>NC_140225.1:9368416-9908303 GCF_951802725.1 Rutilus rutilus
ACTGACGTATTTTCAAAGAAAGTTCTTTATTTCCATTTTGAGTCTGTAATCAAACCCATAACTCCTGTCCTGATGCACCAAAGACTCAGCTAATCTAAAGATGGCCACTTTTATTGCTTCCTTAATCAGTGCAACAGTTTACAGCTGTGCTAACACAACTGCAAAAGGGTTTTCTAATGATCAATTAGCCTTTTAAAAATGATTAACTTGGATTAGCAAATATAACATGAGATAGGGTAGCCTACGTTTACACGACGCGGATCTGCGAAAACGACAAAAAAACGCTGTATTGCTGCCAGGCCATATGAATGGCGATGAAACACTATAGGCCTATTGATTGAACAAAAACGTGAATCTCTGAAAACGAAGACGTCAAGCACATGTATTAAACGTGCATGACGTCTTCGTTTTCAGATTCACGTTTTTGTTGTTTACACAGAGACCGTTTTCAAACTTAGTTTAAACTTAGTTGCACTTAGTTTGAAACCCGTTTTTTAAAAGTTTGCTTTTTCAGGCACCCAAAAAGTTTTACGTTGTTAGTAGAAAACGGTGTTGTGTAGCCCCTTAAACACATGAATTCTGTGTAACAGTAGATTTTTCTTTCAAAATCAGCTGTTTCCAGCTACAATTATCATTCACAATATTATCAATGTCTGCACTGTACTTGTGATTGATTAATTAGAAGTTTTTGTAATGGATCAATCTTTGTTTTTCTAAGAAAAACAAGGAAAATTTCAAGTGATCCGAAACATTTGAAAGGCAGTAGGCTTTCTTTCTTTTTTTTTAGGCTTTCAGCAGTACTTTTTTTTTAATGAAAAACTTTCTGACGTTTCCGACTAAAACTAAAGCTGAAATAAATTAAAGATAAATAAAAATCAATTAAACAATGTATAATGACAAACGCATAACAAAATTACTAAAAATTAAAATATTAATAAATTATATAGGCTAATAGTAGCCTATATAAATAATACTAAATAAAATAACATCTTTAAACTTTTGAGTGTAAATATATGCTCATTATATGCTCAAAAATATGTATATTGCTGTAACCTAAAAATATATCTGTGTATTGTGTTGAACAGGTGATAAGGTCATTCCATTCTCAGTCTCTCAGTGTGGACAATGCAGATTCTGCAAGTGTCCAAAAACAAACCTGTGCGACCGCAACTGGTGAGAAACAAACACAAAACAACGTTTCACATATACTCAATTTCTTGCTTTTTAGAAGAAAAATAAAATAAAATTCTCTGGCAGGACAAGTAATTATCACGACAGAACAATTAACGTTAACAACAAATTGTCACATATTTCATAGTTTTTTAAAGCTTACAAAGTTTCTTTCTTTTTTTTGACAGGATAGATAAATATGTTGATTTTATGTCATATCCCACAACACGTTTTACTTGCCGTGGTCAGCCCATCTTGCAGTTCGCAAGCACTGGTACTTTCTCTGAATACATCGTCATGAACCAGATTGCTGTGGCAAAGATTCATGATGATGCTCCACTCGACCGCACGTGTCTGCTCGGCTGTGGCATCGCTACTGGTTATGGAGCTGCTGTCAACACAGCTGGGGTGTGTATAGAGACTCAAGATGCATTTGTACACTTACCATTTTTGATGTGTAAAAGAAAACCATTCCAAACAAAGCAAAAGCAGAATCAACAGTTGTTAGTGTATGAGAAACACACATTGTGTGTTCATTAATTAATTAATCAATGTTTGAGTGAATCAGATATGTGGATGATTCATGATTCATCCCCACATCCGAATATGGTTAGTTCCTTACTAAATATTATGCAAAAAGCTGTAGGCTACATGAAATGAGTAACATGTCCTAATAAACAGTATTCATAAACAAAAGGGGGAAAATACCTGCATGACCTAGGGCCTAGGCTACTTCCAACAGGATTCTAAAGTGCACATCCATTGTGATATTTTTTTACTGAAAAAAAAACCCTTAAAAAAAAAAAAATTTCCAGAAGCCTATATTTCCTGTTAAGTTTATGGACATTTCCTTCAACACACTGCAATGTGTAACATGAGTAAAATCTGTGAAAAATCAATAGGCCAACAGAAAATTCCTTTATTTTAACATGGTACACTGGAACATATTTTAGAGTGAAGATATCTAGTTGTATTAGAAGAATTTAAAATAATTAAAAGAAGAGAAATCAATAACAGTATCTCCCCAGACCAGTAGGCTAATTTAAGGTATCCAATATAACTTTTGGCCCTCTAGCGGTCAAAAAACAAAACTGCATGCATTTTGCGGGGAAAAAAAACATTGTTGTGCTTCAGCTCTCTGGATGAATATGATTCTTTCTCATAACTAAAAAAAGAGAGAGATTATCCTACTGCTCATAAAACATTTACTATTAGGTTTAAGAGATATAACCAGTTAAGATGGAAAGGATCTCGAGCTGACTAGCTGAAGCTATAGTCTACCCATTAATAGACACGGTACTTCCTTGAAAATAAATTCCAGCACAGCGCAACAACCATAATGAAATGATCAATTCACAATAGATCATGCTTTACAATGAACTGTTAGACATGTAAATTTATCGGTTCAATAAAATACCTTATCTGTTGAGTAATAAAAGAGGTGAGAGGATTCCCAGAGGATTGAGATTTAGCGTGCTCCATATTATAAACCTTCCTTGTGGTTTAAATTTATTGTGACCATATAAATGCCTCATTAGCAGCTGTTTCTATGGGCAGCTATACGTAAGCCATCCGCCATATTGGAACGGTCAAAGCCGGTCCATGAACATTCAAAAACAAGTTGACAGTGTCTGCAACCGTAGTTAGACATGTATGAATATATCAGCAATAAACTTCAGCAGATGATTTTGCTAAACTAACACAATACAAGACAAAGGTCTTAGCTAACACGACATTTAAAGGTTACCATAGTAAAAGTAAAAACATTAAAAAGCACCGTAGTAAAAACTTGTTAATAGGGGTGTAACGATTCGTTTTAACAACGATTCGATTCGTATCGCGATTCGTGGTTGTCGATACGATTCAAGGACGATGTTGGTTCATTTAGAACGATCCGATCCGAAACGATTCAGTGACCTGAAATCGATTCAGTGACTTTTTAGCCAAAAATTCTTGTAAGGGAATCAGGTATCAATTAATTATGGATATAAACAAACAAGTAAACAACAATTAATGTCAAATGCATTCACATTTTATTTGAATAAAGTAGGACTGCACGATTATGACAAAAATCATAATTGTCGATTATTCCCTTGATATTGTAATTGTGATTAATTACGATTATCACAACATTGAATGATGTTTTGAATAGTTTGGCCATGGGACCCACATTTCCCCATGGTCATCAAGCCGCGACCCACCTTTTTAGGAATTATATAGGCCTATTATAATACATTTGTTTACACAAAAATTGTTGACAATTGTTGACAAGTTCTGTCCCCCTGTCATGCATGTCAGCATGTCGTCACTCATAGTAACAATCAGCATTGCGCAGCTTCTGGTTGTGAAACCGCAGAGATTTCAATTCTTAAAGAAATGAGACAACCTTACACAGTAGAGAATGTGTTGTTTGTCCTAATAGTTTTATTTATTTATTATTATTATTTAGTTGTGGCTTGAATAGTAAGGTGTATGTTGAGGTGCATTACAATAGTGATTTGTTTGTGTTTGTGTGAAGGTTACACCAGGCTCTGTGTGTGCAGTGTTTGGACTGGGTGCTGTAGGTCTGGCTGCAGTCATGGGCTGTAAAAACGCTGGAGCCTCTCGCATCTTTGCCGTGGATATTAATGAACAGAAGTTTGAGAAGGCAAAGGTCTTTGGTGCCACTGATTTTCTGAATCCAAAAGCGTATAATAAACCAATCTCTGAGGTACTGGCAGAAATGACCAATGGAGGAGTGGATTTCTCACTCGAGTGTGTGGGAAACACTGAAGTAATGGTAAGACCTCACCGACACTCTACTCTACAGTGTGTAAAAAGCTGCATTTATTTACTTATTTAAAAGCTTTCAGTACTTGCAATCTTTCTGTGTGTGAATTAATGCGTTTTTGACCTCAGAGGAGCGCACTGGAGTCGTGTGTTAAAGGCTGGGGTGTGAGTGTTATGGTTGGCTATACTGATGCAGACTTTTCTGCAAAACCAATTCAGCTCATATCTGGGAAAACCTGGAAGGGAACTCTATTAGGAGGTAAACCAGCTGTCAGGTAATGCTTTCTATGGCTTTCAGAGTATATGCATTTGCATGGATTCATTTCTGTTTATGTGAATAAGGTTTTAAGGTCAAGGACTCTATTCCAAAACTGGTTCAAGACTACATGTCCGGCAAAATAAAGCTTGACGAGTTTATAACACACAAAATGGATCTGGATGAGATCAATGATGCCATCAACCTCATGAAAACTGGACAATGGTATATTTCTCACCTTTTTTGTTTCTCAAGTTAATCCTGTCGAAGTTTTAACAATTTTTTCTATCTTACAGCATTCGATGTATACTGAATATATCCAAATGAGAAGCAAATTATCTTCACCCAACTTCTACACCACAGTTTAAGACAGATGGGAATGCACTGCACAGACTTAAAGCAGACAACCTTAATACTAGTTTAATTTTCCTGTATTTCTGAAAGGTGTGGACCTAAAATGATGGATTGAATCTTGTACTCCAGTTCTGCATGGCAAGGAATTTAATTGTTTCACCAAAAGCAACAACAATTCAATACAGAGGAACTTCTTGAATTATCTTTTCACCTGCTTTCGTAAGTCATTGTTGAAATTGCATTCTGTTGTGATTGCTTGAAGTTTGGCATTTGTTGTACGTTAAAAAAACTAACAAGTCCAAATAAAGGAGAAAATATACTTTAATTCAGCTTGAATACTGAAACACTGTAATTGATTCCATGAGATGCATCAAACTGACAAAGAGGCCTGCAACTGTTTTTTTGACTTTCGCATTGCTCTTTAAGTGGCATTAAACAACCAAAGACAAACAAAAATCATCTTGTCACTGACTAAGGATGACTGTAGTGAGAGGACATTCAGAAAGGCCATTCTCTCCCCATCACAAAACATAATTACACCATTGTACCTAACCTAATGTTTCCCTAGGTGACATTCTCACTCAAACTGGATTGATTTAATTGAACCTTATTAACGCTGATAGAAGTTTATGAAAAACATTTGTACAATGTTCAATAACATTACGAGGCACTCTTTCAGCTGTAAAGAGTTTCCATATATCAATCTTGATTTGATAAGGTTTGGAGAGACTCCACAGGGTTTTATCACATACACTCGTTGCATCTCAAACCTCAACAATGGCTTACAAAACAGACCCGGTACACTGCAACGAGCCAAGGCATACAAACACACTGAAGCAGACTGAGACAGCAAACCTCACACAGCCGACACACTCTCATAAACACACAGGTGCGTACACGCAAAACCACTCACGCAGATACCTCTGCCTTTGTAGACAGAGTGTGGTGGCACTGAAACCAGGCTAAAGGCCAGTGCCTTTAAATTTTCTCAGATCCAAGCTGATTAATGTGACTGCCAGGTGACGCATTCAAAAGTTACCAAATCTCCATCTCCTGCCCAATTCCACTGATACGGCCACTTGGCCAATCATCTCCTGCCCAACAGAGAACCACAATGTGATTGGCTGATTGGTGATATGGGGCAGAGCTGCTGTATCCTTCACTGCACAACAGGGCTGATATAACCCTACCATCCTACATTTGGGACAGGAAGTGAGCACGGCCATTATCCTCAAGGCGACGTGTGAGGATCTCACAGCCAGTCTCCGTCACAAGGAGCGTGTGCTCAAACTGGGCCGAGCGTTTGCCGTCACGAGTGACTGCAGTCCAACCATCTGGCCACGTCTCATCTTGCCAACCACCTGCACAGAGCAAAGACTCTTTACTAATCAACTGATTATAATATTTAAATCACACTGAGTCTAATTTTTTTTTTAGTTAACAGTATGTTGAAGGAAAGAAAACTTGTGCAGTTGACGGGTTCAGCAATTTGCTTGCATGATACACAAGAATATTGTAGGTATACAAAATGAAATAGTTAAGTTATACCCAACCATTCAAAAGTTTTATGTTGATAAGGTTTGTTTGAAAAAAAGTCCCTTATGCTCACCATAATTGTGAAATATTATTATAATTTAAAATAACTATTTTCTATTTTTAATATATTTTGTAATGTAATTCATTCCTGTGGTGACAAAGCTGAATTATCAACAACCATTGTGTCACATTATCCTTCAGAAATCATTTTAATGTTCTGATTTGCTGCTCAAGAAACATTTCTTATTATCAATGTTGTAAACAGTTGTGCTGCTTATTATTTTTTAGAAAACCATGATATTAACTTTGACAGCCTTACTTTTTAAACATTGTTCTTACCTTCGCAGATCATAGGCTCGATAGTAAACACATGTCCAGGTTTCATCACTCCAACTGCTTTATTCTCTGTAGAAATACAAAAAACAAGAACAGTACAAGCTTTATGAGTGTTTGCAATCTCTGCAGATTTCATCACATCACAGCGTGCAATGTTTGTATCATTCAGACTGCATCAAACTGGACGAGATGTTACTCACTGGCATAGTGCGGTACGTTTGGTGCCGTGTGGAATAGTTTGTGAATGCCGTGACCACAGTAGCTCCGTACCACAGAGAAACCACTGGCCTGGGCATGTTTCTGGATGATGTTCCCTAGCTCACGATACCGAATACCAGGCTTTACTAGACAAGACAGCAAAAAACCACCTCAGAACACAACACAGACATCCCGCTGTGCAAGTCTGCCCTCTAAAGGTCATTAGTGTACATCACATCAGACAAACATACTGTACACTACATCACCTAGTCCAAATAAAATGTCTAATTTGCATAGCATGGGGTCTGTTGAATTGTTTTGTGCTTGTTTGCAAGTAGTTTCATTCTCACCAGAGTCGATGGCTTGCATAAGGCATTCATAAGTGGTCTGAACCAATCTCTTGGCTCCCTCATCTACTTCACCCACAAAAAAAGTTTCATTCAGATCTCCATGGTAACCATTGTGGTAAACCGTTATATCGACTGCAGGGGAAAAAAATAACATATGATTGGTCAAGTGAGCATGTAATATGAAGTGCAATTCAATTCAATTCAGAAATTCAAGCAATTGAACTGCAGAAAACTACACACAGCGACACAAAATGATTTGATTATGCATTCAGCTAAGATCATGATCATAAACTAAGCAGGAGGAAAAAGCAACAGTCTGGACACTGCCAATACATTTACAGAAAAAGTGAAAATGTGTAAAAAAAAAAAAAAAAAAGGAGAGTCACGCACAAATCTCTAATGCCTAGTTAAATAGTTAAACTGAAATATGTAATAGATTTTACATTTAGAGGGAGAGTGTGTATATTCTTTTAAGACAGCATTCTTGGAGGCAAAAATAAGATCTCCTGTGAAATCTTGCAAGTAAGATGCATGTATTTACTATATGTGCACATGCATGCTGATACATACTGTTCAGTATGTCCCCGTCTTGAAGGAGACGGCGGTCAGGTATCCCATGACAGATGACTTCATTGACCGAGGTGCAGCAGGACTTGGGAAAGTTGTAGTAGTTCAGAGGAGAGGGGTAGCAGTTCCTCGCTATACACGCCTTAACCAGTAAACATGGAGACACCACATTAGCATCAACACAACACACAAGATGGCCATATAAAGGCAGCACTACTCAAACCTAGGGCTGGGCGATTAATCGTGATAATTAATGCAATATGGCTCAGCTTGTCAGTGAACTACGGCTCTGTGTAGTAAATGCCGCTCCATCTGAAAGCAGGTGATGGCGATTTACTACTAATCAAGGAACCGGCTTTACTGACGAGATGCGCATAACAATGTCATGCGATATATCGCCCAGCCCTACTCAAACCATAACAAAAGTAGAGTTTACAAGTATTCATTAAGAATATTTTCAAATAATTGTCAAAATTATGCTCTTTTTTTCTAGAAGGAAACTAGCAAAAAGTAGTCCAGCACGAACCATGACATTTAGAGTAGTGGTTCTCAGTCAGGGGTCCGGGGCCCACTAGGGGGCCTCAGCAAACTTCCAGGGGGACCCCAAAATGTCTTAAAATGATTTAAATTTAGTTATATTAACACCAATTATAGTTATATTATACTAAGTTAATCTAAATGAATATGCTAAAAAACTAAAACAAATATGTTCAATAATAAAGTAAAATTTTTGAGTTTATTCATTATTATTATAATAAAAGGACCAGGCGTACTTTTTGGAGTCAAAAAGGTAAAGAACGACTGCTTTAGAACAAATAAAAGAGACAAATTTCCATATGAAGGCATCAGCAATTTCACATTTCCCCTTAGATAACCAGTATTTAAACTTTATCCATTGACTACTATGTAATATTTAAAGAGAAAAGATCGTGAAGTTTTACCAAATGCACCGCATGGTCAATCTCCTCTGTTGTCATTCCAGGTTTCACCATCATGGCAGCAATGTCAAGTACTTCTCGAGCCAGCTGAAGGAGGAAAATGGCACGCATAAATTTCAGAACATCACCCCTATCTTGATTTCCTTGCAGTGGTTGCATTTTAACTTTGGTTTTTAAATTACATAATCTTGCGGAGTTGTGCGTCCGCTCAAATCATCGCAACCACTCAGTTCGGGACATTTAAGAAGGCGATCGAGCATTTGCTATTGCTCGTCCAACACTCTGGAACAAGCTCCCAGTAGCCATCCGAACAGCACCTTTTCTTTCAGTTTTTAAAACTAAGCTAAAATCCTATTTATATGAACATATGATGTTAGTCTAAAATATAAGTCAAATAGGTCTATTATATTGCTTTGTAATTTTTTTAATTACATTCATTTGTTTTTCTCTTATTCTATGTAAAGTACTTTGGTCAATCCATGGTTGTTTTTAAATGTGCTTTAGAAAGAAAGAAACGAAGAAAGAAACAAAGAAAGAAAGAGTCTTTATAGTCAACAATTCAAATCTCGTCTGCTCATGATAGACATGATAGGCAGACACAAGCCAATTTTTCAGCTGATTTGCATAAAATGTGTGAATTTATCTTGTTTTTCTGAGGTTCTCCTACACATAAATTATTAATTATATATTTAAAAAAAAAAAATAATCCAAGGCAGAACAAACAGCAGCAGAGCAATTAGTAAGTTAAATAGAGGCAGAAAAATGTCTCACTCCATGCATCCTAATTAAATCTATTACATTTGTTTATACATCAGTATTCCTGTTTTATTTCGGTAACCTTCAAACTTATTTGCTAAAACTGGTGCATTGCATAACATGACAGGCAATTGAAACATGAAAAAAAAAATCATTTTTACGTCAGTTTATGGGATGCCGTTCGGAATAAAAATTCTATCTTTCTCAAATTGTATTTTGGATGTTACACACATTAACCAACGTAATTATATTCTTTCAGGTACAACACAAAACTAAAGCTAGGTCATTAACAATACAGATTCCTGTTCTCTAATATTTGGTTGTTATCGTACTTTATCCCTGACTCTCACAACAACACCCAAAACTTCAACTGTAACATTTCACAGTTATTATTCTGCATGCAAAGTTATTATTTGTGGAGTTATGATGTTGATTTACCTTGCAGACAACTCTCATGCCCTCAATCTCTTCAGCGTTGAGGATCTTAATCTGAGACGTCCCTTTCATGGTCTGCTCTGACTCTGACATTCCTGAAAGACGTGATGAATTTGTGAATTGGTGAGCAGTAAAATACACTGATACCCATCTACCCACAAAAGCATCTTACTATCACTCATATATATTGACTAGCTCTGCCTACTGACCTTCACCACAACAGAATCTCAACAGCACAGTCTCCAGTCAGCTAATGAAGACAACATAACCACTTCTTAGAGACAAACACACACACACACACACACACACACACACACATATATGGTCGCTGATCTAGTGAGGTCTAGGACATGACAGTTTGGCAATGATGTGATCACAGACAGTTCCTGCTGGGGCTGGGCGGTATGACTATATATCGTGTGGCGGTAGAGATTTAGTATAGCGACACTGTATAGGGCTTTTCACACTGCAGACTGCACTTAATCCCAGGTTATTGTTGTTCTAAGCACTGTTTTTAACCCCGGGTAGAGAAACGTTTCACAAAACGTTTAGAAGTGGGGTTAGCATTGCGTTTTACCCGGGCTTATGAAACCCTGCTCTGGAGCATTGCGGTGCCAAACGTGTACATAATGCTAGAATGTTACGGCTAGATGCTGCTTAGCAACAAACAGCCAATCGCATGCCTCATATTCACGTGCTTTGGACAGTCACAGAAACACTAACATAGTATAAACAGTATGTTTCAGCGTTTGGGAGAAAAAAAATTTCAAATGGTGACAGAAAATGTGTCAACTAGATTGAAGAGAGCATTTCATTCTCACCTTTACAGTAGGTGAAACACTTGATTGTATCGTCAGCAATATATTATATGAGGATGCGAAATGCTAGAGCCTTTATGTAAACAGTAAAAAGCCCTTTTGTAGTAGTAATGCAAAAAGAGATAGCAGGATGTGTCTAAAAAAAACGTTAAAGTATTAACGCAAACAAGTTTAGATGTACCATATTGCATTGAATTCTCTGCAAAAGCAATACAACGTTTGGTCATATCGCCCACCTCTAGTCCCAGCTGAGTGACGATATCAGCCATGCAGAAACAAACAGAGCCATGCTACTACACAGACACACTCTCGCTCACAAAAATACACTCACACGCCCACTGCGGAGCCAACCGCTCCCTGTAATACTATTAAAACAAGAGGACAGCACTGGCTAAGACACACATGGGAAGCGGCGGGGCTTCGTACCTGCCAACAACCCAACCTCTGCAGCTGCAGAGAGCAAGAGAAGAGCTTCAGACACACACTGCAGCAGCCCACCCCCAAACACACACACGGAAATAAATGGTAACGTGTATAGAGTGACTTCAGGACCATCACACACGCTCTCACAAAGAAGTGCAATTGAATGTACTGTTAAAAATGTGCACACATTCCTGACCTAACCAGGGGATGCTTTTGAAGACATTCAGGCTTTTTCAATACATCACTATTCTGCTGTTTGAAAGTCGGGGGCAGGAGACTCAAGGATGAGCTAATAACAGGAATGAAAGGCTGTAACTATAGGAGCCTAATACCAACTAATCACCAACATAATGGTTACTTACGGGAAGATTCTGCAGCATCCGTTAATGAGGGACAAATGAGCATTTATTCACAATACACAGTGATTGATGAGAGATGCATCTAGACTAGAAGAAAAATCAGGATTCGCTCTTAAAGACGTGTACCATCTATCATTGTTTGAAAAATCGTTTCATCATGAACATCATTTACAGGGACCCCAAAAAGTATTTGGACACTTAAGTCACACTTAAAGGTGCATTGTGTAATATTTAGGAGGATCTGTTGTAGTGTTGCGCGGTGCACCGATACTTCAAAAGTATCGCGATTCTCGGAAATTAAAAACGTCACGATTCCTAAATGTATTAGTATCGATACTTCTAAGAATGACCGCGTTACAGATTTGTAACCTGTTAACATGGGAGCCGAAATAAAACCGGACACACCACACAGCTTAGACGCTCACGCAACACGCACGTGTGTTCGCCGGCCATACTTAGAGCTAGCACACGTGCGTGACGCGCGCCTGAGCCACGCGGAAAACGCGTGCATGCTAGAAATAGAACCAACGCCTATTTTTCACGCGTCACGCAAGCGTGTTGGAAGCGTTCCCAGGCAAAATAGAATAGGAAAAGATGTTTCTATGTCATTTTGGCACGAATACATATTAATAAATGACATTTTGATGTTTGAAAGTCTCTAGGTTTTGACATGCAGATATAAATGTAATTTAAAAAAATATTATCGATTTTAAAATACTGCACCTCAATACAGAACGGAATATTCTGTAGCCTATTTTGCAGTCTACACTGCCGTCATTGTCTTTGCTGTTATATATTTATGTTTAACATGAAGTATAGGCCTTCCACAACTCTCTCCCCATATGTCAAATATATCACCAATGAGGCTTATCATATGTTACCAATATTAAACATTGTTTAATATAATCGCTGTTCATATTTTTATTCAAAGGTCAGAATCAAGATAAAGTTATTACCGGTAACTCTTATGTTTCTTATGATAACTGAGATAATGCTGCTAAATTTATTATTTTTTTACCTTGAATGTCATTGCTCTAATTTATTTTTTATATTTTTATATTTCATATTTTGTTCAAATGTTTAATATATCTGCTGTTCATATGTTCATTTATTAGTGTGTTATATGATTAGAATGTTGTCCTGGTTTTAAAATAAAGCACAGCAATGATATTTGAGAGTGTTTCTCCCTTTTCAGGAAAAGTATCGAAAAAGTATCGAAATCGCAATTCTTGACTTGGTATCGGCATCGAAACAATTTTGGTATCGTGACAACACTAATCTGTTGACAGAAATGCAATATCATGTACATAACTATGTTTTCAGTGGTGTATAAAGACCTTACATAATGAACCGTTATTTTCTGATTACCTTAGAACGAGCCATTACTATGTACATACACGCGGGTCCCCTTACATTGAAATAGCAATTTTGCGCTGATATGTTTCTACAGTGGCCCTAAACGGACAAACTACTACAGAGCGGGTTTCGTCACTATATTGTTCTTCATGCAAAGAAACTAGCTAAAGTCAACAAATAAAACACTGACACAATGATGAACAAGTAACAATAATATTCGCAATAACATATAGTTTTACTGAATAATTAAGTAAACATAATTTCTTAATTGATCTTTGTAAAGAAACCTCATTGCTTAACTGGCTACTCTCTGCTGTCTGCGACGACGGCATATTTTCCTGTCGGCCACCGTAACTTCTGTCGGTTGCAATTCACAACCTCACCACTAGATGCCGCTAAAAATTACACACTGCACCTTTAAACACGTCTGCGTTTCATTGCATTAAATAAAAATATCAGAGCGGCATAAAACCACACCTTTTCAAAGAACTTCATGTTTTCATGGTTCTCAGACACACTGGCATAGTAACTAGAAGGTTAGTGATGATCTATCATTTTTAAAAAACTTATATAATGTTATATAATATATATAATCTCAAATAAATGCTGTTCTTAACTTTCTGTTCAACAAAGAATCCTGAAAAACATGCATCAGTATTCAACATTGATAATATGAACAAATGTTTCTTGAGCAACAAAATGAGCATATTAGAATGATTTCTGAAGGATCATGTGACACCGAAGACTGGAGTAATTCTGAAAATTCAGCCTTGCATCACAGGAATAAATTACATTTTTAAACTATACGAAAATAGAAAACATAAAAATAGAAAAAAGTTAATATTTCACAATATAACTTTTGCTAACTATGCATTTGGCCTCATTTTCTCATTTCCTAATCGCAAACATACGATTCTGAGTTCATTAAACTCCAAATGCTAATAATACAGATGATACACCAATGAAATACCAAACAAAAAAAACAGAGTTAGAGTTTTCAGTAAACACAGTAGATGTGTATATACAATAAACAGAGGTTTAATGTGGTCAGAAGAGGTGCACTATTGCAGCAAACACTTTAAAAATCAAACAGCACTTCTGCAGATGAGATGGAGAGTGAGACCATTAGTTTAAACGCTTGTATATCAGTGGCCCATTGCAAGGGTCAAAAGTTTAAACTTCATGCAGGCGTATCAAACAGGGCAGCCGGTCGGAATAGTGCAATGACTCAAATAAAGGGCTTGGGGCAAGAAAGCTAGTCTAGGTTAGAGTGTTGTGGAGCATAATTTACAAAATGAGGTCAAAATGTATGTGTGAAGGGTTTTGCAATCTTACCCAAAGGATGATCTGCATAGTCTGGTCTCTGGATGTTGCTAGGAACAAGCCGCATGGGTGTCTGAAAACAACAACAAAAAATTGAAAACCCCCAAAAGAGAGCCGTACCATGCAGTGAAAAAGCGCCATATGCGTGCATGTGCTGCAATTTCGATGCAATTTTTATGATGTCTGTGCTCATGTCTATCTCTAGTGTGCTGCGTCCTTACCAGTGGATAGTGGGGTCGCAGTTTACCAGTGTATCTGTACCCAAGCCATGGGTCTGTGTTGATTTCTTTCTCCACACAGTTCTTTCCCTCATCGTTTACTTTGTCCTCCTCTACAAATAAAACACCAGATATTAATGATGGCATTATGCAAGACATAATTTGTATGGACTATGGCGAATATAAAATGCAAATGCAGAATTGAACATCACTCATCAACAGCGAGAGTAAATAAAACACACATACTTGCTTTTTTGTGGAGCAGTTTGTGGGTGGCCCAGCTGCCTTTGAAACATTCCTGAAAACATACAAGAAAACATACAAGAACTTTATTAGAGGTTATTACTCAAACAATTTCACTTCTTAAAGGCCCTCAAAAATGAAGTGTCTGTTAACGGTGATGTATTCGCTAGTGTCAAAATTACACTACCATTTTTAAGTAGTTTAGGTTCAGTACATTTTTTCTTTGAACAAATTGGTTTATATATATATAGTTAAAATTTATCAAAAGTGACAGTGATGACATTTATGTTACAAATTTTTGTTTTTTGAACTTTCTATTCATCAAAGAATCCTGAAAAATTGTATCACGGTTTTCACAAAAATATTAAACAACAAAATGGTTTTCAGTATCAATAATAAGAAATTTCTTGAGCACCAAATCAGTACAGATTTCTAAAGGATCATGTGACAATGAAGACTTGATTATACATACTATAAGAATGCATTACAGTCATTTTCAACTATTATAGATACAACTGTAATATTAGAAAAGTTCATTTAAATTATAATATTTTGCAACATTACTATATTTTGGATTAACTAAATGCAGCCTTGGTGAGCATAAGAGACCTCTTTCAAAAACATATATTTTTTTTTATCTTACTGACCCCAAACTTTTGAATGGTAGTGTATATTATAGCATTTAAAATGTAACAGTCTCTTCCAGTAGGCTAAACGTATCAAATATTATGATTATGAGCGATGATCTTGCAATGAATATAACCGGAAAATCCAAATTATTGTCCAAAAATTATGCTTGCAATAAATAGCAAATCACAATCCTCTTGTTTTAAAGTAAAGGCTTTTTATATGTCTAGCTTCCTGTTTGAATAGGAAGCACATAAACACAGTAAACTGCGTTTATCATGTAATTTCATGGGTTAATCAAATCAAAAGAAAAAAACATGAAGCATGTAAAATAATAATAAAATGTTTTACTGAACTGTTACATTGCATACATCTACCAATATACTAGTTAAAGGCGAGTTGAATCATGTTACATGTACTTTAGCAAAATTAGAAAGAAAAGCTGATGAAAATATCCTATATAATATGACAGAGCGACTTGGCAACACTGTCATAAAATCAGCCTCTCCAAAAGTGTTAGAGTCCAAAGATATGTCAAAATGTAATAAACTGTGCACTTGTACAGCATTTTTTGAGCATAGGCTTTTTGCCTTAAAACCCAGTGAGCTGCCAACCTAGACAGCATTTTGACCATCATGGCCATGTTGCAGCTCACAAGGATTTGAGACATAGGAGTGCCCAGCGCAAATTATACGAGAATGATGAGTCAGGGTTAAATCTACACTCCTTTACAGGTTGCACAGATTTATGCATCATGTTGTCATTTAACTTTAGAGATTATTAATACAAGGTTGGTGTACTGATTTAGCAACTGAGCAGCAAGCGGGCCACGCTGAGCTGAAGTCATTTAAAGCACATTGAGCAGAGAAACAGCTCGCTAATTTACATTTTCACTCCGTGTTAGGGTTTAACATCTCAGACTAATATGTCATCCTGAAAATCACCATGCACAAAACTTTAATGCAAACGTCAAAGCTCAAAGCAAGGGCTAAAGTGGCTGTTTGTGATGTACAGTAAGACAGCTAGCTAGCTAATGCTGAGTTCAGTCCCGTAGGCCGGCAGCGTGACATGCGCTACAAAACCCGAGAGCTTCGCTTGTTTCTTAAACCAAAGTGTCAGAGCTTCACCTGAGAGCAAAAGTATGAGCCTTGAATTCCGAGTTTGATGCAGGTGGGACACTGGAGCTTAGCTTCGCTGCAGCAGCCTTCCGTCTCGCACTCCCGTGTCTCCACCGCCGCCATGCTTCTGCTGCTGTCGGTCAGAGAGAGAGAGAGAGAGAGAGAGAGAGAGAGAGAGAGAGCTGCTGCTGTCTCTACGCTGCAGTCATCCGAGATCAGAGGGAGGGACTCGTCTCCAACACCACCTAAGTTGTGCATCATTGCAAAATTGTGTGTTTATTTATTTCACCTTATTGCAGCCACAATTATTGACCACAAATCATTGTAAAGTTAGTTCGAATATTTCTTCTCCAACAACTAAAATAGTTTCACAAGAAGCAAAAGCATCACAGGCCTCACCAAGCAACGCAGACCGAATACCGGACTGGAGTTCAGTGTATGAGTGGAGCGGAGCAACAGAGACCTACCCAGCCCCGGCGCTCAAAACGTTCTGTAATCACGCCTCCGTAGTTCCACTACAGGTTTATCTATTTCCCATTCCTCTCTTGAATATCAAGAGAAACCCAGCTATGAGCTGTTCTGTAAATAATTGTGTTCTTTTTTCTTTTTCTTTTTAGGCAAGGCTTGGGGTATTTAGAAGCAATAACACTTGTCCATGTGTTCAACAAATCAGCGCCCCCTATAGGTGAACCATTGGAATTGTGAAATATGCCAATGTTCAATGACAACAAAGCCTTCAGGTGTGTTCGACTTGAAACGGCGCTGTGCAGACAGACATCAAAATACCGTGTGAGCGATTCGAAAGCATACAGAGCCATCTGGGCTCTAATCGCTCTCGCTGTACTTTTATGTCACACACCGATCGGTACTGCTTCAAGTAGAACACCTCTTGTTTTCTAAAATCCTGTGACTTGGCGAATTTGAAACAAGCTCCAAACCAATGATCTGAAACAAAAATGTGCAAATGTTTTGAGGCTTTATTAACTATTATTTTCAAAAGTGGCCATCACAGCTAGGCTACAGGCCAAATTATACGATTCCATTTGCAAGAGAAAACACTATTATTCAAGATGGAACAGTAATTGCAACACTATTGCAATTGCAAACATTTTATCGGTCACCCTGCACTATATTTCTAATATGTCCATTAGAAAACACATTATTTAAATTTAATTCAATGCATCTTCCATTTTCTGTATTATTATTGTAAAGCATGTTTCTCTTTACTTCACTGACTATAGGTGTTGATCTGCTCCAGAGTAATCTGAACTAATCCTTTTAGACTTTGTCTTAATCTACAACGGCGTTTGGAAATGTCACACTCCTGCTCGGACTCCTGCCCTTTCTTGGGACAGTAGTGTATGAGATCCTTTATGTGTCTCTTAGAGCAATGCATCCAGTCATATATGCAGGCCTCACTCTGTGCTTAGCGTTGGTGGTCTGTGCACAGAGTCCACCATGCCCGTCTCTGTGCACCTGTGTGCTCCATGATCGCAGCAACTCCAAAGGACTCAGGTACAGTCCAATTGTTTTTTCTGTCATCTTTTTGCCTGGTCAAGTCTTTGATCCTGAATTCTTCCATCCACACGCTCTCTCCTTCACTCTGTTGTTGTCTTGTTACAGGTTTCTTGCAATGTGCCAGTAATGTAATCTAGGGGAGACAGGTGTATTCATGATTGTAGAGGGAATATGTGTAGTAGGCTATACACTGTCAGAAAAAATACGTAGAAAAACAGATAATGTCTTGACAGAAAATTACTAGTACATTTCCTGTTAAGTTTTAAGACATTTCCTTCAACAGTAAAATAGAGCAAAATGCACAATACTATAAACACCCAAACATTTTTTACAGACTTTATAAATAAAGGCCAATTTATCTTAATTGATATGATAAATTGGCCTGGCTAATGCTGTAACCATACTGTAGCATTATAAAATGCAAATTTTTAGTGTTGGGATGCTAAGTATGAACAGGTTGTTGCTGCAGTCCCCACAACAAAGGATATTCAGATTTGAATATCCTTGTGGGGGCATTTCATCCCCACAACGTAGGAAATATTTTGACCACACACACATAGGCCTATATATACATATATTAAATATTATTAATCTATTTATATTATTATGTTTTGTGTTTTTCTTAGAACTGTGCTCTGTAAGAACCCAGCCTTGACTGCCATTCCAATTGATTTGCCATGTGATACTGTCAAATTTCGTCTAGAGCGCACCTCTGTTTCCAGGATCTTTAGAGGCGCTTTCTCTGCCATGCCAGAACTGCTTTATTTGTGGCTTACATACAACTCCATTACCGTTCTGCATCCAAGGAGTTTTACAAACCTGTCTTCCCTTCATGAGTTACGATTGGATGGGAACCTTTTGTCCACCTTCCCCTGGGAGGGACTCAGAGATGTGCCCCGCCTCCGAACACTTGGACTTCACAATAACCGCCTGGCACGAATCCCACCCCTGGCTGCGCGTTACCTTGGCAATGTGACTTATCTGGACCTCTCGAGCAACAGGCTAAGCACGCTGCCCAATGATCTGACTGCTCTCTGGCCGCTCAGTGACGCCACTCAAAGCCAGCGCTCAGTGGTTCTAGGTGAAACATAAAGATAATTTGTTAATCTGTAGGGTCATAACTAAAATGAAGAATGTCATTGTACGTTACTGATGATAACTAAATCTACTTCAGTGATCTGCATATGGTACTATAGGGACAATATAGGGTACCAAGTTTCAAGCTTGTCTACTACTGTACCTACTGTACCAGTGAGCCAAAATAAATAGCATTTTTTTTTTTTTTTGCACATAATAATCCAGTAACACACCCTGATTGGCCCTCATACAACTATACTAGACAAACTGTTCCTCACACACATCGACACCGCCAAAGTCAGTGAAACCAAATTAAGTCATGAATGTCTTATGTTAATGAAATATTTACCCAACCTGAGTGGTGTAGCCTACACAGACACATATGTGATATCTAAGTGCGATCTGAGAGTTTTCAGCCTTTTGATGGCTCATGCTGTTCCTCTAGTGGAAACTAAAGCCCTTTCTGGAGAGAACAGTTTATGTAATCAGTGCATACCTCTGTAGACTCAATGCGTCATCACGTCACCCTCTCTCATCCATTTCATTCCTCTCACAGGTCTTCAGGACAACCCCTGGGTGTGTGACTGTAGGCTTTCCACCTTGCTTGATATTAGTAAAGCCCCGGAATCCTCTCTGGTCCTGTTGGATCAGTTCCTGACCTGTAGTGAACCGCCAGATCTCGCTGGAGTTCCCTTTCAGAGTGTGGAGCTCACTCGCTGCCGCAGGCCCTACGCGGTCACCTCTGCCACAAAGATCACAGCTTTACTGGGTAGCAATGTTCTACTTCGCTGTGATGCAACAGGACACCCGGCTCCAACAATTATGTGGATAAAATCTGCCAGACCCAACCTTTATAACCAAGGTATCTTCTTGTACACTCATGTGGCATATTTTCTATATACTGTACACAAGTGTTGTTATTGTTGACTAACAATAAAACTTTTATATAAAAATCTAAATATTAGACGAATGAACAAAAATGAGAAATGTTTCCATTGGCAACAACTGAAATAACATAAGATTAAGTTGAAGCTAAGTTAAAGGTGCAATGTGTAAGATTTCTGAGGATCTATTGACAGAAATGCAATATAAGATCCATAACTATGTTTTCAGTGGTGTATAAAGACCTTACTTAATGAACCGTTATGTTTTTATTACCTTAGAATGAGTCATTTATATCTACATAACCGCGGGCACCCCCCTTCTATGAAGGTCGACATATTGTGACGTCATGTTTCTACCGTAGCCGACAGCGAACAAACAGCGCTACAGAGTCACTAACTTGAATGAGAAGCAGCAGAAAAAGACGCAGCAGAATACTCAGGTTGTCCCTGACTCTGCAAACGTGGAGAAAAACATGCTGTCTGAACGACGCCTCGGACATCGTAACATTAGCTATTTCCCCTTACCTAGCTGCTTTGATGCTCTTATCCATAGCTCTTATCTTATACTAACTAGCATGGAAACAAGCTATGGTAAAGTCAGTGAATAAAAGACTAACACAATGATGAACAAGTAAAAATAACAATCGCAATAACATGTGGTTTGACTGAATAATTAAGTAAATATAATTTAATATAAAATATAATATAAAGAAACCTCATTGCTTGACTTGCTACTCTCTGCTGACTCTTCCGATTCTACGTCGGCCACCGTAGCTTCTCCTTCGAGTTTGCAAAGGGAGGGATAAACAGTGAGTGACTGGCTGTTTGCAATTCACAAACCTCACCACTAGATGCTGCTAAAAATTACACACTGCACCTTTAAGCTAATTAGAAATATATATATATATATTTTTTAAACGAATAAAAATGACAAAAGCACATAACAAAATTACTAAAATTAAAAATTAAAAAATTAAAGTTAATCTGAAATACTAATAAGTACTATAATAGTATATAAATAAATAATACTAAAATAACAGTTGTGTCTCTTTCTCTAGTAGCTTATGTATCTTTCTTGTTTTATTTTTACTTTTATTAAAAAAAAATAAGTTTTAGAATTAAACAATATAAAACAGAAAAGTTAGGACTTAAAATGAACAAATTTGTGAAAATAAAATTCAATACATTCTGAAATTTGGTCATTTTTCAGTTGAACTTTTCATTTAGTTTGTTATGCTGATTAAATATGAATCTAAATGAAAATATGGTAACACATTACAATAAGGTTTGATTAGTTAACATGAAATAACAATGACTAATACTTCTACAGCATTTATTAATCTTAGTTAATCTCAGCATTTACTAATACGTCAGATCAAAAGTTGTATCAGTTAACATGAACCTTTTTAATTAAAATTAACTTTTAAGGTTAAAAGATGCTGTAAAATATATTGCTAGTTCATGTTAGTTAATGCATTACCTTATGTTAACAAATGAGACCTTACTGTAAAATTTAGAATGTTAAATTAGTCAAGTCATCTTCATTTATATAGCGCTTTTAACAATGTAGATTGTTTCAAAGCAGCTTTAGAGATAAGCGTATAATTTAAGGTAACAGAGATTGTTTTGGCTTTATAGCGGTTCTTTAATGAAGTTATTTTCCAGCTAAAGTTAGTTTTTACTGTGAATTACTGTAATTTAGTTGGTGATCTCAGAGGTTTGAACTATATTCTCCTTTATTTTAAGCTTGTTGTAAGCAGATGAAAAGCAGCATTGATTCCGGAAGATTGCCCAGAAAACTTTCTGGCTGTAAGTTACCTTTAGAGCTTTGTCAAACTTAATGGTGCAGTAAGTGATTTCTGAGAAACGCTGTTGAAAGTGGATAAGACCGAGCGCCTCAACACACTTGTCAATCAGCAGTAGGGGGCGTGTCCACTCATGATGGGACAGGAGAGAGAGTAAGAGGGAGAATTGAAGAAAGACTGTAAATGGCTGAGAGACATTACAAAAGAGAAAAGTTCAGAGGGATATCACTGGAAAAAGAAGGGTTATGATCAGGCAAAAGCTTTTGGACCAGCATTAATATTAGAAAAGCTTTCTAGCGCTGGAGAGACCTAAGCAGGAAGGCCTGAAAATGGATGCCAAGGTTGCGTTGTTTCTGCTCCATACGTGAGTAACTGGTTTTGCTATGTTTCTCAGAACCAAGATATGCTGTTGTTGATATGTTATATCTGGTAACAGGACAGTTGCTGCTGGCGACTATTAACAAACTCTTGCTTGTATATACTTTTGTGTACTGTATGTTCATTTTTTGTCCTTTCTTGTCTTTTGTTCGCCCTCTTCGCTTTATTTTGCTTCTCTTCTGCTATGATAAAGAGACAGACATCCACTTGTGCATTGCATGTTAGTGCATTTTAGGGGCAGAGCAATGAAGGGAGGGGTGTGTTTGTTTGGGTTGATTTCAAATATCAACAGTGTGTCTCAGAAATCACTTACTTGACCTTTAAAATGATTAACTGTTTAGCTGTGCACTCTGTTTTTAAACCTTTGTGTTTAAATATTTCCCTTCAAAGCACATTGGTGCAAATGTTTTACCAATTTATCAGCTAGTAAACTGTCATGTAAGTGAGTGTTATCTTAATTCACTTGATTTAATGTCTGATCACATGATCACTTCACTTTTATACCCATTGCCTGCAGATGTACATGAGTCTCCACGTGTGGGAATCCGTTGGTCGGCGGTCAGTCTTAATGGAATATCCTATAGAGATGCAGGGGAGTACCGATGCAGAGCACAAAACATGGCAGGGATATCAGAGGCCATTGTCAGTCTGAATGTGGTTGGGATAGTGGCGGAATATGCAAACTCCAAAAACTCTGGTCAACAGCAAACAGTTGCAAAATCAGACTATTCACAGAGGAAACCCAAACAGAAATCCAAGGCGGTACCTTCTTTGTTACCTCGAAACATGACTGGAAAGCCCTCCCTTCCAAAGAGAGTCTTAAAAATCCCCAAAGCCAGCAGAGACTAAATGAAAAGGGACAGGACAGCTGTACAGAACCTGCCACAGAAACCCTTTTTGATTGCTTCTGAAAATCCACTTCACACACACCTCATGTCTCCATGTCATTTCTCACCTGACACATTTGTGGACTTTCATGAAGTTTCAGATTTCATATGAACCTTGTATATTTCAATGTAAGGTTACTTTTTTATGTATTACACAGCCATGACCACCAGATGGCAGCTCTAAACTAAAGACACTTCACAACAAAAGCAGTTTTTTTTATTTAAAGGAAGTGTGCACTAACAAATGAATTGAAATTGTACTTTTAAAAAGCATGTTGATATGATGTTCCCTCACATGAAATTCTAATCATACCAGTGGCCTAATAAAAGTCACATTCTAATTGAAGAATCTATCTGGTGAGTGGTATTACTGGTGTATTAGGCTGCAGCCTACATCAAGTATTGATACATACAATGAAGTACAGACAATGAAGGCTATATAAAATACCTCTTCTATAATGTATGGCTCGATAGATCTAAGCACTTAACTTATTAGTTGTCGATTAAAATTTCGAGCCAGTATCCGTGCAACAAAGAGTTCAGGTGAAAACTTTGCTGACCTAATTTCTTCTAAAAGTACTTTTATATTGGGTTGAATAAAGAGTGATGAAATTCTGTGAGATTATTCATCTAAATATCTGTAAAAGCTTCCTGTATTTCTTAGATCATTGATACTCCCAGATAAAGATGTCACAGCACTATTGTTTCTACTCATTTCATATCTCACAGACTGATAACAAATGATTTATGATTATAAGATTATGATACATTAATGGACAGTCTTTCATATCATTGCCGTGACCCGGATTGGAGTGAGGTTTAGGGGGATGAGTGTAACAGACATAGGCCATTAAGAGCTGTGTGTGTAAACCTCACTCCCCTGGCCTCAAGAGGCATGTTATTGGCTGCAGTCTTTAGTGTCCTTGTTAACGCGCCTGCTTCCCACGCTGAAGACCCCAGTTCGAATTCCGCTTGGAGCTGGTCGAGTACTGGTTACACTTGCCTTTTCTTTAGTGGTGTATTTTATCTTGTTTCTGGTTCTGGTTTATCCTTGTTGCTATTTTGTTTCTTCTTCTAGTTAGTAATTGCCCTTGTGATCCCAGTTTTGTTTTTTCTCTTGTGATTTTTTTTTTTTTCTACCCAAGATTTTCATCTCCATCTTCCCTGCATTTATAAGTTTCAGTCAGTTATTTCTAGTTTTCTTTTTTCTTTTGTTTCATAGCTGTTTTGCATCAGGTTTTATTTAGCCTCTTGTTACATTTATTATTTTGTCTTGTCTGTCTTTGTTATCTTGTTGTGTCTTGTCTCGTTTGTTGTGAGTCTTGTGTTCGTTCCTGCCCTGCCCTGTATCCTGAGATTTCCTGGCCAGTGGCCATTGACTCTCACTGTCTTGCAGCAAGACTGGTGCAGCTGTCTGGTTCTCAAGTGTCAAGCCTCTGGTTCTGTGAGCCTCTGTCTGTCAGCAAGACAGTAGCTACATCTGAGAGATCATCAAGCCTCTGGTTCCTTGTGTTCCTGCCTGGTCTTACTCACCATCATCCCACCTGGTGCCGCCTCTTCCTCCGCAGTCCTCAAGCCCGCTGTCACCCAGGACTGGTCCCAGTGGTCATCCTCCCTGCCTGCCATCGTGTCATGTCTCACTCTCCTAGTTGTACCCGGTCTACAATCTTGTCAATAAAACACCATCACTGCTCATTCTGCATCTTGGTACGATCATCTACGGCAGATCCGTGACAGCACATGCGTATTATGTGTTCAGTCTATAGGCGCTTAGTTTTTCTTTACAAAATGACATCACCAACTCTGGCATGCATAATACAGAATTTTTAAGCATTTTTGTAGATCCGTGTGAACGGAGATCGTTTTGACAACAATGTCATCTATACGTGAAAAATGCAAAGGAAACCGTTTCCGGTTTTAACATTGTTGTCATGTTAATGTACCCTTAGACAGTCACAGATTTTAGGTTAGATCAGTCTAAAATCATTTTGCATTGACATAGAGAATACATTTTGAATTTGAATTTTTGAATTGGATTTTTTTAAATGTAAATTTTAATATATTGTTGGACAACAAGTCTTATTTATTGGCCCTTCGTTGTAAAAAGTTTGGGCTCAAATATGTGTTTAAATGTTCACCTGAGATTTTTAATCCAAATATGTATATATAATCAATTGTGTTCAAATATATGAACCAATAAAACTACATTCAGGAAGAAAACATGCATGTGATCTAAACTTTACATATGGGGGTTTTGTGTACAGTCACTAACATGGAGTGATTGTTTTTAGATTCCCCTATTTCAGGTTTCTGATCACATTTGTCCGTTTTGATTGTATGATGGAGTGAATAAAGGACCACATCTACCTGCTGTAGACTTTAATGTCTAACAAATTTGTTCATAATTTACATTTTGGATCCTGTATATTATTTGTTCAGTCACTTAAAACCGTGTCAGCTTCGTAACATTCCCCAGTTCTCTCCCTTAAGCCCCTTCCTCTCCTCATAATAACTCTTTCCATGTTACTCTGCTTTCCTATGCCTCCCTCCCCCACTTTTTCTCTCTCAGACGCTTGTTTGTGATCATTCCTTTTTGACTGCTGATTAACATATTTTGATTTATGTTTAACTGAAGGGCGGTACAAATTCAGCCCTTTTCCCCTATGTATTTCCATTATCAGCGTGAGATATAGTGTGAGGACAATCACTTCCCTGTGTAAACGCATTGACAACCGCGTGGCTGTGACATTACAGACATCAGAGCAATTTTTTGGAGGGCGGTGAAACTTAACTCCTGATTTAACCTCTGAGCCTCCCACAGGCTGCCCTGCATGATTGAGTGTGAGACTGCGTATGTCCACACATTTGGGAATCAGACACAGCTGTTTCCTCTCTTTGGAGGCAAAAGGAAGTGCAAGGACAGTGTGTGTGTGTGTGTGTGTTGGTTCACAGGGAGTGAGTGTTCTGACTTTGAGTGTTTGTACACATTCTGACACTTGTGTCCGTGTTTGACGGCTTGCCATGGAAAGTCTGGAGTTCGAAAAGAAGGAAAAACGGTATTTTATCCGTGGGAAGCATGCCGCTATCATCTGCGCCGCCGTCATTGTGACAGGTGTTGCCGTGGGGCTCGGAGTTGGTTTAAGCCAGAAGACCTCCTCATCCGAAGATGAAACCAAACCAACTCCAACACCATCACCTACAACACCCCCAGATAACCGGGGTCCCTGCAAACCATCCGACAACACAAACGGCGGATGGAACAATTTCCGCTTACCTGACTACATGGTACCGTTCCATTACGATCTGCATCTGGAGCCCGACCTCGAAACGGATACCTACACCGGGAGCGTGTCCATCCATCTGACCCTGACGAAGCCCAGTCAGCATCTGTGGCTCCACATCCGAGAGACATTTGTCACCGCGGTGCCCACTTTACAGCGCAGTGGCCCGTCCGGCTTGACCTCTGTCAGGGTGAAGGAATGCTTTGAGTATAAGCCGCAGGAGTATGTGGTGGTAGAGGTGGCCGAGCAGCTGAGTGTCACTGGTACAGGCGAGCACTACGTCCTCACTCTTCACTTCCAGGGCTGGCTCAATGGCTCTCTGGTTGGTTTCTACAGGACCACATATCAGGAGAATGGAGTTACCAGGTAAGCATCAAAACATCTATTGTAGAAATGTATAAAAAAAAAAAAAAAATTGTGGTGTAATAAGTCATTATGCACAGGTCAGAGGTATGAAAAGTTATAAAAGTATAAAGTACTTGAAAGTATGCTGTCACAATTTCATGATTATAAAATCAAACATTATTGAAAGTGAAATAGTTTACATGTTTAATATGTTTACACTACTGTTCAAAAGTTTCTTTTTTATTGTGTTTGAAAGAAGCCTCTTATGCTCACCAAGGTTGCATTAAAAAATACTGTAAAACAGTAATATTGTGAAATATTATTGGAATTTAAAACAAATGTTTTCTATTTTAATGTAGTTTAAAATTGAATTTATTCATGTGATCGTAAAGCTGAATTTTCAGCATCATTACTCCAATCTTTAGTGTCACATTATCCTTCTTTTATCATTCTAATATGCTAATATTTTGTAACAATATAAATGTCTTTAGAGGTATGGTTCACCGAAAAATGAAAATTCTGTCATAATTTACTCAATTTGTTCCAAACCTGTATGAATTTTTTTTCTTCTGCTGAACACAAAAGAAGATATTTTGAAGATACTATGGAAGTCAATGGGTCCCACCAACTGTTTGGTTACTGACATTCTTCAAAATATCTTCTTTTGTGTTCAGCAGAAGAAATTAATAAAGGTTTGAAACAACTTGATGGTGCGTACATTTTTGGGTGAAATATCCCTTTAACACTGTTATTGAACATGGAGGCATTAAATTGATCAAAAGTGACAATTTATTTCCAAAAGAACCAGCAACAATAAAAAACGTTTGATCAGTAGTTATTTATAGACTGATCAGTGAGTCACGTTCATCCACATTTCTTTAGGTATAATACTATGCTATAGTATAGAGATTTTTCTTCTTGAGGCTGAATGACCAATGTTGTTTCCAAATACAGTTTATACTGAAATGGATTTCATATCAGTTTGGAGCCTAATTTATTGACTTGTAAGCTCAGTGAAATGGACAAAATGAGGACAGATTTATGTTGTGAGGGCCTGCAAAAAGTGCATTTTGGAGGTCTAAATGAAATTATAAAGAGTAAAAAGTATATATATATTTTCAATATAGTACAATTTTTCAGTTTCAGTACTCGAGTAATGTACAAATTCAACAAAACAATATTTGCGTATAGTATATAAAATACATTTCTTCAAGTACTTTACAACTCGGTACAGAGTTTAACGTGATGAAATTTTATTATGGATCATTTTTTATATGGCTGTAATAGTTACTATAGTAACCAGGCGCTTCGATAAGGATGTTGAAGTTCCTCATCTGTCAATTATGACCATTTCAGGGCCATCAGGCAACACCAAATGGGAAACATTTTTTTATCAGCACTGTTGTCACCCTTGTCCTACTTTCTGGGATTTACTGCTTGCCTCCAACAGTGAGATCCCAATCATGCAAATTACAACATATCCAGAAATTACATGGCAACTTATTTATCTAAATTTTTCTCACTGCACATCTCAGCTCCTCTGATTAGTAAACAGGGAACAGATAACACTAGACAGGACTGAATGTCTGAATTTAGCCAACAGTTTGGATAAGAAGGTCTGAGACCTCTGCTTCAAAGAGAATTGAATTATAGTCGCTAAGGGAGATATAAAAAATGGAAAATCCCAAAGAGATTACAATGTTATTTAACAATGAAACACGTGCTTGAGTATTGCCAAGCTGTAAGTAGTGTCACAGTATTTGATCTGATTTGGAAATGGTGTGAAATTTTAACTGAACTGAACCCTCATTTCTTGGAACAAAAGCAGAAAGGTGCCAAGAATGAGATATCTACATCTGCTAAAGCTTATTTAATCATGAAGCAATATAGCTTTTAGCACTATTACTGCACTGTTCTGTTTTTTTTTTTTTCAAATCTGAGAATTACTAACTGTTAAACAAGCTTACAATAGGAATGCCATTCCTAATATGTTATGAGATAGCAAGTCATGCTACATGTATCATGGGTGATCA
Source organism: Rutilus rutilus (assembly GCF_951802725.1). Taxonomy (NCBI): domain Eukaryota; kingdom Metazoa; phylum Chordata; class Actinopteri; order Cypriniformes; family Leuciscidae; genus Rutilus; species Rutilus rutilus. The sequence continues at coordinate 9,396,775 of NC_140225.1, forward strand.
CATGATCATCTATCATATCATATGATCAACAAACAAGTCTTTATTATCTATAATGTCGAAGAACTAAAAATCACACTTTACAGGAATTTAGTATGTTTATCAACGTAAATTTTAATCACTTTTTATTTTGTTTATAGCATTTGCAAGGGCAAAACTCCAGAGGCCACCAAAAACTATTTTGTTTGTTGCACAAATAGGCAGCGAGTTTAAAGCCATAATCAAACTTGATTAAATGTTAATGAAAATGTGGTTGGACTTTCCCCACGTGGTTAATGGGGTAAACGTAAACCCATATTTTGATTTTTATGAACCCCGCTCTGATCTTTTATAGGAAAATCGCTGCAACAGACCATGAACCCACAGACGCTCGTAAATCTTTTCCATGTTTTGATGAGCCCAACAAAAAGGCCACCTACACAATCTCCATCACCCATGACAGTGCATATGAAGCGCTGTCCAACATGCCTGTGGAGGTATATTCCCCTGCTGCTTGAGTCTTAAAAACAGTTTGTAGAACTTGAACTTTTAAACCAAGAATTGTACCATCAATCTGCTAGTGTGTTATGTGCAAGTGTGTGGTCTTTATGGTTTTGGTAAATGAAAATCTGATCAGATTTATTATTATTATCACCCCTGGTAAATATTATCAAAGATGGCTGTAAAAATTAATCTCCATTGTTTATCCTTTCGATCTTTCATAAAATATATATATATATATAAAAACAATTAGCAAAAATCTAACCTTTCATTGAAGTAAAAGAATTTAAATCACATTTTGAAATAAATGCTTTTCTCCAATAATTATTGGCACCCTTTTATTAAATACTTTTTGCAACCTCCTTTTGCCAAAACAACAGCTCTGAGTTTTCTCCTATAATGACTGATGAGTTTGGAGAACACCTGACAAGAGATCAGAGAGCATTCCTCCATACAGAATCTCTCCAGATCCTTCAGATTCCCAGATCCATGTTGGTGCTTCTCCTCTTCAGTTCACCCCACTCATTTTCTATAGGGTTTAGGTCAGGAGACTGGGATGGTCATGGCAGAAGCTTCATTTTGTACTCAGTGACAAATTTTTGTGTTGATTTTGATGTGTGTTTTGGACCGTTGTCCTGATGGAAGATCCAACCATGGCCCATTATAAGATTTCTAGCAGAGGCCATCAGGTTTTGATTTTTTTATCAGTTGGTATTTGCTAGAATCCATGATACCATGTCTCTGAACAAGATGTCCAGGACCAAAACAATAGGCCACAACATTAAATATCCAGCGGTATATTTAACCATGGGCATGGAGTACTTTTTATCCCTGTTTGCACCAAACCCATCTAGTGTGTTTGCTTCAATAAAAGCTCTTTTTTTAGTTTCATCTGACCATAGTGATAGAGTGATAGATTTCTTAAGTGCATAGTGTTTTTATGATGTGAGTGAAGTAATGCTTCTATGTATTATTCTGTATATATTTTATGAATTTTTGTAAGTATAATATCAACCTGTCCAGGGACTGCAGGTGGAAATTAGCATTTTTTTGCTATAACCTGGCACATGACATCTCTTCTTTTTTAGACTAATGTTGTTTGTGCATTGTCCCTGATCAAATAAAAAAAATAAATTCAAATTCAAATTCATAGAATCCAGTCCCTTTTCAAAGTTCCAGTCATATCTGATAACTGAATATGCTGAAGTTTGTTTTTGGATGAGGAAGGATGATTTTTCTCGAAACCCTCCCAAACAACATGTGGTGATGTAGGGGTTGTTTGCTGTTTTTTTGTTTAGTTTTTTTAGGCATTCTGACCCCAAGACTCAACTTATCTCTGCAATTCTTCATCTGTGATCCTTGTAGAGTCTTTGGCCACTCAAACTTTCCTCCTCACCGTGCATTAGCACGATATAGACACACATCCTATTCCAGGCAGATTCGTAACATCTTCAGTTGATTGGAACTTCTTAATTATTGCCCTGGTGGTGGAAATGGGAATTTTCAATGCTTTAGCTATTTTCTTACAGCCACTTTCTATTTTGTGAAGCTCAATAATTTTTTGCTGCACATCAGAACTATATTCTTTGGTTTTACTCATGTCATGTGGTGTGACCAACACACAGGAAAAAAATGAAATTATGTACTGGCAATTTGACTTTTTTTCAGGTTGTAAAATGTCATGTGGTGCAACTCCCCCGAAATGTTACAAAAAAGTGTGACGGATGATTAAGGGAATTTGGCCTTTGTGTTTCCTCATATTTATACTCCTGTGAAACAAGAAGTCATAGCTAGACAATTTCATATTCCTAGTCACCGTCACCCTGGTGTGCTTAAAAATATATTAATATTAATGGAAATATTCATATTCACATTAATATTAATAACCCCAACCACACACTTTCATTTATTTTACTTCAATGAAATGTTAGATTTGTGCTATTTTTTTATTTTTATTATTAAAGATCAAAAGGATAAACAATGCATATTTATTTCTACAGCCCTCTTTGATCATATTTACCAGGGGTGCCAATAATTCTGACCACAACTGTATATTAGATGTTAATATTCCTTTTAAACACATCTTTTGGCTCTCTTTCACAGAACAAAGAGAAAGTGTCAGATGAAAAGACAACAACCTCATTTAAAAAATCTGTAAAGATGAGCACCTATCTGGTATGTTTTGCGGTGCACAAGTTCAGCTATGTGGAGCGAACATCGAAAAGAGGAATACCAGTAAGAAATTTTCTTTCGCTGTTTGTTCTTCTAAACCAGGATTTACTGAATATTTCCTAACAGTCGGAACACTGAAACCTCTGTGGATTTTCATTATTCATCTCTTTCTCTCCTCCTGACAGTTGAGGATCTATGCTCAGCCTTTGCAGATCTCAACCACTGATTATGCTGCAAATGTCACTAAGATCATATTCGATTACTTTGAGGAGTATTTTGACATGGACTATTCTATAGAGAAACTTGGTAAATAAGCAAATACATTTTCACAATTTTTAACTTTATCATATTAGTGGGATCATCATCATCATTAATTATTACTTATCATTTTTATTTTATGGGGCAATGACTCATAAAACCAATTCATATAATAGCTTGAATACAACTGTTTCATGATTAGCCTGTTTTTAATTTCTGAACTTACATTTATATATTTTAAACTGCCCCAATATCACAATGAAGGGGGAAAAAATCAATTAAATTACTGTAATTTAAGTAATTACTGTAAGTGGACATTATTTTTTATGATTGTCTAAACAGAAATATTTCATATTATGATTGTCTAAACAGAAATATTTCAATATAACAGATTTATTACTTAATAATATTTGTAAGTCATGTAGTGTGACCAACACACACACAAAAAAAAAAAAATTATGTAGGCCTACTGTCAATTTGACTCTTATTCAGGTTGTAAAATGTCATGTGGTGCAACTCCCCCAAAATGTTACATTTATGATATTTATGAATTAATCAATGATATTTGTTTGGAAAAAGGTTTTAACATTACATTTAATATATATTTTAAAATATTTCTGAAAGTATTAATAAGTGTACAAGTGTATCTTCTTACTTGCCAGGTGTAAGGAAAATATTATTACTTTTCATTGAATTTAAGCTTTTCTTGAAAAGGGAATCATTTTTATTTTGTTTTCAAAATCATATGTAAAAAAAAATGAATACATAGAGTACATTTTTAAATGTTCATTTTAAATCATAAAAAATATACAGTATATATACATTTCTTTCTTTTTTTATATACTTTTTAAAATGAACATTTTATAAAAAATATCTTTGAACACTTTTTTGTCATTTACCCTTATACGATTTGAAACAGCTGTACAAACTTATCTTATCAAAAGTCATTATTTATATAGTATTTTATCTTATCAGCTGATTTATATCATGTATTTATCTACAGTATGCTATAATTATTGTGACAAAGGAATATATGATGTGTTCCGTTTCTGCTGCAGATAAGATAGCAATCCCAGACTTTGGAACAGGAGCGATGGAGAACTGGGGGTTGATTACTTATAGAGAAACCAACCTGCTGTTCGATGAGAAGGAGTCCTCTTCAATCAACAAACAGCGAGTGGCCAGTGTCATTGCGCATGAGCTTGTTCACCAGGTCACTAACCCTATCACATATCTGGTCTAATGGTAATCACTGAAAGATTACGAGTTGGGAAGCTAGTTAACCTAGCATCATGTATCAGATTCAGACTGCAGCTTTAATATCATTCAAAGCAAGCAGTGCTTTAAAGCACACTACAGGTGCTCTGTCCAGGACACTGCGCAGAGCGAGGACAATAGCATATACTTCATCAGTCACACTTCAGAACAGGCCTTGGCAGAACACCCTGTACTGAGCCTGCATCTCATTTTACTGCTTCCTGTAACTGCATTTTCCATCAAAGAGGCTGAATTTATCAGGACGATTTTACAGTAACAAGACTGACAGAGAAAAATATGATTATCGTAAAGATTACTATCACACAGTTAAATATTACACCCTCTCAGAAACATAAAACGCAGTGATGTTTTTTAGGATGATGACTGCAGTCACATTGATAAGATTATCTTTTTATGGCCAGGTCCAAGGTTGTTGGAAGCAGAATCCAAAAACTATCCGAAGTTACACAGTAATGTGCTAAAAATGTCATATTAAAATAGAACTGTAGAAACCTTTTATAGATGGTATAAAATCATGATGTAATTTAGATAATTTGTAACTTATTTCCTTGTAAAGACATTCACTTTAAGTCTTTTTGTTGAGCTTTCATTATGTTGCTGCTGACTTTGGTTGCATAGTTTGAGTATTGAATCCTTGAAATATGTCCAATTTCTTTTTAACTTTGAATAAACACATTTTTTTAAAGGCATGGTTACAGAAACAATATAGGGCTGAATAAGCACAAGGTATTTAGGGTCTACCATTTAAGGAACTGTGGCCAGTTGCATAATCTTAGCCACTGTTAATACTGTGTCTTAAGAGTTACAGTATAGTTTGACCAACTAACAGTTCGACAAGAGGCAATCAGTCTTCATTTTCCTATTCAAATTAGATCAAACTACCATTTTATGTAACTGACTAACTAAAAAGTTAGGACCAGTCTTGAAGAAAAAAAATAGATGACTAACTTTTTAGACTAGTCTAAGCAGTTTATGAAACCGGCCCTGGTTTTGTCTTTAATCTGCAGTGGTTTGGAAATATTGTGACTATGGACTGGTGGGACGACTTGTGGCTGAACGAGGGCTTTGCCAGCTTTTTTGAGTATGTGGGAGTGGAACAAGCCGAGACTGACTGGGGAATGGTGAGCACATGTCTGAATCATTCAAATGTATTCCTAAATAGGCAACATCTCTCTGAAACCATCCGATCACATTGAGGCCATGTTTATGCCAAATTCATCCTCTGTGTTCCCAGCGCGACATCATGCTTATCAATGATGTATTTCCTGTCATGGTCGATGATGCTCTTCTCTCTTCCCATCCTATTATTGTGGATGTGTCCAGCCCTGCTGAGATCACATCCGTGTTCGATGCCATCTCATATAACAAGGTATATTCAGTGATGCCTAACCTAGCGATGTTGCTCTATTAACTCTTTTTGCTATGAATTGGTCGCTCTAATCTCATTCTGCTTTAGGGCGCTTCTATTTTACGTATGCTGGAGGACTTGCTCGGCCGTGACAAATTTAGGGATGGATGTCGAGTAAGGCGCCTCACTTTTTACATACATTTTCCAATGACTCCACACTTTTATCTTAAATAAAACCTCTTTCTTTTTTTACCACAGCAATATCTGAAAAACTTCCCCTTCCAGAATGCTAAGACTGCAGACTTTTGGAAAGCCATGGAAGATGTAAATAGCTTTTATTGGTCATACCTTGCCGTTTTAATGCTTATATTATAAGCAACCACATGCCGTGACACATTTAGGGAAAAATATGGGTTACACTTTATTTCGAAAGTCCACTTTCAAATTCTACTAACTATGAGTAACTAACTCTCATTAATTTGTTTGAATAAATTAATGTTTTTTAATACATTTTTGTCTGCACACTATTTAGATCTATGCCTATTATATATATCTTGGGTCATACTTTAGGAGAGTGGCTTACCTGTGGCAAACATTATGGACACATGGACCAAGCAGATGGGTTATCCTGTTCTGAATCTGACCATCACAGACACTGAAGCGAAACTCACCCAGAACAGGTTCCTCCTGGACCCCAATGCTGACCCCAGCCAACCCACCACTCCCCTGGGGTGAGCCTGATGATATTCCCACATCCCTCTACACCAAAAATGTCTGTGGAATCAAACACTGGAATTCAGTAATATTACCATGAACCACATAGGCCCAACAATTTGCAAAAGTAACATGGCAGTGGAAAGATTAGGAAAATGCATACACTATCAAATATTGTGTTCACCATACTGCCAAGTGACAGATGAATTTGCACCAAAATACTGTTAAACAAATGCACAGCCTTTGACGTCAACAACAAAAGACATGGAAAGCATTTTTGTCCTACCTTTTAAAAGCTAATAAGGCCATGTATTTTGCCTTTCGAATTCTTAATTATATGATTGGTTTATTCTTACTGTCCACAATCAGAACAGACTTACAACTCATTTTACAGTCACTCACAACCCATGAATTGAAAAGCACTGCTCTATTCTGTACATACGTCCTTATCTCATCTGTCCCCAATAAAATACAACATGTTCACAAATAATAATTATCATTATTCTTCACAGGAACACAGATGTGTAACTGAACTCACCTCTGATTCTTCTTCTCTCATTTGGCACACTGAAAAGTTCATTAGTTCACAATGATCTCTTGTCCCACAGATACAAATGGACCATTCCTGTGAAATGGAGCACACTCAACTCCAAAGAAAACTCTTTCATATTTGACCAAACACAAACAGGTTAACAATATAATATGCTTAGACTGTTTTTGACACTGAGAAATAAGTTATTTTAATTGAGGTATTCTGCTGTGTAATTAATTTATGGCCTGTGTTTATATAGAGAAAGTCATTGAAGGATACGCCCCTGCAACCGATGATCTTATCAAAGTCAACAAAGACCACATGGGCTTTTATCGAGTAAATCACCACGACAGTGTGTGGAGCACTATTGCTGAGCAACTTTTCACAGATTATAAGGTAGCCTATTATCATTAATATTTCTTTCTCTTTAATATAACGTTACCTTTTTTCACATTTCTGAGTTTCTCAGAAGCTGAAGTATGAGACCAAATGAAATATATATTTTTGTGTTCCAATTTGCTCAAATAGCAAAATAAAAACACCACAATAGTGTTTTCACAACTTTCAAAGATCGATAACGGCAGTCAGAAGAGAGAAAGATGTCTATTGTCACTACTTCCATAGAGCCGCTGAGTGAGAAACGCCCTCATCCTAGTTTTTTTTTTAAGTTTTTTTTTATTTTTTATAGGTAATATAATACAAAGTATAGTGTTATTAATGTATACATTTAAAAAAAGAATACACACAAAAAAAAAAACGTTAAACCACGCATCACAGTCTGTGAAAAGGGTCCATTTAGCTTACGCTAAGAAAAAAGTAGTCCCCTATAACGTACAAAACAATTATCCTAGCAACAAGACAGACACTGTAACGATGTTACAGTGAAATAAATTATTTTATAAAGCACCTTTAAGTCGCCTGAGGTAATTTATACTTACAGACAATACTTGAGATTGTCCGCGGACCGCGACAGGAAAGTAGCGCCAGATGACAGCGTTACCACGGACGACGGAGTGATATTGCTATTGGCCAATCAGAGCAAAGATGTTCTGCAGAGAGACGTGTCATAAAATATAAAAACTCATGCTGAACTCACTGATGCTTAGCTTATCTTTTTTTTTTTTTTTTTTTTTTTTTAGGTGTATGATGCAACTGATCGAAGCAGCTACATTGATGATGTATTTGCATTTGGACGGTGAGTTCGTAAAAAAACATGTTCCAACTGCAGAACGCTTTCAATCTCGACTTGCTGACAGTAAAAAAAACTGAATTTGAGATGATTTTACATAGCACAGCTTTTTATGGTTATAGTGGAGGTTATAAAGTAAGAATGATGAAGTCATGCTTAAAAGTGCTGCCTTTTGTTTCTCATTACCAGGGCAGATATAGTCAATTATGGAAATGCCTTCAACTTAACAAGATATCTGGCCAATGAAACTGAGTATATTGTGTGGGATCGAGTATCTACTTCTATCTCCTATGTCAGAGACATGCTGGCCGATGACGAAGTGCTGTACCGCAAATTCCAGGTTGGATTCCAAAGTCTTCACTACCTTCCAGAGCATGGCAAAAGTCCTTGTGTAAAAAACATGTAAAATGTTCAAATCTGGTCTTATTCCAAGAGGGAGATTTATAGCTGATATTCTTTATATAAATGTTTGCAAGAAGTTACTATTTTAAATCTTCAGTTTTTCATATGCTCTGTTTGAAATCGTGTTTAGCAACTCTTCCGTGGCCATGTGCAGAAGATATCCAGAGAGCTTGGGTGGAATGATGAGGGGACCCAAACAGAGCGGTGAGAATTTTTTTGGCAGAAGTAACTATAAAACCTCTCCTATAGCACAGGCCAAGCCAAGGACACATTCTTGGATTTATCAGTCTTGTAAACCTTAGAGTTAAATGCTGCATATACTGTATGCATGCATACTATTCAGCACATGTGTTCACACACACGCACTGAATAGTATCCGTGTGTGTGTGTACGTACGCACATATACAGTGGAAATTCTTTTATTTTGCATGCTTTTCTAATTTAATACATTTTTCATAACAATTTGATGAAAAAGTTTTAAAAATGTAATGCCTTAGACTTAGTGTTTGTTTCATCCTCCTTTTGCTTTAATGACAGCAGCATTGCTCCACATGTTTTGTTCTAAAGAACATCTGATGATCTATAACAAAAAGTTAACATTTTCTTTTTTGATTACTGAAATTCAGAATCTTAAAGTCACCATGAATTCAAAATGGACATTTCTTATTTTCTTCATGTAATATTGCAGTTTTCATTATAAAAGATTTATTACAGCTGCGGATCATATTTTTTTTTAAATTCATGTGCCCTTGTTATCATTAATCAAAATAACTTCCCCTCCCTCTTGCAGCGACATCTTCTGATGATGTGTTTACTGGCATGAGGCCGGAACAACCTGTGACTCAAATGAGATAACAGCAATAGCAAACGATAACGAATCAATTCCTGATTGACAAAATTAAGTCCTGTCCAACATTTTGTCTTGTTCGAGAAGCCGTTTCACTCAGAAATGTCACAATAGGGAAGAAAAGACTACCTCAACTTTAGTTTCATGCTGACTTTAAATATTTTTCCTTCATTTAACTTTTTTGTTTTGATATTATTATAATCTTAAAACGGTTTATTTTCAGGTTTAATTATTCAAAAATTATATTTTAAAATTCAAAAAATATAAAAAAATGTAAAAATCTCAACAAACCTTGTGTACATTTACATGACAACGATGGACTAAAAAAAACATATCTTTTTTTTCTTTTGCATTTGTGAAAAACTTTGCAGACGACAACGTTCTTAAAACGGTCCCTGTACCCACAAATCCGCAACTAAAACACTGTATTATGCATGCCAGGCCAGTAGTTGGCGATGTCACTTTGTTGTTTTGGTTGTCAAGTACTTGCGCATGCCTATTTAGACTGAACACAAAATACACACAAATGTGTGTTTTTGTAGTTTACACAGAAACGATAATGGTATCGTTTTAAAAAACTTGCACTTTGAACCCCGTTTTCAAAGGTTTGCATTTTCAGGCCCCCAAAACACTGTTGTCTTGTAAATGAACGGCCAAAACACATAAAAAGTGTTCCATTTTTAGTTGAAAATGGTGTCGTATAAACGCCCTCTGAATTTCTTTTTTCCGTTCCCAGGCTGCTGAGGGAGACAGTTTTAGGCCTTGCATGTCAGATGAATGACTCGGAAGCTCTCAACCAAGCCTCTGACATTTTCAATAAATGGATTGATGGAACAATTAGGTAATCACATTCATACATAAATACCTCACAGGATGTATAGTGGTCCACTCAGAGTCAGTGTATCAAAGAGGCTCTTTCTCTGATTGGGGAGCAGCAGTGTGGCTGTCAACTTACGGTTGTTGGTGTACCGATACGGAATGAAGAAATCAAACTCAGAACGGAGCTGGGAAATCATGTTCCAGAAGTATCTCTCTGCCTCTCTCGCCCAGGAGAAGGACAAGCTGCTCTACGGCCTGGCTTCTGTAGAAAATGTCACTCTCCTTCATAGGTAATGTCCCTCTTCCCAGTGCAGAATTAAAGTCGACATGAAATGATTTTACTGTGAGTGATTCTTACAAATACATGCTTTATTTAAAAAAAAATTGTTTTGGGTAACAATTTATTTTAAGGCAGTGGTTCCCAATTCCAGTCCTCGTGACCCACTGCTCTGCACATTTTGTATGTCTCCCTTATTTAACACACCTGAACCAGATCATCAGCTCATTAGGAGAGACTCCATGAACTGAACTGAGTGTGTCAGATAAGAGAGACATACAAAATGTGCAGAGCAGTGGGTCACGAGGACTGGAATTGGGAACCACTGATTTTAAGGTGACGTAGTTACACTTTACTACATGTATTTACTTTAGTAATAACAGTAAATTATACATAATTACAAGTAACTAACCCTAAACCAAATCCTAATCTTAACCGTAACTCATCCTATGAAAATGAAAGACTTCTCTCTGGTGACGAATGATGAACTTTTCCAATCACTTAGTCCACTTAAACACTGCACAATCAACTCCAACTCACATTTATTTTTGAGTGCAACGCCCACATCTCAGAATCCAATCAATAACGACGCATAGAATTCTTTTTTGATAATTCATTGTTCTCTGAAAAAATACTGATACTGCTTCAGATTCTTTCACCTACAGTTGACTAACTCATAGCCTAATTGCACACAAAAAAAAACCCTGGTTTTAAGATGCGTTTTGGTCAATCGGATCACAAGTGCTGAAGTGCACGACGCTAAATACAGGTGTAAACGGGGTCTATAACATTTTGAGCTTGTCCACTTTCGACCACTTTCAGAGATAGTCGAAAACACATTCGACCAGACTGCTTTTGTTGTGTAGAGTAGACGCTCATGTGGTCGAATGTGTTTAAAAAAACACAAAAGACATTACTCTCCGCCTACTGATCAAACGCGAAAACAACATGGCAAGCGCGCTAGTCAGAAGGCTTTTAAACTTTGTCGGCTGAAGACCCAAGTTTGGTTTGATGAAACAAATGTACCAAGCACAATGTTCTCTCACCATTCTTGATTTCTAACATGCACTCACAGCGTTCGGCGTGGTCTTGTGGCTATCGGATCGAATGATCTGAAAAAGCCCATACATTTACCCACCCATAGACCCTCCACTTGAAAAAATCAGAACAAAAGTGGTTGAAATTGGACAAAAGAGACGAGAATAAACGGGAATGTGTCTCCCTCGTTTCTTTTGATCCGATCTTAAAACCAGGTGTAAACAGGACCTTTGTAATAGTAAACTAGCACTCAATAAATAATTTGTTCAAATGTCTTTCTTTTGTAACAGGTTACTTGAAGCCGCTAAAGATGAAACCATTGTGAGAAGTCAAGATCTTTTTAGTCTAGTGCAATACGTCTCACGCAACACAAATGGCAAAACTATGGCCTGGGAATGGATGACGCTCAACTGGGATTACCTAGTGAACAGGTTAGTTCATCTAACAGTTGAAAGGAACAGGGAAAATCAGTATTCTTCTTATTGAAAATAACAATGTTCTATGTGATCTCATGTCTGTTTTAGATATACTATCAATGACAGGAACTTGGGCCGTCTGCCCTCCAGAATTACTAGTACATACAACAGCGAGCTGCTGCTATGGAAGGTGAGACACAAAGGCTGTGTTTGGAATGGAATACTAGCTTACTACTTAGTAGATTTTGGATTTTAATGCACTTTTGTGCAAAATGCCTCAGTGTTTGATTGTCACAAATTGGTTTCCTTTTAGATGGAGCACTTTTTTGCCCTGAACCCAAATGCAGGAGCAGGTGAGATGCCCAGGAAGCAGGCATTAGAGACTGTGAAGAACAATATTGAATGGATGCGACGGAATCGGGAGGAGATCCGGGTCTGGCTGGAGAACAATGTCTGAAGGGTCCAGCGTCAGAACAGTTTTTCCCTCCCCCCACTAAATTTGTCAGTGAATTGCTCAGGGCAGCTTGAAAATTAATCTTTAGCTAAGAGCCATAATTGAAAACACTCTTCTGACAAAATAGCCTTGGATTCTGTTGCCATGACAGTTTTTAAAAAGTATTTTCTAAGGCATTACAAATCCTTAGGCACTGTTCTTTATTTAATGATTGCAGTACACATCAAATTCATTATCTGTAAAATGTGTAAATGTGAAATAAATGTCATAAATAATGCTTAAATTTGACACATTTTATAAAGAAAATAGAAAAATTATAGAAATCTTTTAAACAAATCATTGTGTAATTGTTTTTATTCAAATGAGAACATTTTGAGTACATGCAGTATCAAGAACAGCAATTTCACAAGATTTGCAGCAGACATGTAACAAGCATCGAGATTAGATACTGAATAGCAAGGTTAAAAGAAGGCAATGCCAGTTGCAGAAACCATATTCATGGTATGAGAACACGTTACATTCGTCTGAGACTGCAAAGTAATCGTGCTCTAGTGGTGTTAAAACAGTGGAGCAGACAGAAAGCGTCCAGCGCTGATGGTTTATGAATGTTTAAATATCAGATTTTCTCTTAAGGGTTTTCATTTAAGGGTTGAGTGGCACAGAAGACACTGTCATTGGAAGCTGGTTGGTAATATTCATTCGCTGTCGTGTCTGACATCGTAACATTCCAATGATGGCTCTCCTGAACCTGCAGTCAACAAATGCAACTTATTAGTAAGGAAAGAAAAGGAAAGAAAGTGACAACAAAGATGGGACAAGGAGGCCTTACTTTTTGTTGGTGATGACATAGATGCAAGGATTGTAAAAGGTGGAGGACTTGGCGAAGAGTGGGGCAATTATGGCCATTGCAGCTGGAATCTTTTTGGGGTCACCAAATGATGCCCACAAACACACAATCGAATATGGAGACCAGGCAGCCAGGAACATCACTATCATTATAACGGACATCTATAAAAAAAAGAATTAAGCATTCAAGTTAACGAAAACCAGAGGGCACACAAAACCAGTCAAGCAGTATTTATATAAACTATTAGCCTATTGTATTTATATTTTGATTAGGGGGCCGTTTACACAACACCATTTTCAACAACAAAAAAAAAAAAAAAAAAAAATTTCGTGTTTTTGGGGGCCTGAAAACGCAAACTTTCGTAAACGTGTTTCAAAGTGCACGTTTTTGAAACCCATACCTTTATCGTCTCTGTAAACTTCAAAAACACGAATTTGTGAAAACGGTGACGTCATGCGCATTCCGTTCTCTAGGCGCGTAGTTTTTCTTTACAAAGTGACATCGCCAACTACTGGTCTGGCAGCATAATACAGCGTTTTTAGTCATTTTTGTGGATCGTGTACACATTGATCGTTTTGATAACGTTGAAGTTTTTTTTTGTTATATGTTACAAGACAATGATGTACTGCATGCCAGGCCAGTAGTTGGCGATTTCACTGCATGCACATGACGTCACCGTTTTCACAAATTCACATTTTTTGTAGTTTACACAGAGACGATAACGGTATCGTTTTAAAAAACTAATTTTCAAAAGTTTGCCGTTTTAAAGCTCCCAAAATGCCGTTTTGTAAATGAACAGCCAAAACGCATTAAAAGTTTTTCATTTTTAGTTGAAAATAATCTTGTGTAAACATCCCCTCAGTTTTCATTTTAATTTCAGTTTGCGTTTAGTAATTTTGTTTTTATAAAATATTTCTATTTAGCTTTACCTTATAATTATTTCAGTTTTAGTCTAAACCTTTTTTATTTTAAGTTGCCAAGACAAAATTTCTCATTTTCATTTAATTAATTAAAAAAAAATGCAGCTTTATTTCAATTACTTAAACTGATTTTTGATAGTTAATGGTTACATTTACCCTCACGTGAATGGGATTTTTTTGGCAAAAATAAACAAAATATTTTTGCTTGCCTTGGTCACGTCCATTTGGTCAGACCAATCCATGTCGACGCTGTCTAGGCAGTTACTAACTTTGAACCTCTTCACAGTAACCGTGACGTTGTAGTAGCAGTAGAACATGACCGACAGTGGAATGATGAAGTTGACAATTATCACAGTCATTGTGTAGGACACAAAAGATCTAAAAGCAAACAGGATTAGTCCCACTTGTAATCCCCTCTCCACTTTTAAGATTCACAGTCTAAAGGAAAAAAAGCTTTACAGAGTGGTAAAACTGATAAAAGATTAGTAAAGGAATAAAATGGGTATCTATGGCCCGGCCTATAATATCAATCTTCACTCACGCGTCATTGTTTCTCCAGTTGATGGTGCAGGTGGCTCCTGTGGGGTCAGGGGCATATCCTGCCCAACCAACGATGGGCATGGCTGACCAAAACACAGCATTCAGCCAAGCAGCCACAATTAGAAGTGTGTATGACAATGTTGACAGCTTCTGTCCTGTAACAAACACACATTAATAGATATCCTACAGCATTTGGCACAAAGTGACATTGACCCTCCACTAAGTCAATGACAGTCCTTAGTGGTTCATATTTCATTCAGGCAGTTGTTTGGACAGATTCATACCTACATCAGATCGACATATGGTAAGGTATCGGTCAATGGCAACCACAGTGAGCAGCCCAATACTGGCCATTCCGAAGAATATATTCAGGGCAGCGTAGATCTGTAACAGAGGCAACAAGTTTTGTTATTGTTATGCAAGAAAGTGTGTTCTAGTGGAATTAAGCAAAAAATAATGAGATTTTATGTTTTAATGAAAATGTGTTTCAAATATTTTCAATATCTAGCACTTGTTGGCATTATCTTTTATTGTTATGTCTTCGGAAGAAAAAAGTAGTGAAACAATTTTGTTAAAATATTATAAATATAATGCAAGGTTAGTTCAGGTTGCAAAACTAAGAACATGCGTGCTTTATAGGATACTCTTACTCATCATTGTCCCCTAACAATGCTACTTAGCTATGACTATATTTACAATTTTGCTTAATTATACAATCAGAATGACTGTGTTTGTTGAAAAAGTAGGAGGTGCACAACCTGGCAGCCCATGTAGCCAAATTTCCAGCTCCCGTGCAAGTCTGAGGCTGCTGACATGGGGTAACCAATGCCGGCTACGCCAATGTCAGTGAAAGCCAGATTAATGATGATAGCATTTGTGGCAGTACGCAACTCTCTGAACTTCACAAACATCAGCAGCACCACAATGTTACTAGTCAGACTGACCACTCCTGATAGAGATAGAAAAAGACACAGACAGGGAGAGCAGGAAGTTAAAAGGATAATTTACCCAGAAATTTAAATATTGTCATCATTTACTCACCATCGTGTTGTTCCAAACCTGTATGAGTTTCTTTCTTCTGTTGAACACAAAAGATTATATTTTGAAGAATGTTGGTAATCAACAGTTGACGGTAACCATTGACTTCCATAGTGTTTTTTTTTTTGTACTATGGAAGTCAAAGGATACCGATTACCACCATTCTATAAAATATCTTCTTACAGGTTTGGAACAGAAACCTGTTCAGGTTTCTCATACAGGTTTGCAACAAATTGAAGGAG
Organism: Rutilus rutilus; assembly: GCF_951802725.1. Taxonomy (NCBI): domain Eukaryota; kingdom Metazoa; phylum Chordata; class Actinopteri; order Cypriniformes; family Leuciscidae; genus Rutilus; species Rutilus rutilus. The sequence goes on from NC_140225.1 coordinate 9,412,583, forward strand.
AGTAAATGATGACAAAATTGTTCATTTTTGGATGAACTATCCCTTTAGGACATCTGTGGACACAAAGACTCTGTTTCACACATATGTCATGACTCATGTCCATTCTAAACATTTCCCGTTTTCAGTTCCCCATTTTATACACACCCCAGCTGGTTACCTCACACGCCTGGCTGAATCTGTAAATGTCTGTTTCAAGGAATGCTTAAAAACATTGTCCTGAATTTAAGCCTACCCAGCTAACGAAAATATATTCTAAGCTAAGGTTCCCATTAAATTATGAAAACGTTATTTTCTGAATGTTTAAAATGTAGGCTACGTTTAAAAAAAAAAAAAAATCTTTCTTGGTTTTACGAGAGTTAAGGGAACATTTCTATTAAATTTGGAAATAATTTTTGGCAACGTTACTTTTGATTGTTCTCTGAACGAACGTTTAAAAAAAAAAAACGCAGTGACATTTAAAAAAAACATTAGACGACCGTCCGACTTAAACATTTCTGAAAAACATCCCATGACCAATGTATAAAAAACTTGACTGAGAACATTATTATAAAGACCAGATATCTTTGAACGAATGTTCTTCGTTAGGCTAGTCTACTAGAATAATGTTTTTTCATAACTGTCCATCTAAAACGTAGGCTAAAATACATTACGTATCAATGTATAGCCTACGTTACGTAAAGTAGCCTAACGTTTTTGTGTTCTGTGTGCAATGTTTTCATTTTGAGAACACTGAAGACCAGAGAACTTTAAACAAAATATCTATTAACGTTAACGTTTGTTCATAATTTTGAGAGAACCGTCGAACTAAAATGTTAAAAAAAAGTTAAAAGTTCCATGATTGGTGTAGGCCTAATTAACATTTTTATGTTAACATTTTAAGAACATTATTAAACACCAGATAACTTTGAACAAATGTTCTATTAAATTATTTGTTAATATTTTTAAGAGAACCTTACCAGTTAAACAAAGTTCTGAGTATGTTTCCTGTTTAGGCCCCAAAGGCAATTCTTGGCATTTGGCTTACTAAACTCTTACTTAATGAGAAGATATCCCAATTAAAAAAAAATTGGCTATTAAATCATGAACTTGATAATTATTAAATTAGTTATTTAAAAGTTTCAGTTAATTTATAGCTAATTGCTAACATCAAATACAAAAGGAATACACACAACTACTGCTATTTACCTGCTGTGATGAGGTATGCTGCGACAATATTGTGTTCTGTTTGTGAGAAAGCGCTCTTTTCACCATAAACGTTCTCAGCAGAAGCGTTCAGAAATCCAGATGCCATCTCTTTGTCACACATAATCATATAGGTTATATATACACCACTCAGGTTTCAGATCTGTCTAACATTCACATCTGTTTAAACAAAACCATGCAGTCCAGACTCCTCCGTCCTACCTAGAAAGAAATCATAAAACTTGTGTTTGCTTATGGGATGTAGAAAGTTATGGGGTGATTGAGGGAATGAAGGGCTGGAAAAGCATTGGCCTGGATTATGTTCTCTAATTATGTTTTCTGCTTGGTTTGTGAGGACTGAAGAAACCGTTGTTTCAGTACTAATCCGCACATGAAAGCTTTTCATTCTATGCAATAGAAAAGCTTTATTGGAATGTGGAGTACAAGTCATTCGAATAATTCACCATTAAAACAACAAAAGTGCAGCAATAAATTGATAAGCACAATTCAGTAGTTCAAACAAGGACAATGTGCAAATGCAGATAAGTGCAAATAAGTAAAAAGCATCTTCAGTAGCAGCATTTTTGTTATTTCAAGAATGTTATTACATCACTTTTGGATTAAACAGTTTGTTTAAGATGAAGTGGACCTTGAGTGGCCTATCACAAGTTTGCAAAGCATCATTGTTATAACACACTTATATAGCCTATATATATATAGTGTGTGTGTGTGTGTGTGTGTGTGTGTGTGTGTGTGTGTGTGTGTGTGTGTGTGTGTGTGTGTGTGTGTGTGTGTGTGTGTGTGTGTGTGTGTGTGTGTGTGTGTTCCCACAGCAATGCCGTAACCTTATGGGTTCCCTAAAGAATCTTTTAATGAAAAGGTCTTGATAGAACCATTTTTCTTAGTGTGCAGGACATTTTAATTAGGCTATCTATACAACCCTGTTTTTTGTCTAATGGAAAGGTTCTGTGGGTGTTAAAGGTTATTCATGGAGCCATTGATGCCATTAAAGAACCTTTATTTTTAAGAAAAGTATTTCTCGGCAAACATTCCACATAAGACCTGTAAGTCACACCATGATGGAAGTTTCTTTTTTACATTCATATTAAGAGAATAGAATTTTATTCATTTTGAAACAAAATCCAAGGCCAAATGATTTACATGTAAAGGCAATATTTTTATATATATATATATATATATATATATATATATATATATATATATATATATATATATATATATATATCAGTTTTTTTTTTCTAAAGTGCTTTTACACATTAGTGTGTGCATAATAAAGAAACAAATAAACAGATAGCTAGGTTATATTAAATGTGGACTGAAATGGGGGGGGGGGGGATGGGGGTAAATGACTATACACTTTTACTTAGGCTACTTTAATTTTAACTAATCCATTGACAGTATACATAAAGGGATGAAGACAAACACTCTACTAACATCAAAACCAACTGCCACCACTAGATGGCCTTGTGTACACGCACTCTCCTCATACATGACGTTTAAACGGATATTACGTACACGGAAAACCTTGTGTTTTCTGTCATGTGATGATCGCACATAAACAAGAGAAGAACTTTTTATAAAACTGGCTTGAATTGAAGGTAATACTATTATATTTTGCGTCTTACGCCTTTAATATATGTTTCCTCCATTTATAATTACTAAATTTAGAAATGTTAGTGTTTAGTTTGAAATAGCTGTCGACAATGAAATGCCCACAAGATACTGTCAAAATTTCGTGTTACTTCCACGTCGTCCTTTAATCTTTTTCTTTTTGCTACAGGGTGCAGCAGGGGAGCTACATAGTCAATCTAATGAATATGGCAGATGTGAGTATGTTTGTAATGCATTTGCTGAAACAACTTTTCTTAGAAATGTCATAATGCGTTTGATTTAATTGTTACAGAATCTGAGGAGTTATTTGTATAAACAACTGCCAAGGTAAACGGATTTATCTTAGATTTTAGACAAGTTTTGTACTTCATTATGCATTGTGAGTTGTAATGAATGATTACTTTTCTCTGCCATCATCAGTGTTGAAGGACTCCATGCAATAGTGGTGACAGATAGAGATGGAGTCCCTGTAATCAAAGGTAACAGCCTCAGCTCTGAGTTTCATGTCTGTTTGAGTGTCTGCTGAAGCTCCACCTGAGATTTTACTTGTTTTCTCCTTTAGTTGCCAATGACAATGCCCCTGACTATGCACTGCGGCCAGCGTTCCTGTCCACCTTTGCCTTGGCAACTGACCAGGGCAGCAAGCTCGGCTTGTCCAAAAACAAGAGCATCATTTGTTACTATAACACATACCAGGTACTTTATATTAAAACACACACTCACGACTTGCTCCTTATGGACATTTTCACAGACTGTAATGACGTGCTTCCACAGTTACCAACATTGCACATCTAGAAACCTTTTTCATATTAAAATGGGAATACAAAAAATATATATTTGTTGTCATTTAGAAGTTTACTCAACTAACTACTTCCTTGTTATGTATTTCCTTGGCAGATTGTACAGTTCAACCGATTACCCTTAGTGATAAGTTTCATCGCAAGTAGTAATGCCAACACAGGTGTGTCTCTCCAATAAGACAAAAGCCACAGAGCCTATTTGGTTGTATGCTCATGACAATAACAGTTCAATGATTAACTTCCCTGATTTCTTTCTTTTATATTTAGGTTTGATCTTCAGTCTTGAGAAGGAGCTAGTCCCTCTGATTGAAGAACTAAGACAGGTGGTGGAAGTAGCTTAGTTGCTATTCATCTCAGTACCTACAGGAATCAGACATTTGGACAAGAGAGTCACGATCGCCCATCCAGTCTGATGCCTTGATGTTCTAGCTCACACACACACACACACACATATGTACATATATAATGTTGGCTGGTCTTGATGCTGTATGTCTTTTATGAATGTAACCTGCTCCTTTTTGTCTCCTCCTAATTAATAAATTTGTCTAAAGCTTTGGTTTACAAAAATAAATGTTATTTATTGACATGATACATTTTTACAGAAGGGGCTTCTCCATAGGAAAATGGGTACAAGTATGGGTTCACACATTGTCAGTTCACACATCACATTAGAAGTAGCATTTATGAAGAGAAATTATAATTTTATACCTTTTATTTTGGTCTATAGAGTGCTGAAGGGATTATGCATTTTTGTAGACCAAAAACCTGAGTTCTGTGATGAACACAAGCGTAAGATATGTTTGTTTTATTCATTGACATAAAATATATCAGTAATACCCTCTTGTGAATTTTTTTTTTTTAAGCTTTTACTAGTCTTGAAAAAAGCAGTTGCAAATAAATGGTTCAGTGGGACAACAGATTGTTGAGGACATTAAACATCATGAATTCAGAGTAGTATATGCGCACATCCAAACATCACATCAGCAGGTGCTCGATCAAAAGAAAACAGCTGAAATGCAAAAGAACTGGCGCACTGCTATTTCTGTTCCCAAAGAAGTTTAATAAATTGCAACGTTTTCGACCACAAACGACGGTCTCGCACTGAATAGGAAAACTCATCTATTCACTAGTTTGCTTTCATAGCCTCGTTACATTTTAAATCGTGGACGAACTCAAACTTAGTGATGGTGACGTTGAATTTGTAGTTAAGATATAGGCTACTTTTAGCTTTTCACTTCTGGCGATTGTCTTTAGGCTTCAAAATTCATAACATTTTTACTTGTGAAGATGTACAAAATGTGCAAGAACTTCTGTTGGTAATAGATCTTGTTTTCTGCAGTAATCCAAGAGTCAATGTAAAATCCAACTGGGTTTTTGTGGAGGGAATAAGGGTGATGCTAACTTCCAGGTTGGAATTCTGTAAAAAAAGTATCATACATCCAAAGGTCTTTCAATGCACAAACTTAATTATATTTTACATGTTTACTTCTTCATAGTCACAGCCATGCATATAAGGGGGTATTGTACGTATGTTTGGGAGCAGACACACCGTTTAAAGGAACATTCAGCAAGAATAGCTTGGCTTGGAGAAGAATAAGAAAATCTGAAAGTTCCACACAGAAAAAAAAACTTCCTACAGTCAATTATAAAACAAACATTGGTAATGCACCGCCTCCAGACTCTTTTTAAAGCATGATAGCATGGTGCCTTGGGACTTCACTTGACCTAGATGGAAAATCTTGCATGTGTGATTCAGTGGCCAGATTATATCTTCATGCGATATCTACCATAATGCCAAATCAGATGAAGTTAATGAACATAAAACTGCACACAGCTCACAATGCTCCAGTGCTACTTCTCCATGTTGAACATCATCGACCTTTCTTTACCTGTGACTGGAAATGTAGGGTAGTCATCATTAGAGATAAGGACAACAAAAAGACAAATACATCTAAGATTAGACTGGTGCAGAGGGTCAGATAGATTAATTTCCACTGGAACAAAGAAATAATTGACTATACTGTTAAACCATTACGTACATTGATTATTCATAGTGACTGTTCTTTCATGGTTAACATTTTAGCTTCTGCTTACCAGTTTCCATCGTAGTATCTTAATCCATTCGTCTGCCTCAGCACCGGATTTTGCACACAAATAAAACGTCCTCTCGGGGAACACCAGACTATAGGAAAGAGATAGAGAAAAATGAAAGTAGAAGAATATTAATAAAGAGTTGCATAGTGAAGTAAAAGTCTGAAATTGAGAAAAAAAATTCCATACATCGGAAAATATGTGGGCAGGAGGAAGTCCATGTATAGGAGTGTCTGACTGCACTTCCTCATTACTGAGCTTCACTTACATGTAGGAAAATATTATATGCAAAAGATAATGAATGCACAATTTTAGGATTTTGATATGAAATTGTAATTACCTTTTTTTAACCTATCATTATATCATAGTCTGTACACAGACAATGTGAGTTTTGACATGTAGATTCGCTCTAATGCTGATTTAGTGAGCACAGGAACTGTGTAATGCTGCAGATATATAGCTCATTTTCAGTTGTCAAAAATAGCCAGTAATTTTATGGTTGGCCAATTTGCAGAAGTTTCAGATGTAAAAACAAACAGGACATCTAGTCAATAGAAAAAGTCTTATTTTTTCTTCAGAAACTTTGCTTTTGTAAGAAAATGAACAGTCTACCATTAGCATCAACATTATTTTATCAAGCCTTTATTTTTATAGCGCTTTATACAATAGATTGCTTCAAAGCAGCTTCACAATAATAAACAGGAAGTAACAGAATTATGATGCATACTTTATCAAATAAGTGATTCAAATTCTGCTGTAAAGCAGATGTAACAAGGTAATAATGATATTATTCAGCTCAGTTCAGTTCAATAACTGGGTAAAGATCATTCATTAATTGTAGCCGCCCTCGTCACGTAAATTCATGGTTGTGCACCATTCAGACTTGAACTGAGAAAGCCTTTTAAATTACAAATCCTGAATTAGAATGAATGCAGCAAACAGGATGTAGAACTGTAATTACTTTTTTCTGTATTTAAATTTAAGGAAGTAAATTCAAACTTCAATAAATCAAACATATATACATCCCTTTTATAATGTCTGAAAGAGTTCCATTTTCAGAATATGTCACCAAATGGTATAAAATGATATATTCTCTACTAAACAAAAGGGAAGCCTATATTTTCAGAATTTTGCCTATCACTGACACCCAAAAGAGGAAGAAAAGGAATTCAGATAGTGCAGTCATATCATAAATTTCTCACCAGAAGCAGTTGACCCTCTCCTGACTGTAATCAAACTGTACAGCAGAGCACTCCGTCAGATTCAGGGTTCGTATCGGATTTACAAACTGAGGGAACAGTTTTTGAGAGATAAATAATCAACTTGAATGGTTATCTAATTCTAAATCTTATTGTACAAAATACATGGACCTACCATTTTGTCCTTGAAATATTTCAGTTCATATCTATTCAGTGTGAACCATCTCTGTTTCCAGTTCTGCCCAGAAAATAAATAAAGAGGAATCCCATCAGCCAACAGAACTAGGTCTAGGTTAACTCTAGAACCAATTTAACCAGTTCACAATTTACCTTATTAGTTTTACTGTAAACATTGGTTTACATTTTTTATATTAATCTATATATATAGTAAATTGTGTAACCATACCTTGATAAGAAATCCTTGTTTAACCAGATAACCTTCTTTTGTGCCAAGCTGTTAACAACATGAAAAGACTTTCAATGATTCAGGAGCACAGACAATACTACCAAGACAGATAAATTCCACTCACTGCATGTATGTATTGATTTTTAACCCAATCCTAAGTGCTAACCGCCATTTAACTCTTTTAAAGTGCCCCTATTATGCTATTTTAAAGGATTCTAATTTTGTTTTGGATGTCTCCTACAATAGGTTTACATGCATCCAAGGTAAAAAAAACACTTTAATTTTCTGATAATATACATTGCAGCATCACCTCTTTTCTCACAGTGCCTGAAACGGTTCTATAAAGGATTCAGTCTCTCTAAACCCCGCTTTTCTGAGAGTGTAATCTGCTCTGATTGGTCCAATTTTCCATTCTGAATTTCAGCTCCGAAGGCTTCCCTTAGCACTTGTAAACACAGTGACACGAACAGTAAAGATGCCGTCAGTTTTACCGTATCAATTCCAGCCCGGGTCCTCATCCTTTGGTAGTGCAAGTGTAACGGAGGCCAGCTAGTGAGAGCTGTGCGGGTAAACCTCACTCTCCTGATCTCAAGAGGCACACAAGCGAATGACTCTAGAGACTGTGGTCTTTAACGTCCTTGTTTGCATCCGTGCCTTTACATTCCATAACTGTTTATTTCACACCTAAAAAAATTACTCGGGGTCACTACTGTGCAGACTCGAGACTCAAGATGTCAGCGCCATATTGGGACACTGGCGGCTTCACTTATACAATGGAAGAGAGTGAAGGTGCGTCGTCCATCTTTTTTTACAGTCTATGGTCCCGCTCGGAGCGGGGCGAGTAGGACCGGATGGGGCTACGTTGGTGCTGTGACCCAGATGGGAGTGAGGTTTAGGAGGCTGAGTGTAACGGAGGCCAGCTAGTGAGAGCTGTGCTGGTAAACCTCACTCTCCTGATCTCAAGAGGCACACAAGCGAATGACTCTAGAGACTGTGGTCTTTAACGTCCTTGTTTGCATCCGTGCCTCCCATGCCGGAGACACTGGTTCGAGTCCCACTCAAAGCGGGGCGAGTAGGAGTGGAGGGCTTGCATTGGTGCCGTGACCCGGATGGGAGTGAGGTTTAGGGGAAGGAGTGTAACAGAGGCCAGCTAGTGAGAGCTGTGCGGCTAAACCTCACTCCCCTGGCCGCAAGAGGCGCACTAGCAAATTACATTTGAGACTGCTGTCTTTAGCGTCCTAGTTAGCGTGCCATCCTCCCATGCCAGAGATGCCGGTTCAAATGCCGCGAGTAGGACTGGAGTGCTTACATTGGTGCCGTGACCCAGATGGGAGTGAGGTTTAGGGGGCTGCGTGTAACGGAGGCCAGACAGTTCGTTCTTTAAATAAGTTTGGTTTTAGTTAGTTATTTGATGCTATGAAAACAGGGATGTGACGTCATTATTGACAGCTGAGTTTGACAGCTTCTCTAAATGAAGTAGTCACTGAGGCGCCAACAGACTTTTTTCAGGATCTTCGGGGGAAGATTGGAGCTTAAACCTTTATTTTTTTACATTCCATAACTGTTTATTTCACACCTAAAAAATGACTCGGGGTCACTACTGTGCAGACTCGAGACTCAAGATGTCAGCGCCATATTGGGACACTGGCGGCTTCACTTATACAATGGAAGAGAGTGAAGGTGCGTCGTCCATCTTTTTTTACAGTCTATGGTCCTGCTCGGAGCGGGGCGAGTAGGACCGGATGGGGCTACGTTGGTGCCGTGACCCAGATGGGAGTGAGGTTTAGGAGGCTGAGTGTAACGGAGGCCAGCTAGTGAGAGCTGTGCAGGTAAACTTCACTCCCTTGATCTCAAGAGGCGCAGTAGAGACTGAGGTGTTTAGCATCCTTGTTAGCGCGTCCGCCTCCCATGCCGGAGATGCCGGTTCGAGTCCTGCTCGGAGTGGGGTGAGTAGGACCAAAGGGATTACACATACAAAGTGGATTTGCTTCTCAACATGTCAACCAAACACTTCCGGGCCTCAGCAACAACTACAGTGTTTGAGGGCAGGTCAAAGTAAGGATACACATTTGTTACAAACCTACGTAGGTTCGAGCAGGAAGTAAAGCTAGAATTACTGACGATGACAGTTCAGAATCGGTTCATTCTTTTGGGAGACAGTAACTCCATATATCATGCACTTTAATCTTTGAAACTTTGCAGAACTTTTACATTCACAAACAATTATATAACACTACATGAAAGGTAACATCCAAAAAAGCATAATTGGGGGCACTTTAGATGCAATACATGTGTGCATGTGTGTCTGTATAATGTAATTTTGACTTACTGCTGGAACATTAGGCACCGGGTCATTTTCATGCCGGCCTGTCTGCATGGCCGTATGCACACACACAGTCTCATAAATAGATGGCTCTTCCACCTGCCGTGGGTACGGGAACCGTAGCACTATCAGGTTTCCTTGGTTACAAGAGTGAAACAGGAAACAGGGTGACTGTGCCGCAGAAGTGCTGAAAAGTTTGTGAACTGTAAATTAAATGCAAACAGCTAACCTGTCTCGCTGCCTAGCAGAGGCTGATTGGCAAAGTGACTGCAAAAATCCTGAAGGGAAGGGAATTCATTGAAGCCAAAGGAATATCTGCCAAACTGCCGCCGGACATGAAAGTGTTTCACTGAATCCTTTGCTCTAAAGAAGTGTTGATGGAAAAGAGAGTGAGTAAATGCTGCCATACTGTGACTGAATTCTCAATATTACTTGATTTTAACTTATATCACACCTAGTCAACACTGAAATAGGCTGAATATTATTTCTACAAAGTCACACACTATGAAAAGTCAATTAACCTCAGAATTAAACGCATTTATACATATCAGTCTGTCACAGTGATGTGAGCAGGGTACTCCCACATTGTGTGAATCAGTTTTTTATTTATATATTCAAATGGGAGTAAGCACCTTTATTTTGCAAGACACAAGACTACGGTGGTTCACAACTGACACTTTGAAAAAAGAAAAAGGAACTGAAAAACTTCAAGTAAACTGAATACCCACAGAAAATAAGAGAAATGGAAAAATAAGGGAGTAGTAAAAAGTCATGTTGGGTCATCATTTGACTTTTTAAATTGTTTGAGTAATAAAAGGGCAGAGGATTGCAACTAATTTTAGAAAAGGTGAGTGTCTACTGCTGCACAGAACAAAGGTCAGATACGTTCATTTGAGGTTATATTATACTTTATTATTTAAAAGTGTAGTGTCAGTAAGATTCTTGAAGAAATTAGTACTTTTATTCAGCAAGGACGGTTCTATTTCTATTTTAAATAAATGCTGTTCTTTTGAACTTTCTATTTATCAAAGAATCCTAAAAATAAAAAAATCTAAATTATTAAGCAGCACTTACACACAATTGAGGTTCATTTTAGGTAGCTTTGTGGGTAGATTTCTCTATAAATTGCAGTCAGTGCACACAAGGAAAATATCCAACTTGTATGTCGACTGCAAATACTTCTGAACTTTTGTACCAAATGGATATTTCTTACCGGACAGACAAAGCAAAGCAGTCAAGACCCTTGTTGCTGTTTCGTAGTAAAAAATTCCCATCTACCCCATTCGAAAGGAGAAGGGCTTCAGCTGCATGCCGGGACAAATCATAATGATACCAGCTACAGAGAGAAACAAATTGGGGCACTTAAACACAAAGCCATGTTGTATGGTGATGTCAAATATCAACTGTCAACATCCACTGACATATTTGCTATTGTTTCAGATGTGCTGGTTCTGAAATTTTTGCATAAAAATATCAAAATTTAGGGACGGGACGATTTATCATCACTGTATTACAGTGAGAATCTAATGAGCAATTAGATTAAATTACAATTAGCAATTAAATTATAGTTAAATGTAAAACATCTGCATGGATTACTGTAATTAGAATTGGGGTGAATGTGCTTACTGGTGGTCATAAATATTACTAATAATGAATAAAAAATAAATAAACTTAATGGTCCTAAAATAGGGGTTAAATATAAAACTGACATGTTGGGCTTGTTGAAAAAAAAGAAAAGAAAAAAGCCTTTGATTAATCATGTGAAATTTAACTGTATAGGCTACAATGAATAAAATCTTTTACATTTGTTTTGCTTAACAAGAAAAAAACACTTCATAAAAATAGGTTAAATTATATAACAGACAGTCAATGAGGGAACAGGTTTCTGTAACCCTTTCATTCACTAAAGAACTAAAATTGGAGAAGTATTTCCTCGTGCATTCGCTAACGCAGCTGACCTCGACAACAAACAGTTGTACAAATCAAATAAACAACTAACAATAGTTTGCTCGTTATATACTTGTTTTATTGCTCTTCCCTTTTTTATTTTTTACTCTCACATTTGAGCATAACACGAAAAACTGTGAAACTTTCACAGAAACAAGTTTAGCTCAAGAACCATAAAAGGATCTGAGGATCAAATACGTGTACAACCGTCATTAAGGGGAGTTAAAATAACGGAGAGCATGTAACTGCGCATAACTGAGCTCAGTCGTGTAACTGTTACACTGCTTGTAGAGTATTGTTATTTCATGAGTGGTGTAACTTATGCGTTTAGAAAGGTCCAAGTAGATTTTATAAAACAGAGAGTTGTTTGAGCTCACCTAACTGACTCCAGCTCGTCGAGTTCTTCCCCGCTGCTCCGTGTTGAACTGACACTCATGGTCTGATGATGATCTGGTGTGACTGGAGCAGAATTTCAGTGTAGTCGCTGTCAGTCAGTCAGTCAGTCATTCAGACTCAGTCATTTACTAAATAATCTCAGATCAGCTCGAAGTAACAGTTTCTCACATAGAGCTGCTCTTGCACTAGAACCGAAAGCTACAGGCAGGGAAGTCAAGTAGATCCGCCCACCAATTAAATCAATGTCAAAATTTATAGAACCATGTGCTTATGTGCAATTGTTCTCTATTCGACCAGTAGCCACATTTCAACCATGTAGACGCGAGTGACGAGGCAACTTAACTAGCGACAAAACTCACTCGACAATTAATATAATTAGGTAGGGTGAATGCAGGTAAAGTGGGCCGTTTACGCTTTATTGTACTGTGATCAGTGGGTTACACATTCAGAGCACGACACTTGTCTTTAATGAAAGAGACACTATTTCAATTAAATTATGAAATAGTTTTGGTTGATGCAATATGACACTGGTGGGTGTGCCCAGCCCACAACTCAAATGAGAACACCTTGATGGTTAAAAGTAGAAAACCCTCTGATATAAGATTTTATTCTCGAAATGATAAGGTCGCACTTGTTCACTAGTTGTAAACAAATATTATTGTGACAGTTCCTGTTTTGTTGGTTTTTTAGTTTTCTTGTAAGGTGTTTAAATATTGGTGGCCTACTTTGGTTAAATGTGTAAATCAAATTCATGAAATAAATTGACAATCATTGATTATTTTATAGTTGAAATGTATAATCTACTCTTTATTTTTTATTTTTTTAGAAAACATTGGTTAAACAGAAGCTCTAGTTTTTTTTAATTTATTTTTTACTCATTTAAAATTAATAAGATTATGAATAATATGTAAGGATTGTTCAATTCAATTTGATGGAAATCTTGAAAAAAGGCTTAAATATTTTCTGAGTGCAGGAGAACAAAAAAATCTTTCTTTTTCGATAAACTGATAAGAAGGATATTTTAACAAACCACAGTACTTCTACTTCTCATTATTTCTGCTATCTGATTTCATTTTTAAAGATAGCCTATGTTTTGTCTTGTCATGAGGTGTCTGTCCTATTCGATAAGAAACGTTTCACTTTATGTGGCCATTACTGTGGCATTGAGTCAGTACTGTGGAAATCAGTCACGTCATCACTTGAAAGACTTATTCATGACCCAGATAGCACACGTACATCACGGAGACGTCTATTTGATGTGCGCGTTTACATCTGGAAGACGTATTTTTTTTTAGTGTTTGCTCATCTGCAATACGTCTATAGGACGTTTCCTGTCAGATGTCAAATAGACGTTTAGAAAATGTCTTTAAGATGTAATGATTTAGAATGCATGTTAAACTGACATCTTAAAGATGTCTATCAGATGTTAGTAAACAGCAGATGGTTTCCAATGAAGTGACCTTTAACAGACATCTTGCAGACGTACGTGTGCTATCGAGTGAATCAAAGCAATGAGTCCACAAAAATGGTTAGGAAAACATTCTAAATATAAAAAAATGCACTTATAGCAGTTATAAATGCAAGTTTTTTCAAATGTATTTATTTATTTGCAGTGTAAAGGTGGTTAGATGCAATAAAGAAGACACAGTCACAATTAAGAATGCAAATAAATTTTAGAAATTTTGCAATTCTGTCTAACATTACAATGCGGTCATTCCAGCAGTTATAGATTATACACTGCTCAAAAAAATTAAAGGAACACTTTGAAAACACATCAGATCTCAATGGGGAAAAATATCATGCTGGATATATATACTAATATGGACTGGGTAATGTGTTATGAACGAAAGGATGCCACATCGTTTGATGGAAATGAAAATGATCAACCTACGGAGGATTGAATTCAAAAACACCCCGGAAATCTAAGTGAAAAAATGATATAGCAGGCTTGTCAGTTTTGCTGAAATTTCATTGCAGCAACTCAAAATGGTACTCAGTAGTTTGTATGGCCCCCACGTGCTTGTATGCATGCCTGACAACGTCGGGGCATGCTCCTAATGAGACGACGGATGGTGTCCTGGGGTATTTCCTCCCAGATCTGGACCAGCGCATCACTGAGCTCCTGGACAGTCTGAGGTGCAACCAGGTGATGTCAGATAGACTGAAACACAATGTCCCAGAGGTGTTCTATTGGATGTAGGTCAGGTGAGCGTGGTGGCCCTCAATGGTATCATTCCTTCATCCTCCAGGAACTGCCTGCATGCTCTCGCCACATGAGGCCGGGCATTGTTGTGCACCAGGAGGAACCCAGGACCCACTGCACCAGCAGAGGGTCTGACAATGGATCCAAGGATTTCATCCCGATACCTAATGGCAGTCAGGGTGCCATTGTCTAGCCTGCAGAGGTCTGTGCGTCCCTCCATGGATATGCCTCCCCAGACCATCACTGACCCACCACCAAACCGGTCATGCTGAACGATGTTACAGGCAGCATAACATTCTCCACGGCTTCTCCAGACCCTTTCCTGTCTGTCACGTGCTCAGGGTGAACCTGCTCTCATTTGTGAAAACCACAGGGCACCAGTGGCAGACCTGCCAATTCTGGTGTTCAATGGGAAATGCCAATCGAGCTCCCTGGTGCTGGGCAGTGAGCACAGGGCCCACTCGAGGACGCCGGGCCCTCAGACCACCCTCATGAAGTCTGTTTCTGATTGTTTGGTCAGAGACATTCACACCAGTGGCCTGCTGGAGGTCATTTTGTAGGGCTCTGGCAGTGCTCATCATGTTCCTCCTCGCACAAAGGAGCAGATACCGGTCCTGCTGATGGGTTAAGGACCTTCTACGGCCCTGTCCAGCTCTCCTAGAGTAGCTGTCTATCTTCCTGGAATCTCCTCCATGCTCTTGAGACTGTGCTGGGAGACACAGCAAACCTTCTGGCAATGGCATGTATTGATGAGCCATCCTGAAGGAGCTGGACTACCTGCGCAACCTCTGTAGGGTCCAGGTATCGCCTCATGCTACCAGTAGTGACACTGACCCTAGCCAAATGCAAAACTGGTGAAAAACAGTCCGAAAAGATGAGTAGGGAAAAAATGTCAGTGGCCTCCACCTGTAAAACCATTCCTGTTTTGGGGGTTGTCTCACTGTTGCCCATCTAGTGCACCTGCTGTTAATTTCATTAACACTAAAGCAGCTGAAACTGATTACCAACCCCCTGTTACTTAACTGACCAGATCAATATCCCAGGAGTTTAACTGACTTGATGCTATTCTCTAAAGTGTTCCCTTTATTTTTTTGAGCAGTGTAGTTTGAAGACATTATAACAATGTAATTTGTTTTGGATAAGAGTGAATCATACAATTATGTTTCAGTGATTAAACTGAGGTCACAAAAACAGTAGGCTATGTTTGGTCTGAAGTAAAAAGGAGTGAAAAATCACGGAGCAAAGACGCCAAAGAGGACACTGACACCGACAAGCAAGACAGAGCAGGTTACTTTGGTATGAAACAAAGTCCCAGCTTTCAAATTCTGTCAATTTTATTACGAAATTCAAACAATAAATTGTGTTTCATTGAGAAAAATGAACATGTAGCTACTGTACCTGATATTTATCCAAACGAATCGATATTGAATCAAGATCGGAATCGAAACACAAGCTTATTAATTGAAATCGTGAAATTTGTGTCAAGCACTGAAAAACAGTAGGCCTACCAGTTATTGTACCATGTAAACATTGTAAATGACACTAAACCTAATGAAATTGTTTAGTTACCAAATGTTTTGACAATCACAATACACTTATATTGTGTATAATATACTTATACTTACTCTGTGTATTTTTTTTTTTTCACTGCAAGCTAAATTTAAAAGTTGGCATCCCTATTTTAAAGCCAATTCTTATCTCTCAAAACAAGTACTTTACAATAACACCTAGGCTATCGGTTGTGAGTATGTTCATATTCATGCACTAGTCGAGTTTTTAGGTTTTGAATGTTTTATTGCAAGTTTTACAAATATCACATATGGCTTACAAAATGACTTTAAATAATGTTTTCAAGTCATTGACTCAAAATCATCTAAACTGATCATTCTGGATTATCGATTCACATTCTAAGCATTCACTTTTTGCAATAAAAATAAAATTGCCTAGAAGTACAAAAAGCTATCTAGCCTTTCATGAAATACTGGACATGTACATTCGTAATGCATGCAGTAGGCATGCTCACTATCAGAATAAAAACACAAATGAACATCAAGGACCTTGGGTCAAAAATACTCCCGTTTAATTTATAGCTCCTCATTTTATTCTTGAGCAGGGAAAATTCAATTAATGTCTTTAAATGTAACGTCCTCATGATATCAACAATCTATATGATCAGATATTTAAAAACAGTCATGTTTAACAGTCAAAAATCATTCCCATAGTTTCAATCAGAGGAAGATGGTCATTTACATTTTGCTAGAATATAAAATCTGGAAAAAGGACTGTTTAGGAAATTGTGAGTTTATGTATATATGTTAATGTTTAGTGTGCAAGCTCATGAATATTTTAGCCTCAATAACCAAAAATGGAGTATTGCATTAAAGTAGGAGCAAAGTAGCCACAGTATCTAACCATACACCAGCCACATCCTGACCCACAATTCATCCTCAACAACTCTTGAGGTTCTTGAGTGATGCTGGAGTGCATGTGTGAATAAAAATGTCACAGGTCCAGCCGTGTGAAACGTAAACAGTTATCTGCATATCTTTAGCCTACAAAAGCCAGACTCAAAGTCCATTCTGTGGTCACTGGACAGGAATCTGTAAGCTCCACCCGCAGAGGGTGAGAGAGCCCAGGCACATCACAGTGAAAACACTCTCATTGGCCAGCTCTGAATTCTGACTGGTTAGAGTATCTACCGATCACTAAAGTGCAAGAATATACGGTCACTATTTGAGCTAATGACCATGTTTATATGACCAAAAGGGACTTTGTTATTGGTCATGAGAGAACAGTGCCTGGTTCAGCGATACAATCTGTTAAATGGGGCATGTCAGCATTCACATTGAGGTTTTGAGGGACGTGTCTTTGAGCTTTGTTCTCTCTCCACTTCTGTAAACTAGAAGAATAGTCTTGTGCCGAGAGTCTCTCCATTTTCTGTGCTCTCACCAGGTCAGATGGAAAGATAGTGTTACAAAATGCACGAAACAGGATCCTGAGACAAAGAAAGAGATGAAAAGACAACAGTGAAATATACAGTATCATCATGACATGAAGATGAAAACAATTCAACGGGCAACTATTTTCTATGTAGTTAAAAGTCATACAAGTACAGATCTTATCAAGTTGAATGGGGAAAGACTGAAAACTTGTTTGTCAAGATTACATTTAAATTAACATTTCTCAAATAATGCTGTCATTAATACTGCTTTTTCAGCTCTCATCACACTATACAATTTTAAGCATGCATGTTCAGGCCTTCTCTCTCTCTCTCATAAATAGGAAAAAACTAGGCATCTCAGAATTATTCTTTTTGTTGGAAGTGTATAAATACTCTACTTGACTTTTGCCCCGAATTGCTAGTTTCGATGCTAGTTGACCGAAAGTCAGAGACAGTTTGCAGATTTTGGGCGTATATTTCTAAATATAAAAGAGTAGCAGAGTCCATATCATAACTATAAAGATAATGTCACAGAGAAACGATATAATTGGAATCATGAATATAATGGAATATAATTAGAATAAAGAGAGCGCTATCGTTCGTTGGTGTGGAGTGGACGCTAATACAGTAATGTTGGTTAATGGTAAATTAATATTATATATTAAAAAAATGTTGTAAGTGTTTTACTTTGACTTTGAACCTGGACTTTAAAGTGGACTCAAACCTCTTTTTTAGTAGTGATATTTGTGATTCACATTACAATTACACTAGTGTTTAAGGAACCTGAGCAAATTAAATATAATATTAACTAATTATTATTAGTTTTAACCAATTATAAAAATTAAGACAGAATTTACTGTTGTAAATCACCATTGTCCTTTGAAATAAAATAAAGACATTTCATAATAATAATTATTTTATTTTATACTACAAGTTACAATACTAATATTTGTGTCTTAAATTCTTCACTTTTAACAATTCAAGTCCTCAAGCTTTTATTTTGGTGGAATACTGCTGAAATGCGGTAAACTTCTGTCCACAAAATTATGCGAATGTGTAAATAAAGAACTCCATTTGGGAAACCCTGTATGATGCCAAGTTTTTCTGTAACCATTTAAAAAGCCTGCAAGTGTGTGATGCCTAGTGTTTTAATGCTTTAAGTCATGTAGTGTATTTAAGCCTTTAACATAAAATCTTGGTAGTCAGGTAACTGGGTTTTGAATCAGTATTACAGTTTGTTATTGTGACTGGTAAGTGAATGAGCTAATTCAGGTATGTGTGTGTAATACCTGGGTAGCAGGGCCAGGACTGTGGTCAGTCCACATACTAAATAGTAGAGCGGCTCAGACATCATTTGTGTCTCAATGCCGTAGGGGTTTGTAGGAGAATTGCATGTCACACACGTAATGCTGAACAACAGGGTAAAGGCATAATAGAACAGGACACTGAAGAGCAGCAATGTAGCGTGTATCCACGTCTGCACAAAAAAAGAAAAACCACACAAGACCAGCATTAGCATAAGATACAGAGCCAGTCTTCCGTAAATAAAGACATAAATGATAGCAGAGTTATTCTTGTAACAAAATTTGCATACCATACCACTGTGCTGTTACTGTGGTGTTTTATGCAACATGTACTTTCTCTGTGCACGCTGAATGAGAAGGTGCTGAATGATTTGAGATAATGCTTAAAGAGATATTTGATCATTACTGTACAAATATGTGGAGCTGTATTTTGGACCAATAACATTTCACATGGGGGGTGGGGAAAATACTTCAGATTTACACTACCGGTCAAAAGTTTGAAGTTTTGAACTGGCTTTGAAAGAAGTCTTTTATGCTCACCCAGGCTGCATTTATTTAATCGAAAATAAAGTAAAAATACAATATACAATAACCGTTTTCTATTTATCCCTGTGATGGCAAAGCTGAATTTTCAGCATCATTACTCCAGTCTTCAGTGTCAGATGATCCTTCAGAAATCATTCTAATATGGTGATTTGCTGCTCAAGAAACATTTCTTATTATTATCAATATTAAAAACAGTTGTGCTGCTTAAAGGTACACTGTGAAGTCTTTAAGTATTTTTATTAGCTAAAATCAATGCTTTTATTCATAAATATGTCCTCATTAGTGTAAAATTACTTCTGCCAATGATCTGACTTATCCTGGTAAGCGAAGAATTTCTTATCTTTATTTACATTGGACCAGTAAGTCCAAGGAGGCTTCCATGTCGTTCCGCCATTTTGAAAAACTATAATTGCAGAGAGGGACAAAAAGCACTAGCCTCCCTCAATGCGTTTCCACAACGCGTTTTCGTTCAGAGCCAGCGTCACGTGACTGAAACCAGCTGGAACGGACAAGGAGATCAGTGAGAGGCGCTTGTCACTGCCCCGGAAAATTTGAAAGGCTGCACTGCACGGTACTTCATAATGAAGGATCATACTTAATGCGAGCCACAGGAGAAGCAATCCTCATCGCCAAAAAAGCAAAACATTTCATTTAAAAGGAAACGTGACCGGCGAATAAAAAAAAACAAGGGTAAATATTCGGATAGCTTTTCCCAGGTGGAAAGAGCTAATGAAGGAAAAAGACTTTGAAAGGGACGCTGAAGTTGCCTGCTTTCTTCTCGACAGGTAAGTTAATGTTACGGTCTAAATTAATGAAGCTTTTTTTCATTGCTTGGTTGTGTAATTCATTATATAGGCAGCATAACAGTAGAACATGTATAGTTAAACTGGATGAAGTGCTATTGGAAGACATGTTGTCATAGCTTCTAGTATAACGGCTACCGTAGTTGCAACACGCATTTGAAAAAGCGAGGCGCTAGAGAGCACTATTCGTTTGAATGCAAAATACAATTTCACCTCTAGATGGGAGAAATTCCTACACAGTGTACCTTTAATAAATGAATCCTTTGGGAAAGACACTTCTTTCAAACACATAAAAAAATTCTTAATTATTCCAAACCTTTGACTGGTAGTGTAGATTGTATTGTAATGCTTGGTGAGGACACAGTGTGGCATGGAATGCAATTACTATTCTAAAGATTTACTTTTTAAATTACACTGCATTATAGATGATAAATTTGCATTGAACAGCTGTGATTGGCTTACCACTGTGCGACTTTCTATGACTTGATGCAGGAGGATAATGAGGAGAGCGGAGCCATTGATTGGAGAGCCGAAGGAAAATACCCCAATATCAGACCCTGCATACGCCTTCATAGCATACAAAAACAATATGAATTATTATATGTGAGCACTGCTCTGAAAAGTATATTTGAATTGTATTGAACCTTTTAGACATTTAAATGTTTAATTATATTTCAAACATTCAATTTGTAACATTTAATAAAAGCTTTAATTTTTTTTTTCAGGCAAGGTTCGTTAAAAAAAAAAAGGGGGGGGGGGGGGTTCTATTTAAATGTGCATTTAAGATCTCAAGTGTCATTTGAGAACAATGCAAAAAAAACTCGGTACAAATGAGGAATACTCAGTAAAGTGAGAACTTCAGAATGACTTACAGAGTAAGGTATGAAGAAACACACTAGGCTTTGGTAAAACGCATCGAGAATGGTCAGCCAGAACGTTGATGGAAGATAGGCCTGAAAACACACATCACATAGCCACAAATAAGCCGTCATTATATTAATTCCATGTAAAACGCAATGCAAAACAGCTCATGAGCTGAACACAACAGAAAGGCAGAGTACAACAGAACGACGTGTGAGACAGGATGACCACCTGCGAGTTTTGTCCGGACTTATAGAGATCAGGCAGTTCTAGGAGTGTCTCGGCAGACACATCTTTGTCCAGCACTCCATATATGAGTGGAGGTATGGAGGTGAAGAGAAGGTTGAAGAAGATTAAAACCCACGAGTTGGTCATCGTGCTGCCTGAAAAGCCACAGACAAACTGGTACCAGAACAACAGGTTCACGTACATCTACATGAAAAAAGAAGAAAGAAGAGGAACAGGTCAGGACCGCATTTATTCATAAGATAAGAGGAACTGTGTAAATGTGTACATTACTCACCACATTCTTGTAGAAGAAATAGAGGATCATGTTAGCCAACCGTGTGTAGCACCAATGACCATGAACCAGAATTAGCTTTCTCAGGAACTTAAATCTTGAGATTGCAAAGTCACTGGACATCACCGCCTTTATGAAGGGAGAAGACATCATAAACATTGCAAGAGTGGGAAAGATCTGTTTTGTTAAATGAAGTACAAGGTTTTAACTATAATGTTAAATCAAATGTTTTTTCCCCTATACATAATATTTTACAATATTAATGTTTTAACAGTTTTTTTGGATAAAATAAATGCAGACTTGGTGAGCATATGAAAAATCATAACAATCCCAAACTATTGAAAAGTTGTGCAATTAGTCAGAATTCTACATAATTAGTCATACCGAATAATGCAAGTACATGTTTTGTTGCATTTAAGGAGTACCCAAACCCAACCCTGGTTTCTGCTTGTACCTGCATGCCCTCCTGGCCTGAGATGCCAATGCCAACATCTGCCATCTGAATCATACTGACATCATTGGCTCCATCACCTGAATATGAGCATCACACATTTTAATTCAAACAACATTCTACATGGACATTTAACCATATACCTTTCAATGTACTTACTCACCTATAGCCAGGGTCATGACCTTCAGCTTGTCTCTGACAAGCCGTACCACTAGGCTCTTCTGCAGGGGGGTGGATCTGCAGCATATGACTGAGCGACAGCAGCATGTGAGTTCCAGGAATGGCCCCTGTAGCTCCTTCTGCAGAGCATAGTCCAGCGTGCGCCCATCAATAACCAACACACAGTCAGAACTACAATCATCTTTAGACACGCCTCCATTTGTGACTTGTTTGATCTCAAGTTGTAACTCATGAAGTTGAGCCTCACAAGCCTCCTGAGGGAAAAAGCACACACATACAAAAAATGTAATTCAGATTTCAGTTTTATATACAGTGCAACATAAAGGACTGAACATATTGGCATCTACCTTTGTACTTTGTTGGCATTTTCACCCTAGCTTTTGCATTTTTTCTAACATAATATAATATAAAACCAGGGCTGTTTTATTTAAATTAATTACATGTACAAATTAATGGGAATTACCAAAACCAATATAGGCTGAAAAGCCAAGTCAATTAGTTCATGCACTTCCAGGGAATCAAACCTATGACCATGGCATTCTCAGCATGAAGCTCTACAGTTTGAGCAACAGGAATGCCTAGATGTTTGGAAAAGTCTAATATAAATAAACTATAGAAATATATTTTGGAATTTACTTACAAGTGTGCTTTAACTTATTGCATATTATACAAAACAAATATTAAATTGACAATAGTGAACAGTGCTATATATGTCATGTCATTTCACCATCGTCGCTTGGCGGCGGTTGGCTGTATGGATGAGAAAGTAATGACCAGAGTCTTCTGCCGTATGGCATGAAACAAGCCAGCTCCTGACAGACCAATCCATGTCGTGATATTATCCGGCAAGTCTTCCACAAATTCTGAAACCTTCCACTAAACCTGTCACGATGCTGCCTTTAATGGAATCGAATGATTGTCGCATTACCATAACCAAAATAGCGTAACTTGCGGGATTTAATGTGATTCAGCAATTCGCTTTTTGTTCTAGCCAATTTGTATACCTGCTCAATTGTCATCAGTTTTGTCCATGGAATTTGTAACAACTTTCTAATGCACTTGTTTTCAAAAGCCTAGATGTGCCTTTCTTCCTCTTTCTTCAATGTCCACTCCACACTTCACAACCGTATGTTGCAACTCGCCAAACCAGGACTTTCATCAAACGCAGTTTGGTGATAGTGCTTACTGATTTGTTCTTCCAAATATTCGTAAGCTTTAGCATCACCAGCTATTTATACCAGGGTGTAAATAGTCACTTTTTAATTTTTATTTTTTTTACCACCTCTACTTACCTTGCTGTCACAATTGGCCATCAGTAAGTGGTCTGTGGGTCTGAGGAGTTTGCAAGCAAAAGCAATATTGATAGCCGTCTCTTGTTTGTCCCCTGTGAGTACCCATACTTTAATCCCAGCTTCCTGCAGAGCCTCAATGGTCTCAGGCACCTCCTCTTGAAGGCGGTCTACTATACCAGTTGCCCCTGGAAACCAAGAAAGAATTAGGCTAGGACAACCAACACACAATATAATTTCAGGGCAATTTCATTTTTGTCTTCATTGTCTTAATGTCTCACCCAATAATGTGAGATTAGTTTCCAGTCTCTCAGCAGATTCAAGCAGAAGCTCTTCTCTGTTTTCAATGCTGGTTTCTGCATACTCATGTCTCTTCAACCAGGCTTTGTATTCCTGCTCTTCCATCACCTGTCAATCATATGCCAACAATTTTCTTCAAGCCTCAACCTCCATGCACAGGCATCTTAATGCAATCTACTGTCAGGTTACATTTGATGTGCTGTATGCAAATAGAAGATAATGAATGTTGCAAATAAGGGAAATGAAAGTGAAAGACATACTTTTTTAGCAACACAGAGAGTCCGCAGTCCCTCTCTTGCATACTGGTCCAGGTGTTTCTGCGTCCGTTCAATTACTTCCCTTGAGAAACCATCTTCAGCTGCACCCACATGCACACATAGTCAAAGCAAATGCTTGAGTATACACTCAACACTGGTGTGACAATATCGCATCCAAATTTCTGAAAAGTAGGACTACACAAAATGACAATATGGACTAGTGCATTTTTACAGTCTGTGATTACAATAAATACTCTAACTGAAAGAGCAACACTCTGTTCAGTCTGTAATCTACTAAACATACTCCAAACACTTAAGGGATCATGACTTCACATTTAAGACATTTTTTAAAGGTCTTAATTAACTGATGTTTGCTTGAGAGCCACGTCTTAAGAACGCTGTAATGCGTAAGACACTGCAAAAGTCGAAAACATCCATCTAGCGAATGTTAACATAGAAAAACAATGGAAAAGCAGTGAAGAGGAATGCAATAATGCCTGTGTGAATGGACCATTAGAGAGGTTTGATCTTTTGTACACTTTTGGGCCAACAGAAATTGGCCTTTTAAGCCTTGATACAGTATGTAAGCAGAAGCAATATGAGATGTTAAAGATGATCATATTGTTGATACTGCTAGGCGTAAACTTAACTCTAACTACCTTTACAGGTATGTGTTAAAAAGGGGGTTCACAAAGCGATCATCATATGAGGTGGACAAAAAGCCTTGAAACTCCTGGATTAGTCCACCATCATGGCCATGGATGAGAAGAATACATCCATGGCTAAACAATAACTACTGTCTCTTAAAACAGCATGAAAGTGGAAGCAGGGGCCTATATATAAAATCTATATTAATTAAAAGTAACTCTCTGCACACTTAATGAACTTAATGTTGCATGTGTATTTTTTTGGCTTTTGGTTCTATAAGTTTCATTCTTTAAATATAACTTTGACATTACACAATTTTTGTGGCAGTCTAAAAACCTGACAGTAGTGATTCTCAACAAACTAAGCCCAACAGCCAACTTTACAATATTTGAAGCGTTTTTGGGACGGTGTAAACCAGAGGTCACGTTACCACATACCTTCTTCAGCCAGCTCCATAATGACGTTATCAGCTCCTTTAGTGTAAACCACCACGTCTCCAGTGAGGGGATGGCGCACCACCACAGACATTCTCTTGCGGGCAGAATGAAATGGCAGTACATGTAGCAGAGGGATGGACAGTGGCCCTGTGCCTGGAACAGCCACGAGGACTTGCTCTGGGGACCGGCCCAGCAGAGTACACCCATAAGCCTTTGCTGCTTGCACCAATGCCGCCTCATCTGGGCTCTCTGCCTCGTACAGCAACGCTTCTTCCTCATCATCACTCTCAGTCTCATCAGCAGAGTTATCTTTAGCCTTCTGTATGTCGTCCACATCCTCGCCCCACGCCCCAATGGGCAACAGCGCAGGAGTGACAGGTGTGGACGGAGTGCTTGAAGGGGTGCCAGAAGGTGTGATGGGGGACTGTAGCATTTTGATGGGTGTTTGAGGGTTGCTGTTAGGGAAGTAGGAAGCCGAACGACCCCGGGCGAAGAGTTTCTTGGTTAGGCTGGGAGGACTGTCCGTGTTTTGACTTGGTGAATAGGGAAAGCGGGGTAGACTTAGCTTCTGAAACATGGCCTTCATCTCCTCTAGAGAGCGCAGGGGTGTGCGAACCACAGGCATCTGAACCTGACATTACATTAACAGATTCAAAAACACACAAAGAAATGCACATATAAGAAGTATAATTTTTTGCAAGTCACAAGCAGGCACTGAATATCAATTTATGTAATATTTTGGCTAATTTGATTATGATTTCAGCAATGAAAAATTTGTGTAGAATTTTTAGCACAGTTTGAACCATGTTTGAGGTTAATTTAGTTTTGACAGTGGCCTAAAAATTGACTGGCTTACTGGGAAAAGCCCTGGGCCTAAATCCATCACTTAGGCCAGTCTGTTCCTGCATCCATTAAAAACGGGCACAGATTAAGATCAGTCTTAGAAAATCATTGTTTACTCTGCTCTAATGGTTACAACATACTTCATATGTGCATATTCAACCTAGCTGATTGAACTACATATTATCAAAATTGACTAATTGTTTAAAATTAAAAAAGTATAAGCAGGTTTCGGGTTTTCGGGTATACCTGACACCATCGGACCAATTTCTTATGGGCTGGACAAATTTTTAAGGTGTGGTCACATTTATAGCTGTTAATTAGTTAAGTCTTGGATCATACCACGTGTCTTGGCTGAGTGGGTGAGGAAACTACTACGGTGTTGCAGACAGTGAGGGCGAGAAAGAAGTCTAGGATGTGAGAGATTTCAGTAGCTTCTTGTTGGATAGGGGAACGCATGGGAGATGACAGTGTGCTCAGCTTCACATGAAGCTGAGGGTCTGGAACAACAGCACACTCCTAGAGAAAAAATTATTTATGATTTATTTACTTATGACAATAAATACTTGAAGTGCATGTTACAGTGTGTTACTGTTAAAGTAATAGATGACTAATACAGGGAGTAAAGAAATAAAGTAATCAAGACAAGGAAAAGTAAGATAAGATTTCTCACTATGGTGCTGCTGAAGGCTCCGGGTGTGTGTCTGCGGAGCGTGTCGTGGACTGAGTGCGTGTCAGACTCTGCAGTGAGGGTATTGAGGGACACTGAACTCCGGTTGCAGCTGAGCGATTTACAGCTCAGAGACTTCCTGCTAGCACGTGACCTCAGGGTTAGAGAGTGATCTGCATCGCCACAGCCCTGCGCCTCATACTGTTCCAGAGAAATCGCTGAGGAGAAAAACACAAACATGATCAAGACCATGACGATAGCTACATATTTTCACGCATAAACACCTATTTATACTTTAGATAAAATGTGTTTGTGTTATACATACATATATATATATATATATATATATATATATATATATATATATATATATATATGTATATATGTAGTTGTCTTACAAATCTAATTAGCTGTTGCGCAATTTTTTATTTATTTAATTATGTTAATATACATAATGTACAATATAATATCATTTAACCTACAGGACAGACAACTGTTATGACCACGGATGACGATCAAAGGACAACGTTTCAGAACAACAGAATAACTAGAGTCTCTAGGTGTGGAAAGGTCTGCAAAGGCAATAGGGGTCTGAAGATACACCAGAGTAGGATGGGCTGTTTAAGACACAGTAGTGTGCAAAGCACAGGGCAACCTGATGAGACAGAGGAGAGGCAGGGTCAGGTGTCCGACCATAGCACCCAGAATCTCCAGGCACACAACGAAGGGGTCAGCATTCCCTCAAGTACCAACAATGTATCAGACGACCAGCAACATCAAGAGAGGCAAGCCCGGCAGGAAACAGGTCAGCAAGTTCGGGCCAATGAGGAAGAGGAAAAGAGGAAAAAGCTAGTGCTGTGGCCAACAGCAGCAGCCAGGAAAGACTGGGAGTCTTTCGACAGGGAAATAGACCAAGTCCTGGAGTCTGTCCTCGCTGGTGACACTGGGAGGAAGATGAAGGCAATGTCCACTATCATCTGGAACACGGGAGCAGAGCACTTTGGGATGGAGCAGAGACAGAACAAAGGCCCGCAGCATGCTGGAGAGAACAGGCGCTCAAGGGAAATTGAAAAAGGCGACTTGAGAAGACTGAAGAAGACTTTTTTTCGGCAGGCTCCTGAAGACGAAAAAACCTGCCCTTAAAGAGATGCGAGATAACGTGAGGGAGCGCATAAAGACCTTGCGCTGAGCGGAGTGCCAGCGAAGGGATAGAAGGAGGCGGGAAAAGGAGAGGGTCAAGTTCACAAAAAACAAATAAATATAAACAAAAAGAAATATCTTAATATGAATCAATTTATGAATATCTTAAGTTAGCATGTTAAGTCTGACAGCCTAAAAAAAAACATTCAGGAAAATCATCAGATCAAAAATAAGCAAGTCAATCGATTTAAAACTTTAATTAAATTTTTTTTATCCTTATAAACAGCATACCCAAAGAATCAATCAGGCGTATTTGAAGGCTGTTTTGAAGTAAACTGACCATTCTCATGGTGAGGGTACTCGGTTCCTGCCACAGTGCAGCGGCGGAACAGCATGCGGTTCTCTGTGAGGGTTCCCGTCTTGTCAGAGAACAGGTACTGGATCTGTCCAAGATCTTCTGTGATGTTTAACGCTCGGCACTGCACTCCTGTGTCCAGTACTGGGTTATACAGATTTAAATCATTCTGAATAAAATATATCTGTCCCAGCTTCACAATCTCTATCGACACATAGAGGGAGATGGGAATCAGCACCTACAACACACAAAAAAAAGAAAGAAGAGGAGGACAGCAATGTCAGGTACATAGACAAATAAGATTGGTTATATGCTTACTGAAGTATGTAACTGAAAACCTGATTCATGAACTGTAAAGGATAGGCCTGATATACTATAATATCATTGTACATGTAAAAATTTTAAAGGTTAAAAACTTTTTTATAAAGAAATGACAAAAAATAAGGCAACAGAATACGGAATTTATGCGAACCAGATTTTAACCTGCATCAAACTATCATAACATTTGACATACTCAAATTTTCTGACGATTTAGCAAAAGCATTACCATTAGATAATAACTGGATTAGATATGACATGCATGTATCCGCTCACTGTCACTCACCTGCAGAACAATGATCATAGTCCAAAACAAGTAAAAGGCAGCGAGCGCAGGGTGCGTGTCATCAGGAATCATGAAAATAGTATTCTGTAGTCCACTCAACCAAACACCATGACCTACATATCACAATCATATTTTTACTAAACCCACAAAAATAACACTAAGCGTGTACTGGAGCTGCATAATTAAAGTCTCATTTTGTTACAGACTGTAATTTATTATTTGTCATTGAATCATTCACTCAAGAGATTACATTGTCATGAAACAAGTGAAGTCTTTATGAATGAGTCATTGAATCATTCAATCAAACTTAATTATTATTTTTTTTTAAATAGACTGCTGTTATTAACATTTAGCTGAATCTCTAATAAATTACATTAAAATGTAATATTGTTTAGCTGCCTAATCAGAATCGTAGGTGAATCGTGATCTCTATTTTAAACAAAACTATCAAGGAGACATTTAGACAACCTCGAGCGAGTACAAATGTGTACCAGATGTCGTTTGTGCCAACTACCATTAGAATTTTAAATGTTGAGAAGATATGAATAGGAGTAGGGGTGGATATGTATGCATAGATTGTGTATGTACATATGGGAATGTTATTGTTTTAATTGTTTTATAGTTTTTATGTATATTGTTATGTTGTGTTGTGTTGGTGTACCTGTGTGTGGTGTATAGTGAAGCCAAAGACAAATTTCCACTTGAGGACAATAAAGGAACTAAACTTAACTAAATCATAATTTTCAATTTATCTAGAATCGTGCAGCTCTACCTAGTACTTAATAGTTTAAATGCTGACACAAATACACCAATGACCATAATACTGACCTACAGCAGAGATAAGGCACATAAGTAGCAGTAGTGCGACACTCCAGAGGACGTCCACGTTGAGTCTGCGCTCCAGTTTACTTCGTTTGTAGCGCGGCCCACTGTTATTCTGCATCGCTTTTGTCTCGTGACCTGTATACAATCACACACACAAGCTCTTTATCTTTCTACAATCTCATCATATCTTTTAATGTAAAGCTCTTTATCTTTCTACAATCTCATCATATCTTTTGATGTGAAAGTGACCTGCATAGACTACAATGCCAATCACAGTCTCCGTGTTCCTCACAGTGCAGCTCCTCAGGAGCAGGTTTTCACTATGGAGTCCAACCCGTCCTTTACCAGGATGCTCCCTGTGTACATACAAAAATTAAAAAAAATCTTTAAAATGCCTTGTTTATCATTTACAGAAGCAGTTTACTGCTTACTCACATGAAGCCTCTGAACCGTCTCAGGTCATTGTTGGGATTTTCACACTCAATGCGACTGCTGTAGTTTTCTGGAATAAATTCAGATCCCTAAAGGAAGATCACATTCACACATTTTTTAAACACACTGTTCAGAGAGGTTTTTATGCCAAACAATTTAATAATGTTTTCTTTTAAGAATTTCAGCATTTCAGAGACTTTTTTTCTTAGCAATGATGGTTACACACTACTTTATGCCCCACAAAAAAGTATTTTAATTTAGAAATTCAGAGCACATTAGATGATGTGATTTAAAGTAATTGTCTACAGTAGAGGCCAAAAGTGATGTCCAGAGGCAATATTTGTTTTTAAAAACCCTAAAAGTTCTATTAAACCATCAAAATTTGAGAAAACTATTTTAAATATATATTTTTTAATATTTAAAAAAATGAATAACAAAACAATAAATTATTTGGCAAAAAAGGCAAACTACAGCCACAGGTTTTATTTGACCATGCAAAAAAAGAATGTATAGAAAAACAAAAAGCTCACAGGAAAAAGCATACACTGACTACAACATAATCAGTTATTCATATTTCATTGATTCTCTCTTGTTTTTCCATGTGTTCATAATTTCTTTGTATGACAGCCTGGCCAAAAATTATGTCCACACAACTTGCCATGTTTCATTGCGTTATCAAAAATAAAACAATTGACTCCAAGCACGACTACGCAACATGCTTATAAAATTATATTATTTTAATAACATTTGGACAAAGGGTGAAGATTTTCCAAGGCCGAACATCACTTTAGGCCACTTTTGTATATATGAAATGCATTTTATTTATTTTAAAAAGCTTTATGGATTTCAATAAATAAAAAAATTACCTTTATACATTGTTTTTGCAATGTGGAATTAATCTATTTTCTGTGAATTGCGAGATTTCCGATTTATTAGCCGCTACAAAGTGCAGTAAACAATAAAACTATTTGTGCTACAAACCAGTGTTTATAATTATGAGAATACATTAAAATAATATGGAAAGAAATACCAGTTTGAAATATCAAGCAGCATAACAAGCTGTTTTGTACAGCTAAAAATGACTGGAAGCGGATTGCTCGGGAAGACACACACATTCAATTTACAAATGGCCGAGTCCGCTCTTACGTTAAAGATAGGGTGGAAAAATACAGCAAACCATATTTTACCTCATATATTTATGGAGAACTAACAAAAACAATGGTGATGAAGATGACAATGAAATGCATAGGCACACACCTGTTGTGGCAGGTCACGGACCACCTGCCTCTGTTTGAGGTTGGTTTCTCCATCCAGGTTGGCAGTCTCGATGTGGCACACTCCATTAGAGTCAGATGAGTGCAGCAGCACCATGTCAGCAGGAATGATCTCATTACAGCAGAGACGGACCAGATCACCAACACACACCTCTGCCCAACGGCGTTCAACATACTGCAGATGCTTCCTTCAATACAAACACACACTTTAAATGCTTTATTTGGATTCACTATTAATATTGGATAAACACAACAGAAGACACAAATGAAGAAAGGCACTTTTCTAGAATAATTGAAACAGAGCGGTAATTCACTAATTGTTTTGTTTTCAACACTCATTATCAAACATGCAGTTCAAACACCAGGTTTGGTGAAATAAAATATTAGACAAACTATTAAAGTGATTAAATGATAAAAATCAGTCTACTTTAACAGTCGGATGACTATGGAATCTCCTTGGGGTTTTTTTCAGAGCAGACTGCAGTCTATTAATACAGAATTAAAGACAGACAATCATAACTACATGTTCAATTTTTTACATTTTGTTAAAACATTTGGATTGGTATCAAAATATAAGATGTGGAATATTGATTGTTTTGTGCATGGCTGTACAATTTATATATATATATATATATATGTGTGTGTGTTAAATGACATCATGTTAACCACTGACTCTGGGCAGTCTATGGCTCTGGTTCTGTTAGACCTCAGTTCTGCCTTTGATTTAGTCAACCATGATATTCTTAAATCACGTCTTGAAACATGTGTTGGTCTTCGTGGCACAGTATTACAGTGGTTTCAGTCATATCTCTCTGACAGGAGGTATGTTGTCAATATTGGACAGTGGACACCATTCCTCCTCTGAAATAACCTTAAATTCTGGTGTTCCCCAGGGTTCAATTCTGGGTCCTGTACTGTTTTCCCTTTATATGCTTCCACTAGGGTCTACTTTTAACAAGTATGGGGTCTCTTTTCATTTGTATGCAGATGACACCCAAATTTATATCCCTTTGAAGCGTGATGATAAGCAGGCCTTAAAGCCTATTATGGATTGTTTGGAAGAACTAAAACTCTGGCTTGCGACTAACTTCCTGAGCCTTAATGAGAGTAAAACCGAATTTATTGTGTTTGGTTCAAACCAACACTATGTACATGATTTTGAATTTGCATCTTTGTCACTTTATAGTACTACATGTGTCAGAAACTTGGGTGTTTGGTTTGATATTAATCTTAAATTCGATAAGCAGATAAGTACTGTGGTTAAGTCGTGTTTTTATCATCTTCGTCTTCTGTCAAAGGTGAAGCCATTTCTTTCCCTTAAGAAATTCGAAACGGTTATACATGCTTTCGTTACATCTCGACTGGACTACTGTAATTCATTGTATATCGGTGCTCCACAGGCTTGTGTTTCACGTCTACAGTTAGTTTAGAACGCAGCAGCTCGGCTTCTTTATGGAAAACGTAAATATGATTGTCACGCCGGTCTTGATCTCACTACATTGGCTGCCGGTCAAATATAGAATTGATTTTAAAATTCTATTGTTTGTTTTTAAATCTATTCATAATGAGGCACCACAGTACTTGTCAGATCTGCTACATCCCTTACACTCAGTCAAGGTCACTTAGATCTACTAATTCTGGACTATTGCAAGTTCCCAGGACAAGACAAAAAAATAGAGGTGATCGTGCCTTTTCTGTCATCGGCCCTAAACTATGGAATAGTCTCCCGGTTCATATCAGAACTGCCCCAACTTTATCTACTTTTAAGTCTACTCTTAAGACTCATTTATTTTCTTAGGCGTTTAATATATCTTGACATCCTGTTTTATGACTTAACTTTCGTGTGTTACACCTATTTTACAGCTTGTGTTTCATTTTTAGATTATTATCATTGATTGGCTGACTGTAAATTACATATAGTACTCTGCTGCTTATTTAAAATGTTTAAATTATTTCATTATACAAAATAAGCAAGAAAGACAATAAACTATTACAGTTATGTAGGAAATTGGCTTCCAGAAATAACAAATGCATATATACAGTTTAGTGCGTCTGCAGAATCACTGCAGAATACAGTATTCCAGAAAGACATGTAAAATGTGTTTATTATTAGTTAAAACAGCCCACTCAGTATTGATGGCTCTGAAAACCATTCTGGCTGGTGGTATTATTGACTATCTGCAGAACCATTGTGAAACAAACCTACAACAAGAAGTATTTAATATATACCTGCAGAATGACAAAAACATATATGCTGTACAGTATATGCATTTCCAATGATGCTTTGTTTCTGTACACTGATGTGCCATATGATTTAAGCACAAAGCATATTCAACATTACTGTTTTATTCCTATTAAAATAAACACACCAGCCTCAATGCCATAGTAATCAAGTAAGCCCTGCGCTTCATTGTCACCCACAGCAACAGCTCCAGAACAGAAAAACAAATATGACCCCTGTGGCAAGGCGATCACATGGGAACCTTTTTACACTGAGCAGCATTAACAGCTTAGCTAGAACCAAATGTCAGATAACACAACGCTTTGGTACAATATTTATCAGAACATTAGTGCAAGAAGGCAAAATATAAACACTAAAGTCAGCTGTCTGTGAATGGCAACTGTGTACAGGATCAACATGACTACACAGTATAATAGAGTATATTATATGTATAGTATTAACCCTTAATTAAAATACATTCTGAAATGCAGAATATCAAAGCTTAAAATAAACCTTTAATCAAGAGATATTAATTTAAATTTATAAAATAAAACAGATCAATAATAACTATACTTCAAGCTAACCATTAACTAAGAGCTGCACTAATAAAAAAAATGACGTACGTGGGTTATAGCACAGGACACAGGATGGAAACAGACATGTAACTGCAATTTACAGCAGATTAGAAGACACATTGTAGCTGTGACACTTCAACATGCAAATCCAAATGGCTGTATTTGGAGAAACCAAAGTTTGTTGCATTTGACAGTGACACATCCACTGAAGATATTAAGCCACACCTCTGTGAAGAACAACTGTTTGAAGAACAAGCCAGTGTTAGGATCAAGAAACTGTCAAAAGTAAAATATCTGGGTCAAGTCACCTCACAGCTAGATTAAATAATACCTTACTACATGGCAAACATACTGTTGAAAAACAAAAAAAGCATATATATATATATTGAATACATATTATGCGCTATGCCATGATCCACTGATAGCAGATATCAGCCGCCTAACCAAATAGGTTAAAGTACAAACTGACGTACTTTACAGTTATAGATAGTGTGTATTACGTGTATATTTTCAATTCTGACGTTAAGAATGTTTCATGCTTTTACCTGTCATACACATCACATAAGCATTTATTGACCTTTTGGTCAGACATCCTCCGCCGTTGGTCCTCCCAAAGGTCTTTACCAGCAGTTATGGACATCACAAAGACAATAGGAATGACGGAGATCTCCGGCTGGAACGCGTTTACAATAGGCACAAAGTTCAATGCAGTCAAGATGATGAAGTATACATTGGCAAAACGATGAAGTTGCTCGAAAAGATTCTTGGGGACGAAGGACAGGAAGGTGTACTTAGTCGTCCGGACCTTATTCCTGCAGTACGACTGCTGTAATTCCTTTACCTCTTCATCTTCAGTCCAACTTGGCATGACAAGCCTTCTGTTTTTGGTCAGATCTTTTGCCATGACACCTTGATCTAGGTCTAACGACTGAATCATGGCAGCTTGACTCCTCTGCTCCGGGAAGACAGTCTGTAAGAATGGTCCAGCCAATTCAGGTAGTTTCTCTATCCCCAGCATGTCCAACAGGTCTCACCATCACTAGTTAAATTCATGTTTCATGATTCTGTCCAAGTAAAGATCATCATGTGCAAGATCTGACACCTAAGACGTGAGAAGTGCCCTTCAAAACCTTTGTCTCAACAGTAGTGTGTGGTTCAGAAACCTGTAATGATCTATAACATATAGACCGGGCCGCTCCTTATCCAGGAAACACTCCCAGGCATCATAAACAAACTAGACGTAGAGCTTTTTATGACTCCGAGGCAGTTTTCAGACCGAAAAACCGAGGGCTGGTAAATAAGCAACACGTTTGCAGTGTGACGTTTATCTCGGACAGAGAACACAAGCTACACTATCTATCACCCTGAGCCCTGGACTTTTGAAGCCTAGATGTTTATTATTATTACTATAAAACTTAATAAGGACTGCATACAATTACAACCATTGCTTTATTAAGGCTATTTTAATTGGATGTTGTAGATACTGTATGTGAGATATTGTTTATTTTTAGTATTTTATAGTGGCCATAGTCAAACAAAGAGAGAAGGAGAGCAGGGTGTCCTGTGTAAGATGTGTTATAAGAAATGAGCCCTGGCTTAGGAGGTGGGAGGGGCATAACTGTGACATTACAGACTTTCACAACTACATTTGAAGTTTCACATCAAGACACTAGAGATCATTAAAATATCTCTTTAAGGAAATACTGAAGCAGCATTGTTATAGAAAAAGACCCTTTATCAGCTAATTTCTTTACATAGACGACTGAGGAAGGATAAGAAACAAAGGAGAATCATTAATTCTAATGGGTAAAGTCCTTGAGAGCATAGAAGGAAGTTTTGCACAATATGGGAATTATGCAAAATCATTTCTTGGAAATAAGCTCCTCATCTCAGAGGCACAGTGTTTGAATAGTGAATCTGTGTCAACACTTCTTAATGAGAATAGTGGGGAGTTCCACGTTAACAATTTAAAGGCTGTGACACCAAGTGGACAGTCAGTTGTCTGCCATTGTCAGGCCAACATTGCCATCTTTTCAGCCAATTGAGCATGTTGACCCGGCATCAGAGCTGTCGATGAGAGGGATCACTCTGATTGGCTGTTTTGCTTAGCAAACCAGAAAACCGGATAAGACAAAAGCAAGCCAATGACAAGGTCAAGAGGGCACACACAGACCCTGTCCCAAATGGCACATTTCATATGCACTTACAGTCTTGTGGACTTACAATGGCCGCCGCGTGCGCGTGTCCGTTAAGTCCATGAGACCGTAAGGTGTCCCATTTGTCATTTTAGGTTTCAGAAGGGTGCTCAAGAGCGCCCCCATTTGCAGTCGATATGCACCCTCAGATGCGCACTTTTGCCGAGCCCGCACTGATGTGAGCTCCGCAGCAGACTTCTTCCCGACAGTCAAAGCGGCGTTATGTCAAGAAAGTGCGGACTCGTAGGAAGACCGCAAGTGCTTAGGGTGCCATTTGGGACAGGGCCACAGAAGTATATTCTCTGTATATATATATACTGCTGTTTCAATGTGTTGTAAGTGCCACCTGCTGGTATGGAGAGTTATTCCTCTCACGCAGGTGCAGAACGTACATGCTAGTTGGCCGCTGGCTGTAGTCTTTGTGGTGTGTTTTGGCACAGAGACAGGCACTGTGAGCAGACACCACGATTGGTTTTCGTCACCGCCGTTTTTTTTCTTTGCTTATAGTCCTTTGGTGTGTCTGGGCTTTAAGCAGTAAAGCTAAACTTAGTTATGGTTTAATTGATGTCTAACATTGGGATCCTTCTGAAGGATATGCAGAGAGACCGATGCTACACCGGGGCCGTAACAGTTCTGAAGATTTTCTACACCTTTTTACTCTTGCTAGCTTCCTGATTTGTCTTGTATTACCTGACCAGGGTTTCTAAAAACTGGATAGACTACACTGATGTGTACATATAGTCAAATGTTATTAGTTTCTCGTCAAAAAAAAAGAAAGATTTCAGAACGAGGCATTTTTACAGCTCGGCTTCAGTCTTTAATGCTGGTGAAGAAAATTTGAGCTGAAAATGAAGTGTTTTCACAGTACAATGAATTCCTTTATCTCAAAAGATGAAGGAAAAATGTGTTCCTCATGATATGATCCCTTTAATACGCCACTGTCACAAGATGCAGAACAACATTATATATATATATATTTTTTTTCACATTGAAGCTCATTCCCAACATTGTTATTCTTAACTAAATTAAATGCATTTTATCATGCATTTTATCTAAAAATACATTTACATTTAGCAATCGTATTAACTAATCTTACAGTTGTGTTAACTAAGAGCTTGTAATGGATTAAAGGACATTAAATGTAAAATGTAAGAGCCGGGGCCTGATGTATAAACATTACGCAATTTTCCACGCACATTTCGAGACTTATAAAAACTAAATAATTTTGATAAACACATTTACATTAAATACTCTCATTTATGGAGGTAAGCACTGAAATGATTATCCAGAAGTTACAATAAATAGGAATATTTGTAGTGGATGCGGTGCTTTGAACACATTTCCTGTGGCATGCTATGTTTTAATGTTTTAACTACAACGAGGTTAGCTTTTTGATAATTCTGCTTTAAATTGTATTCTAAATAGCAGACCTCATGTTTTGAGAATGATGCACACTTACTCTGTCTAATATATTAAAAGTATTTTAGCATCATGCTTTTACCTATTTTCACAGTACAACTCTAAACACATTTTAAAATAATTGTACTTACGTATATTTTCTAAAGATATATTTTAGATTCTGTTTATTTTTTTAAAGTGTATTTATTTGCACTTTACTTGTGCTGTGTGCTGAAAATGATCATTGTAACAATGCATTGAAAGTATACTTTCAAAATACATTATAGTATACAATAGTATATTGTACAAAGTATAGCTAAGTAATATTTGTTTATTAATGTGCACTTGTTATTGAAGACAAAGTGTGCAATTTGTAGTATTTGGAATAAGCAAAAGGTATTACTGAGCATATACTTTTTACTCAAATATAATTGGTATATTGCTTGCATGTTTTGAAGACACTCGCAATGAATTTGTAATGTACTTGTAACACGAATAAAGTACACTTTAATATCAATAATCAAGCATGTAATTAGTCCCTACACAGGCATATACTTAAAGTATACTAAGTCTATTTGAAGTTGTTCCAATTTAGCACACAAAAGTACACTAAATGCTTTACTACAACTTAATACTAAAACTAAAATATACTTAGCACAAAATTGTTCCAAAATAGCACACTTCAAGTTAACTAATACTGAATTTGTCTGGCTGTAAGAATGCTTGGCATTTTTTTTTTCACCAGGAAAAACTCACAAAAAAACAAATAAACATAACAGAAACACTGACAACACCAGATAAACAGGCTCGAACACATACTGACCCGCTGTAGACACGCGTCAGTGTGTTGTTTATTTTCTTGTCGTATCGGTAACGTCTGTAATCCTCCATGGCATCTTTGAAGGCAATGACGATGAGCACCACGGCTAGGGGAATCATGGTAATCTCCTTCTGAAATGCTTCCACCACTGGGACCCAATTCAGCAACACCAGGAACAGGAAGTACAGATTTGCCGATCTATTGCAAGAACCCAAATGTGTCAGTAACACACAAAAACATCTAAATACAAACACACCATTAAATCATTTAGACATAATATTTTCAGCTCACCTGTGAAACTGCTGGAACAGATTCATGGGTATGAAACTGATGAGTGTATACTTGGTTGTCCGGATGCTGTTGTCTTGAAAGCCCTTGGAGAAGCTGTGGTACTCCGCATGTTGTGGACCACGTTGTGATACCACCACTCTTCTCTTTCCACTGAGCCGCTGAACCAGAGGGTCTTGAGCGTCCAGACTGCTCTTAGGTGGAAGGGATGAAGGAGGAGAGTACCAGCCCCTCCTCCTGTCTGTGGATATCAGCTGCATACATCTGTGTCGAACCCAGTGGAGCCGCTCCATGAGGACGACAGCAAGACAAAATGGTGAGGTCTCTGTCTGCACTACACACAGCCCTCGCCCTGAAAACACATGAACACACATACAATTGCTATAAATCCATAGAGTATAGGCCTACTCCTTGCAATCTGCCATTTCTTCTCTTTTTGAAAGCATAAAACCTGTTGAACAGGCTTAAGTTGGCTGAAAGGCAGAAGTTCTGCCTGTAGTTAATGCCATTTTCAAGTTAACCACACACTTCCCTACAACATGGAAAGAGGAAGGAGTGCTTGATTTGTTTAAAATGAAGCAGCTCACACAGGCCAAGATACACGAGGCTTCACTTTTCTGAAGGTCTATGGTGGACATGTTGCAAGATTAACATGATCTGAAATGAGGAAGCAGAAAAATGACACCCTAAAACGACTATATAAACACACACAGTGTGCCGATAATAGGTGGCCATGGATATGTTTCATTTGACTAGATATGTGAAATGCTGGAAACAAACAAATGTAAACAAGCATTAGATGAGGACTTTATCTAGCTTAACTAACCTAGAACTAGCATATTCTATCCTCTACCCAACGTTCAACATGCTTTGACACATCATTCTATACCAATTCCCAAATAGTATCTTCTAAGGCAAGGCAAGTTTATTTATATAGCACATTTCATACACTATGGTAATTCAAAGTGCTTAAGACGGAAAGGAATTAAAATAATCACAAAATAAAAGCAAGGAAAATTAAAACAGTTATAAAAGCAATTGAAAGAGATAAAAAAGATGATACAGTAAGGCTATAAAAGGAATTAAAAAGTGTAAAAAGATGATACATAGATAAACTTCTCATCTGGCAAAACATCGGTGTATCATATTTTTCAC
Source organism: Rutilus rutilus (assembly GCF_951802725.1). Classification (NCBI taxonomy): domain Eukaryota; kingdom Metazoa; phylum Chordata; class Actinopteri; order Cypriniformes; family Leuciscidae; genus Rutilus; species Rutilus rutilus. Next base: position 9,452,091 of record NC_140225.1, read on the forward strand.
AGCTGCTTGTTTTACTGTGAGATTTTCCCATGTTGATTGTACTCTGTCTGTGGTGTTCTTTCGGCACGCCTAATAAATCTATCGGTCATCTCCAATAGACCCGATTTTTCCCTAAAACCGGATAGAAAGAGCTCTAGGAAAGGAAACGATCTAATCCGCACCACAAAGATTAGTTTGGAGGCTCTAGGACTGACTCCAGTCCGCACCCCACAGAACAGATTTGGTCCCTGACCTCGAGTTTCACATTAAACTCACTACTCTACCACAGACTCAGATATATGAAAATGAAAGCAGAAGCTATGACAGAACTTTTAAAAAACTTTTGCCAAATCAAAATGATAATTAAAAGATTTTATTTGTCAAATCTCAAAACCTGGAAAGTCTGACATTTGAAGTAATAATCAGAAAACTTTATTTTTTATTTTTTATGGAACATAAATGGCTTGCATATTTGTTTTATGTTTTGTATCATATTCGATACATCATGCTTTTATGTCTTATATACTATGATATAATAATTAGAATATGGAGCTTATACTTGAGGAGAAAAAAAACCACCTCAGTTTTATTCAAGGGCTCAAACTTTGCAAAAATATGCAATTTGGTGCAGTTGCTGTTATTTACAAAAAAAAAAGTATTACATTCGGATAGCTTGTAATGTAAATTAGTAAGGTTTTATTACACATAAAATGTAAATTGCACATAAATATTAGTTATCACTCTAGTCTATATCTTCCAATAATGTGTCTCAGTTAGGCTACATGATATTTAAATGCTTCATTTTATGATCAAAGTTCTGTAGTTTTAATTGTGGGGGCAAAACATATTAATGAAATGCGATACAGTGATGATGATTGACATGTACATATAAGCATTGCTCAGAGGCCTGTTGTGTCATATATGATACTCACATTTTAAAGTTTTTTTCTAAAAATGAATACATAAATAAACGATGAATGGATAAACCAAAGTTGTTTCAGTCCAGTAAATGTTCATCTTGCAATATAACTATTGAAAGTTATTCTTACATTTACTTCAGGACTTAGAAATTCATGTATCAAATGTAATACTGAATGCTTTATGGATAAACAAAAATTCTCAAATAAACAGACAAAAACACTTTAGGAAGCTCCCACAGGCCTCTGAGATAATTTGCTCAGGCTAAGTATTTCTCAGGCTAGGTTCACATTTGACTCAGTTTCTGTATCGATACAGACTATCTATGGACTGATGGACACATCTATATACACATATGGATCCATTTAGAACTATACATCTATAGATACTATAGAAACATAGCCTACCCTATTGACTTAAAAAAAAAACTATCGGACATTTTCAACATTACTGCAGAGGGAAAAAAAATATGTCATTGAAAGCTAAATAGCATGTTGTCACATGATATGGGGCAACTTAAGTTGTCACAATCAAACTTGGCATTAAACAGCCTATTGTACGCTTTTCTGTCAAATTTAAACAGTTAAAAAATTGTTTCAACAAAACATTACATTGTTTTGAGTTGACCAACAACTGTTGTACTTAACGTTACACAACCTGAATCATGTGCTACTTTTAAGACGAGAAAAGATTGTGATGAAAACATGGTGATGCTTCAAATTTTGACTTTAAAAAAAAGAAAAGCTTCGTTTTACACATCCGGAAACACATCCGCAGACACCTATAAAGCAGGTACAATAAGGTGTATGTGTATGGTGTATGTGACCTCAAGTAAGTACAGGTCAAAAGGAGTGTAAAATCATAAAATGCTTATGTCGGCGGAATTATGGCCCAAGATGTAACTGTTACTTTCTTAAAGGACCCAACACATATTCCAGATAACAAAGCCTTAAACTTACCGTCGAGTCACGGACTGCCCACATTTCAGAGTAAGTAAAATCCTGTACAAATCATGCACAAATCATGCATCAGAGCACATTGATTAAATAGAGCAACCTACTGAATCGGAGAACTGCAACAGCCCGCCTTCCATCCTGTGTGATGCCGTGCTTCAATGGTTCATTGGTCACCCACACAGTTACTAGTACAACACCCACAAGTTTCTCTCCTGTGTGCTAGTATTATTATTGCAAGTATTATCATGCTTTGGCAATCTACATTTTTATTTTTATTTTTTTCAAACGTAAAATCGTAGTAATTGTTGATTACCAGCATTTTCAAAAGGGATTTTGAGTGAAATATACATATTACATCTGACGTTAAGTTTTCTTTTTTTTCTTTTAAGACATAGGAAAAGTTTGTCTGTACAAAACCTGTTCTTTTGCTTGGTGAAAAATAGTCTAAATAAGTTACAGTTAATTTAAATAAATGTGAATCTAATTTCAAATCGAAATCTAGTAAATGTACGATTTTGAACTTTTAATTTGAAATTTTGTGAGCGAATAGTTCCGGGTTCGTTCAAGTTGACAATAATGTATAAATGTGACAACAGTGAAATAGTTTGTTGGACTTTAACACGTAAATTTAAGTAGCATGTCAAATGTTTCATTAATAAATCCCAGAGTGCAAACGACATCCTTGAAGATACTGACGCGACAGCCGACAGAATATGAAGTCATGTGACATTTCGGTCAGCTGACATCTTTGACGCTGAGGAAGACGACTGACAGCATAATGATAAAATTGCTCGACAAATTACCATCTGAAGAATGTCCTAAAGTAAGTATATAATGCTATTTATGAAGTTATATAAATGCACAGATATTTGTATTGATTCTGTTTCGACACCAGTAGCACACCTTCTGCCATCAGCTTGAGATCAGCCGGGTCAGTGCTTGGTATAGTTTTTGGCTTGTGAATTGTTTTGTTTGTTTACTTTTCTTTTTTTTTTAAACAGTTGGGATCACATATTTTTACAAAAATGATTATGTTATCTGTTGTTTAAAAATGCGTCATTCTAGATGAAACTCCTTATACAGTAATCTTTGTTCATCAGCTTGACTTTTGAACCCTGAAAACTTAAATTCTTGTTTCTTTTGTAAGCTCATACACAGGGTGGTGGATGGGGTGTGCGGGCGGAGTGGCCCGAGGCAAACAGATTACGGTGATCGGTGGAGTCTGACAGAATGGGTGGAGTTAATGAACACTCTCTCTTCTCTCATCCGCTTTGCTGTAGGAAGGGGCTGCTCAGATCAAGAGGTTAGTAGAGGAGGATCCGAGTAGACATATAAACGTGTCTAACTGTGTACAGAATCATATAAATGTTCAAATAGATTTATTGGTTAACTAAACATCTTATTCATTATGTGCACGTCTGAAGATCCAGGAACTGCTGAGTGATTTGGACACAGCACGGGCTGAGGCTGTTGTTCAGTGTGTGCGGTCCAGGTTTGATGAGATCAGACATGCTCTGGTGGAGAGAACTAATGCCATCTCTAGCACACAGCTGCAGGACTTTAACTGGCAGTTAAAGGTGCACCAAGCACACACATACACATGTGCATTAATCATAGTGATAAGAAAATCTATTGATTTTTCCATTTGCTAATATTGCTTTCTTACTTCCTCTCCCCTCTCCTTCCTAGCTGGCATTATCCAGTGATAAGCTGTCAGCTTTAAACACCCCTCTGCTAAATCTCAGTCTGGACCTGAAAGAGAATGGACTTCAGAGATCTGTGAATATAGAAATGAACAAAGAGGAGCTGCAAACTCTCATCAGTTCACTAGAGGCTGCTAATAAGGTAATGCTTATGGTTAAGGTAATGGACTATTAAAGTGCCCCTATTAGTTTCTAATTTTGTTTTGGAGTCTCCTAAAATAGGTTTACACACATCCAAGGTAAAAAAAAAATACTTATATACTTTATTGCAGCATCACCTCTTTTATCACAGTGTCTGAAACGGTTAGAAAAGGATTTGGTCTCTTTAAACCCCTCCTTTCCGAGAGCCTACTCTGCTCTGATTGGTCAGGTGGTGATTAGGCTGTTGTGATTGGTCTATCGCTTACAGCACGTGTTATAATACAAAACGCCCTTTACTGTATCTGCATTTCAGGAGGCTTCCTCAGCACTTGTAAACACAGTGATACGAACGGTTATCGTAGTGTTGGTTTTACCTCATCAATTCAAACCCAAGTCTTCATCTTTTGGAAGTGCATGCAAAGTGGATTTAAATTCGCAGTGCAGAAAAGAGCGTCTTCTCGACATGAACCAAACTCTTCCAGGCCTCAACTAAAACTAGTGTTTAAGGGCGAGTCAAAGTAGACGGTGTTTAGGGGCAGCCAAAAAACCTGCAAACCTAGAGGTTTGCGCAGCAAGGCCGGAATTACATACTGACGACTCGTTTCAGGCAGTTCAGAATCGGCTCTTTCTTTTGGGAGACAATAACTCAATTTATCGTTCACTTTGATCTTTGAAACTTTGCAGAACTTCTACATTCAAAACAGCTAAATAACACTACATGAAAGGCAACATCCAAAAAATCATAAAAGGGGCACTTTATTATACAGTAGTGGCACCAGCGCTTACCTCTGCTGGCTTTGTGTCTTATTTTAGGTGGTGCTGCAGTTGAAATGAAGATGCATACCAACCAGTACATTTCCTTATAAAGATGATTCTGTGCCATCTGCTGTCAAAGAGAGGATTTCTGATGTCTTTATTATGAGACAATGCCTGCATGCGGGCAAACAGGAACCTTATGGACAGAACCGGGAATCTCTCAGTCTCTCTACCTATGTAGTGTTCATAAAGAGCTCAACAGACTGAATATTATTGTTCAAGCTACATCATTATGGACTAGAGTTGACTTGAAGTTGCGTGATTAATGGTGCTAGGATAGTTTTGAAGCTGAGGATTTTACACGATGAAAAGCTAAACGGATGCTAGGATCTTGTTCAATTCTCCATGAAATGCAAATTAATTTTGGTTTCACACCCCAAGGGATGCCTTTCTAAATAAAGCAATTAAAAACAGTAATGCCAACACATGAGTTGAGAGTTGTTCCTTTTTTGTCGATGCGAGTCAACATAAGTAATAGGCAGATAAAATTATAAAAGGCGGAAACCCCCCAGACAGGCAGGGTTTGTGAGAACAATTAACCATTTTTTAATCCAATCCAGTTAAATCAGTGTTCATCATGATTCGTAGACTTCCCAGTTCACAAAAGAACACCTGTGTCCTGTGTTAATGCAGCAACAATGCAATAATCAGCTCTTCACATTTTGCTTAGTGGGATATTTTATTTGAATTCATTCAAAATGTCTACGATTTAAAATAAAGTACAACTATGGTTGCTAAGCTTAAATACAAACATACACTCAAATACAATCATCTTATCAGTCTCAATCAGTGACAATGCATTCTCCTTCAACACACTCCGCATCTGCACAAGATTGCACGACCAATAGCATGAGTGCAATTACAGAAATCATACAGGGATAATAGGATACTGTTTAAAACATACTTTTTTCCTTTTTTTGGCATTTGCCGTTGTATGAGTGATATATGGCCTATCAGACCCCTAAGTTAAATAGGTTTACACTTCTATGTGTTTTACGTGTTTGTGTCTTCATGCTGATTCTGGCTGGAGCGTGTGTGAGATCCCTGCCACTCTTGAGATCTCTTTGATTAGCTTTAAATGAGAATCTTTAATGGAGTTAATTCACTCCTGGACAATAACTGAGCTGTCTATGTCCCAGTCAGATTGACACTAAAAAGAGTGTTGCAATGCAAGCAATTTATTTACATGCCATATATATATTCATATATTTATAATATTACATAGAATATTAATGCAGGGCATTGGAAAAGCCCTTGAAAGTACCTTTCATTTTGATTAAGTGTGGTACCCTTGAGTAATCTTTGTTCTATAGAAAAGTGGAAATCCATTCAGAAAATTTCAACCCAGCTATTGAATGGTAAACCCTGTAAAATGTTGTTTTTTTGTGTGTTTTTTTTTTTTTTTTTAAAGGCACAAGTTCAGCCATAAAGAGGAAAAATCTAATTTGTTATTAAGTCCTATCTGACATTTTGGTGAGCTTGGATAATATATAACTCGCAGTGAATATGTTTAAAGCTAAATACAAATTTGAAAGGTAAATACAGTTAAGTCGCTTACTATATAAATAGTTAGAACTACATCCCTAACAATGGCTATATCTAAAGTCATAGCTACATTTCGATTGCAATAGTGTTAGGAGTGCCGAGTCAAATATTGAACAATAGGAACTAACATAATTAAGCTATATATCATTTTTAACCCTTTGCTAATGGATCAAGTCTGGATTTTATTGGGCTTTACAGTATTAAACTGTCACTCTTTATATTAGGTGTCTTTAACTACTATGTACCTACATCTATCTATCTATTAGGTACAATGTACTTATTGTGTTCATGTTGAGGGTTAAGTAGAGGGTTTACTGTTAGTTGCATGTAATTACTATAGTAACTACATGTAGCTTGTAACAAGAACACAGTAAAATAAAGTGATACCGAACACAGTAAAATAAAGTGATACCAAACACACTTTTGCTGCTATTGAGCTGGGATACTGGTAAGGTTAGGGACAGGTTTGGTGGTATGGGTAGGTTTATAGGGCAGCATTGGTAGGTTTAATGGAGCATTTGTGGCCTAATGGTTAGAGAATCAGACTTGTAACTGCAAGGTTGCGGGTTCAAATCTCAATACTGGGACTGAACAAACAGCATTCTCTTCCACCCTCAATACCCACAATTACACCCCGGGCACCACAGCAAATAACTGCCCAGTGTTCACTACTCACTACTCCTAATGTGTGTGCACTAACTTGGATGGGTTAAATCAATGCAGAGGACAAATAGACAAAGAGGGTTACCATACTTGGCCTTCATGTCACTTCACTTCACTTAAAGTGAAAGAGAAGGGTCAACAACTAAGTAATTAGAGAAATGAATTACAGCTGTAATTTCATAAAGGTATTTTTAAATATACGTACAGTGTAAGAAACGTGTATGAACACAATAAGTGCATTGTATGAAATTATTAATATAAATGATAGTACACACTACACAGTAGTTAGACACTTAATATAAAGTGGGCTGAAAAAATTCAACTACTGCTTTGAATGAAATATGCAGGATTAATTGGCTTATAAGAAAAAGTACAGAAAAACTTGATGACATCATAGATCTTCCGATACCTGATATGTTTTAATGTACAAATTTACATACTGTCCAGACTTTGAACTCCTGTACATCCTGCTTGTCATCATGTGTTGTCATATTGATGCAAGGACATCCATTCTTGGCAGATTGACTACATTTGATTATAGAGAACAAAAAGTGTGTTAGGCCACATATAGACACCAGAGCTGAAGACAATTATTTTTTTTGAGTTGTAGTCTTAACCAAGCCCTATAAATACTGTAACCCAAATGATGAGCCCATTTCTTGGTAGTGAAGTCTTTATAAGAACGGGTTTAATCTACAATATGTGATGTGTCTAAACTGGGGTAAGACTTTCATCAACAAACTTGAACAATATATACTATGAAGGTCTTGCTTTAAAGAAATGTTCCAGGTTTTAATTCAAGTTAAGCTCCATCTACCAACTATAAAATGTAATTTTTTGAAGGAACTACTTCAAAAAATTACTTATATTAAGTTAATTATAGTGCACATTAATTCCGTTTGGCCCATGTAAGCAGTTCTCAACCATTACATTATGGCAACTGGTGTAAAGTTTCATAGCGTTTCATGTTATGTGGTTATTTCAATTGCCTGGCCTGTATACTTCTATTGTAAGTGTCTTACTGTAACCACAAACTAATACCACAGATATTGAACAGAATTAGGTTGACAAAACTTTGACTATTCTTCTTAATCTTTAACTTGGGTCATATTGACCTCAGACACAATTAACTGAATAACAATTGGTTTTCTTAAATAAATAAATAAATAAATAAATAAAAAAGCCTACTTTTTTGTAAAACAAAGGGCTCAGCTTTAATAAAATCTACAAGTAAAAGTAACAAATAAATGCTGCATTTATGCTGCAAATGTCAGAGCTTGTAATAAATAAACCCAGAACATCCTTTTAAGACCTTCATATATGAAAGATAAATGATGAAAACAACTTTCAAATACTGTTTTACAAATTCAAGCCTGCCTGACCTACAGTAGATGTGCAATGCAGTCGCCAGCTAAGAAAAGCATATTTTCTCCCCATTGCGTAGTTGCACTTTCTGCAAGTTAGTGAAATTGATCCCACAGAAGCAAAGTGCAAAAATCCAGCGACAATTTTAACTAATATTTATGATAATCTACATTAAGCAGCAAAAGTTGAGTAGTCATTTTTACTTATTTTCTTATTGAAAAATTATAATACAGATTTATATTATATATTTGTATAGTTTAATAATTTACAGAGAAGGGCTAACTACAGAATGCACCTCTTCCTCCTGTCTGACTGGCAGTCGAAACCGCAAGGAGGGTAAGAGAGCCTGACCTGATGTGTGAATGGCTGGCTGGGTCGAGTCAGTGCTGCTCCCTAGTGGACATAATACAGCCAGTATACTAAGTTAAAGAAGGTGTAGGTGATTGGAAAAATGACACGTGACCACTTGTCAATGGAGTTTACATCTGTCAGGTCTGGAATCTTCACCTTCAGCTGAGCGGCTCGCCTCCTAAGATGACTCTTTTTTCGTGCCATTGGCCTCTCGACAGCGGCAGTGGGCCGTCCATAGAGGTCCCGACTTGTAAGGGGCTTACGGTATTGGATGCTGGCACTATCATAAGAGAACATGGTGTTCCTCGGGTCCCCAAGAGCACCTAACATCTCTGCCCCACTAAGGCGAAGATCAAGGTTCGTCAGGGGAATGCTTACATGGACATCAACCTTTATTAATATAAAAGAAGGAATAAATAAAACTGAATATTAGTAAATAAAAGTGATTTAGAATTTAGAGATGTATCAATATTAAAATTCTGGCCAATGCTGATAAGAAAATGTATGTTTTCAAGTTTTGGCCAATATTATTATGTCGGAATTTAATTGAAAATAAAACACTAAAAACTAAAATCCAGTAAATTTAGGCATGACCACATTATAATGTACGAAAAAAAAATCTGATTTGCTAAAGATTACATTTAACAGTGTTATTAAATTAGTGTTTTTAAACTAACTTGTGAATGTTTGATGAAGGTAATCTACATATAATAATATGAGACAGTATGAAGTCCAACACCTCTACTGTATTGATCAAACATTGATTACTTAGTGTAAACACAGAGCTGGTCAAAAACCCACCTGAACTTTGTTACTTTTCTCATTGTTGCTTTTTGCAGCTTTTTCTGCCACTTTCTTCCGTAAATGTGGACCACGGCCGAAGAATATGTAGTTGACGAAAGCATACTCGAGCAAGGCCAGGAACACAAAGACAAAGCAGCCCATCAGATAGATGTCTATGGCCTTCACATAAGGGATCTTGGGTAAAGTCTCCCTAAGATGAGTGTTGATTGTAGTCATAGTCAGAACGGTGGTGATTCCTAAAAAGAGTCAGTTTTACAATGCTTAAAAAAAGCTTATTTAGAAACTGGTTGACATTAATTGTAAATTTAAGAAGTGGGAAAAGGGAGGTGTAGAAAAATGTGTCTTTAGTTGGTGTGAAGTACTAGGTGTCCTCTGTGACACACACACACACACACACACACACACACACACACACACACACACACACACACACACACACACACACACACACCTAGTGCAACTCTTGCAGCTGAAGCATCATAGTTGATCCAGAAGGAGACCCAGGACAGGATGGTGATCAGTGTTGAAGGCATGTAGGTCTGTAGGATGAAATATCCAATGTTTCTCTTCAGTTTAAAACTGAGAGACAGACGAGGATACGACCCTGAAAGTGAGAAATTAAAGTGTTTTGTGTTACACACTGCAGCTAAATTTGGTTGTCATTTCACCTATTAATGCTTAATCCTGTTCTGTACACACACAGTTCAGTTCAATTTAATCACACAGTAATAATTCATTCAAAAGTTTGGGGTTGGTAAGATTTTTGTTTAATGTTTTTGAAAGAAGCCTCATATGCTCAATAAGGCTGCATTTATTTGACCAAAAATACAGTAAATATAGTAATAGTGTGACATTAGACACATACACGTTTACTATCTGTATGGGACAGGGCTTTCTCATCCTATGCTCCTAGACTCTAAAACGCACTTCCTTCTCATATTAAAGATGCACAAAATCGAAGCATTTTTAAATCCAGTCTAAAACCTAAAACTATTTTGTATTCCAGTGTGTTCTTTTGTTTTTTGTACGCTTTGTATTTCTATCTGTGTATTTTTTCCCTCTCTTTGTATTTTTATCGTGTAAAGTGCCTTGAGAAGCTGCTTTAAAGGCGTTATATAAAATAAAGTTTATTATTATTACAATTTAAAATAACCTTTTTCTATTTTAATAGATTTTAAAATGTAATGTATTCATGTGATGGCAAAGCTGAGTTTTCAGCAGCCATTACTCAATACAGCCATTACTTACTTCAGTGTCAATAAAAGCATTAATTTCTTTCAAAAGTATTTTTTTTACTGACCCCAAACTTTTGAATAGTCGTGTATATGCATGCACCTGTGGAGACTGTTACACCATATTTCGAATGAGCTTTTTCTGCACCGGTATCATGTTTCAGATTTACTAAAACAAACTGTGGTTGGTCGTTTAACATGTCAGTCAGATAGATTCCTATCTAAGTGGGCGGGTCTTGATGAAAATAAGCCGCAAACTGGACCAGACATTATGTAGCAGCATAATTTCATTCACATAAGAACAATATTACAGCTACACGCATACCACTTTTGAATTTCTGTGCTTACAAATATACAACTATTTTAATGAATCATGTTTGAACTGAAGTGAACTGAAAGAATCTTGGCATACAGTACTGAGGAGGGCTGACTCATCTCAAAAGAAAGTATAATCATCTCATGAACATGCAGGGAGTGCACTGTACCTGTGGCAAACACAGCTTTCTTAGACAGTGTTTTATAATCAATAATAGAGAACTGCGGCAGCTCAATGTTTTCCACCCCCGTCACCGAACTTCCTCCCTGCCAGTAGAACTCAATGTCATCTGTAGTGTAGCCATCTGAGAAACAAAAGAGGGACAGAAAGATTTAGAAATACACATATATCCACAAAACAGCATGCTGGCTCAAAGGGAAAGCGGCCTCTCTCACGTTCCCAAAGTCTGTGTTGTCAGTGGTGTAAATCAGCATGTTGATGCAGCGAGAACACTTCTGCGAGAGGTCCGGTCCAAGTCTAACTGCTAAAGATTGTCCCTGCAGACTCTGCGCGCTTATCTCCAAGAGAGCACAGTACTGTAGAACATTAAAGCTTAATTAGAAGATAAAGTATTACGATAGTCAATTCTTCCTGTGTCTTCATTAAGTCCAATCAAAAGAAACATCAGTCTATACTCCTGAGTGACTGAAGCACAGCGATAATCCTCATGAAGGTCTATTCTTCCCGGTCCCCTTCTCTTTAATGTTCGAGTCTGTAACGTTGGATTAATTGGTTTCTACAAAAAGGGTACACTCTGGTGTCCAATGACTGTTCCAAAATGTTTTAGGCCTGTTCCTCTTCCACTGTATTGACAGTACCAATAAAAAATTAAAAAATCTCCTAAATTGAGATTCAATTATTGTGGTTCATATCTTTAAATATTGAGTCAATTAAAAATATTTAGCTGTCCCATTTTTTATTAAAAAATTGTATGTGTTGAAAGATATAAGCATTAAGAGTTAAATGAAAGATCTAAGCATCTGAGTTTCTTAAAAGCGAACTGTGTGACATATCAAATTTTGGTTTGTAAAAAAACGGGTTTGTAAAAATGGCCAAATGCACATAAAATGAATAGCATCCAAATGAAAGGCTCCATAACAAATTGAATGCAAATGTTTACTGACCTTTTGATAAAAAAAAATTGTGTATAAAGGGATGGTTCATCCAAAAATGAAATATGAATGAAATGTATTCCAAAACTAGATATTTTGAGTGTTTTTTTGGCCATTATGGAAGTCAATGGTCTCCAAAATGGTTTGGTTACCAACAATCTTCAAATTATCTTCTTTTATTTTCAGAAGAACAATTTTCATTTTTGGGTGAACTATTAACTACTTTTAACTTATTTGTGGAAAGTATTTTTGTCTCTTATTACAGTAAGTCTGATCTTGTCCACATAAATCATGTCACCTTCAACACATTCTCATCATCCATGGGACATGATTTATGTCTGCCGCGTGAAAGCGACATGGTTTATGTCTGCTGTGATGTTGAGGTTTCTCCTTCCTGTTGTGATATGCATCTCAGAGCTCTGACATGACAGCAGCCTCACAGGAATACAGCTGTCTGACCAACAAAGAAGACACCCAATTACAAACACTGTCTGTCACACTGAGAGAGGCAAAGTGCAAAAGAGATGAGGGGAGGAGATGAAAGAGAGCAAAAAGAAAGAGTGACAGAGAGTAAGACATTTGCAGAGACTGAGAAAGATGAAACGGTGAGATTAGTCAGCACAGCCAGATTCTCTGCAGGTATTTTTCTTGATAAATTTATAATGATGCATGCATACATGCATTAGGATTATACAACTGATTGTGCCAGTTTTTGCTGCATTGCTGCAAGAAATCATGCATCTTCATTTAATGCTTTCATTGAAAATGTGGACTTTTTGCATTCACCTTCTCTCTATGTATTTTTAGAGCTGTCAATGTTTTATATTAATTTAATGGTATTAATTAAACAGAATGGTGTGAAAAGAAAATTAATAAAAAAGTGTGTTTCTAGTACAACAGCATAAATCGCTGCTTAACTACCATAGTACAATTTGGTGTTATAGACCTTAACTACAGTAGCCAGTCACAACTTTTTCCTGAAACCATAGTAACTTTGCAGCACGTCCCTTAGTTCAAACCACATTTGTTCAACGACATAGAACAGCGCTTTCATTCTTCTGACAAACTAAAAGACATAGAATGAAATTTGCATATATGAGATTGTGCTTAAGAGCATGATCTATATAAGTCCACATGTCATACTAAATTGAAACTATGATTCAACAGGTCAAGAACTGTAGTTCCAATCACACGACTTTGCAATGCTGTTGCATGGTTTGGGGAAATGTTAAATTGTTGAACTATATTGGTAATGACTGAACTTGAGAAAACTTTGCTTATGGTAAACGCACCCCTGGACAGTTTAACAAACTCGACTGTAAAAGGAATGTCTGTGTGAACTATAGGCCAGTGATAGTCTTGTGTTCAATGATAAGAAAACTAAAATAAACTAAATATTGATTCAAAACCACTTTAAGTCTATTTAAAGCTACACTGTGTAAGACTTTCTCCCATCTAGCGGTGAAATTGTGACTACAACTGAATATTACTTTCTAGCCCCTCTCATTCCGGGGGCGTTTTAACTCCTACGGTGGCCGTATTATTTCAAATCTGCCGGCAGTCGCGAGTAATCTCCCCCTCACATTCGTCACGGTGCCACTGAGTGTAAAAACTCGGAAGGCGAGGCTTGAATTTCCAGGTATGTCCCTCTTTGGCTAATGTATTTTCAAGATGGAGGCGCAAAATGGCTTCCGCCATTTGAGCGACTCGCTCGTATGTATTTTAAATGGCAGATTCTATGCTTACAAGAATACTTGATTAGTTGGTAGAAGTAATTACACATTAATGAGCGCATATCATTTTGAAAGAACAAAGTGTTTTTTTGCTAAGAATCAACTTAAAAAATTATACAGTGTAGCTTTAATGACACTATAATGACTTTGAATAATATTCATTCAGGGTTTTCTCAGCTAATACTCATATACATGATTAATTGTGGATATGCAATCAACCTATCTATTCAGCATGCTAGTCATGAATGCTAACAGTTAAACCGTGAACATCACTTACAACTTTCAATCTCCAGCGTGCAGTTCTGCTCATCCAGCGGGTATCTGCGCAAATCCATCATACATGCAGCTGTGGTAGTTATCCTACAGATATGAGGTGAAAAACAACACGATACTATTACAATTGAGCAGTTGTTTAGTATGTCTACAGTAATAGTAAAAGCAAGTTTGCTTTTGAGTTTGACTGATCAAACATACTTATATTATTTTAGAAAAATTGTTCAGATGTCAGAAGAGGTAAGTGAAACATTTAAGAGCAGATGGTGTTACAGCCACCTACTTCCACCTGTAATGAGATTTATATTCGGAAAGCTTTGCAGAATTTTATTTCATGCTGAGCTAATAATGATTTGACAAGCACACGTGTACTTCTTCATATTACAAAACAAATGTAATCATCTCCCTATCAACCGCCATTAAGTGAAATGTAGCAAGTAATTGGATGGTAATACACAGTAATATTTGCTTATTGTTTATTCACGTGTCATTTAAAGGTTCTCTCACAAACTGCCGGTAAAATAACACTGCAGGCACACTGCGTTATATCACTCTCGTGTTTCATCCCTCTTTATTCCTCTCCTGTGTAATTGCCTTAACGCTGTCTCAGTCATGTCTGCAGCGTGCAGCCCCTCTCTGAAATGCCTCTGGCTGGATCTTAATTATGTTGAGCTTGAATTAACATGGAAACACACACGTGATGGCCTTTCAGTGCGTGACTGCTGCACTTTTTGACAACTTATGATGGAATTGCTTCTTCGTTCTGCAGACCTGAATGGCTATAAAGCACTTTTTCCTGACAAATGCAACACAAACACACTGTATACACGTACAGGTACATTCACCCCCACAAAAACAGCTTATTATACTCCGTATTGTTTTTCTGGCAGAGAGACAGTTATCTAATCAGTGATCACTTATATTTATAGACACACACTAATAGGTGCACACCGATGTAGAGCAGCACATGTCCATACCTCTCAGGCATAGTACATTAGATATAAATTATACAGTATTGAGCAAGATGGAGAGAGAGGGAATATCGCACTATGTAGGGAAAGAAGTGTAGGACTGCAGCTTTTCCTCTGCAGAAAGACATTAATCTTGACTTTAATTAATCATCATTTTCCTTTTATGTTTGGTAGATTAAAAGGGATAGTTCACCCAAAAAAGAAAATTCTGTCATTAGCCGCTTTCCGACCAAGTAGTTCTAGGAACTTAGTTCTAGGAACTGTCCACTTCTAAACAGTTCTAAGAACTACTCTCCCCTAAACTCGGTTTTGCTGTTTGCGTTCGCACTGGCCAAGTGGCCATAGGAACTGGTAGGAGGAGTAAGGGAGTGACGCAGGCACGGTGACTTTTATTTTGACGGCGCGACGGACCTTTATTTTGGCGGCGCTGAGAACGCCAGAGCAAACAATGCTCGCATTCTCTGTGTTTATTAGTTAGCAATCTGTCTAACAGTACAGTTTAATATGTTATTAGATAGAACTGTAATAGAAAGTAGACAGTATATGAAAAAAAGGTTATTAGCCTATGTGGTTGATGTCCAGTGTTGCTAGCTGGGCAGATAAACATAATCATGTTTGGCTTGCATGGTCCCCTCAAAGTTGCGTTGGATTTTCTCTTCAGCATAAAGGTTTAGAGACCCATCTATCACTGTTTTCCATGTTTGTATAGTTAGTTTATGGAGTAAATATATAGGCTATAATCTGTGTGTTTACATTCTAGCTGTTTTAAAAATGGCGGGTGCTGGTGTTCCGCGTGCGTTCGGTCATCAGCGTACACTAACGTCATGGATAGTTCCTATAGTGCTGGTTTAGACCCTACTCTGAAGTAGGACCCAAATTAGTTCCTACAAATGGAGTTCCTAGAACTAAAATCGTTCCTAGTTCCTGCGGTGCGAACACGCCGACATCCGGGTACTTTAGCCAATAGTTCTAGGAACTGTGAAAAGGTTCCTCCGGTCGGAAAGCGGCTATTGTCTACTCACCCTCAAGTTGTTCCAAACTTGTAAGAATTTTTGTTAAATTGTTAAAGGGATAGTTCACCCAAAAATGAAAAAGAAATTAATTTACTCTCAATCGAGTTGTCCCAAACATATATGAATTTCTGTCTTCTGCTGAACACAAAAGAAGATGTAGATTGTAGAATACGGGTAACCAAACCTGTTTCGTTACCAACTTTCTTCAAAATATCTTCTTTTGTGTTCAGCAGAAGACAGAAATTCATATATGTTTGGGACAACTCGATTGAGAGTAAATTAATTTCTTTTTCATTTTTGGGTGAACTATCCCTTTAACAATATCTTCGGAAAGTTATTTCTTTTCTAGTGAGTCTTTAACAGGCCAGAATTGTCCTGATACACTTTTTTTTCTTCTATTTTTGTTTACAGTGACAATAATAGAAGCTAATCGGATACTAATTAATACTAATACTAATTATAGGATACTAAGGATTGTTTATTTTCTTAAAATAGTTGATTTTATTATTATCTTATTTTTAGCATAAATCTAACCGAATTTATTTTGTGTTTAAAACATCAAAAAAAAGAAGATTTTTTAAGTTTGGTGTCAATTACATTTATTTTTTGGAAGGAAATTAAAACTTTTATTCACCACAGATGCATTAAAATTGATTAAAAGTGACAGTAAAGTCATTTATAATGTAATGCCCTCTCTATTCATCAAAGAATCCTGAAAGAAATATTTCTCCACAAAAATATTAAGCAGTTAAACTGCTTTTAACATTGATAATAAGAAAAAATGTCTCCTGAGCAGCAAGATCTGAATATTAGAAGATTTCTGAAGGATCATTTGACACTGAAGACTGGAGTAATGATGCTGAAAATTCAGCTTTGTCATCACAGATATAAATTATATTTTAAAATATATTCAAATAGATAGATTATTTTAAATGGTAATAATATGTAATAATATTACTGAAATGTTTGATTTTACGGTATATATAAAAAAAAATTCAAACATTAAAACCCCCAAAGATTTGAAGGGAAGTGTACATTATGTACTCATGACTTAATTTTTTTTTGTTCTCTTTACATGTTATAATAATAATAATGTCTGGATGAAACCAATCCGGGGTCCAGATATGGACTGTGCTCTTGCTAATTAGTGAATGCTAACAAATAGCCTGGTTCAACCAGGACAGAGACAGCCTCATCTTTCTTTGGTAAACAGAACCTATATTGCCTGACTGAGACAGGATACGCTTCTCTCACTGGGCTTTAAATTCTAAAAAAAGCAACATCAAGACAGTCAGGGTAATAGGGTCAGCCAAAAATACAGCATACACATACAGACAGAGATAAATGTAAAGTTGCACGCACACAAAAGAATCTAACATTAATCTAATGCATGAGAGAGAGAAGAAGTAAAACAAAAAAATACTTTAAAAAACTGCACACACACACACAAACATTCTGACCTGAGGCCGTAGAGCACAGTCCCATCAGGATGTAGACGAATCATGCGGTTCTTCACAGTGACCCCATGAACAAAAGATTTCTTGTCATTTATGAAGTAAGTATCAGGCACCCAGAGTTGATCAGCCACTCGGTTATCCAAAGTAAGATTTAGAGGGATCCCTGTGTAGGACAGACGCTTATCGCGCCAGGACTGCTGGAAATACATGGTGATGGTATAGTCCTGAAAAACACACATAAAAATAAATGATAAATTTACAATTCAAAACGAAGACCAAAAATATCTGGACTCTTTCTGACTGTCAAATGCCTTCAAGTGCCCCTGGAAAACTCGTCCCTCCAAATCAGGCATTCATTATTACAAAAAAAAAGTCACACATTCAAGTCAGAAGCATAATGGAGAAATAGCCCAAAATTATAATACTGTGAACAATAAACCCAACTACATCTGAATTCAAAAGGATGAGAATTATTCATTTTTATTACTTATTTATACATGGTATTGAAATTTCATGTTTGTGTTACATAAAGCAAACTATAAAAGTTGTCTGATTAACTGCTAATTATCAGCTATTCCATACCTTTAATACTTCCTACTAAAATATAGCAATGTAAAACTAAAATAACTTGCAAAATCATTCAATATAATTTTCTATGAATGATTTCACTATAAATTCGCTATATAGCCTTGCTTTCTGCTAAGTGCTCACTGATCTCTATATAAAGATATATTTAAGATAACTATAAATAGATATAATATAAAT
The DNA here is from genome assembly GCF_951802725.1 of Rutilus rutilus. Classification (NCBI taxonomy): domain Eukaryota; kingdom Metazoa; phylum Chordata; class Actinopteri; order Cypriniformes; family Leuciscidae; genus Rutilus; species Rutilus rutilus. Next base: position 9,470,204 of record NC_140225.1, read on the forward strand.
AATATATTATATATTATAGATATATTATACAATGTTATTTACTGTATATTATGCCCCATCCAACGTCACAACACTCTGCAACGCATGTATCAGAGATTTCTGAGTTTTCCAATCATAACTACCACTTAGCTCAGTCATTAAAGTGCTCTGAATTTGTAATTACAATATTTCCGACTCCACTTGAAAGGCACATCATCATGTCCATAGTTATTTATGTGATAAACGTCACCTGTTGTTACTTTGCCATGACACCTTTGTGATCTTGAGGAGAACTGACTGCACATCATGATGAGGGTATAAAAAAAAAACCCTGAATATTGATTTAATTTCTACTCATTCCTTATTAATCATTAAGAATATAGAAAAAACATATTTTACTGTAATTGTCTAGACTGGCAATATGTGGGTAAAAAAAAAAGTTTTATATATATATTAAAAAAAAATTACTCTACGTTTGTCCAGTAAAATTAACTTTTAAAAAGATCTACATTTCTCATTTTTATCCATGGAAAATGTGTCATGGTTTAGTGGAGGGTTTCTGTCACCTGGTGGAAAACAAAAACACTTTTTTAAAATGACATGAAATTACCAATATAACCAGTAGATGGCTGCAGAGGACCAGTCATTAGCTCCTTTGCCATTTTTTTTTTTTGGCTTTTGGCTTTATTATAAAACCAATTTTATTGTACTAAAGTATGAAGTATAGTAAGAGTAGGAAAAGTCACAAAGTCTCATGCAATCTAGATGAAAGGAACAAAAAATAAAAATAAATAAATATTGTGTATACAGCATTTATCACAAAGTACAGCACAGATGCAAATATCATAAAAATCTATCAATAAATGCACAGACCTTGTCCTCTGCTTCTGACGCGCTGCCAGGGTTTGAAGAAGAACATGCTGAATAACGCGTATAAAATCCTAGGAGGACCCGAAGCCTGCCACTATTTTCATGAGTTTTAAAGGGGTATTGCTAAGTGGGTTTGGAAACCAGACAAAACGGAATATCTTCTGGAAGTGATTCGGCGTCCGGAGTCGGATCTGATATTTCAGTATTTTTAACTTGGGGATTCCATCTGATCAACATTTTGCCATAATCTAACAATATGAAATTTTAAGTGTAACTTTAGTCTCAAAACTTGCAAATGTATAATATACATAAAAAAAGAGCACACTACAATAAAAAATGTGCGTGTTCTCAGTGGTTTCAACAACGAAAACATGCATGCCTTTTAGGATATGCAAACGCCCCACTAACGCTCAAAGAAAATATGTCACATACTAATATATATCCCACTGCTATTTATCTAATTTCCTTTTCTGTCTGCATCTGTAATCTCAGGACCTACATCTTCATCCCACTCTGACATATCAAAGAGGATGTCAATCACCTCGAGGCTGAGCTTGCCTTCCAAGCCAAGACCTTTTCTCAGATGAGGTCAGATAGCCACTGCCTCCAGATGTGTAAAAACACAAAGCATCATCGAAGATGACAAGCTCTCCTTTGCAGACAAAACAACAAAATTATAACAAATGTGTGCTTCATTCTCCACAATATAAGGAAAATAAAGTTGCTTTGAAGTCGAGTTAATCAAGTCAGTGAAATCACTAACTTAAAATGAGATCCCGTTCCAACAAAACATCCATATTTCAAACACTAGGCTGCTCTCAGTAATTGCCACTTACATGACTGTGCACTTCATTTAGGTTGCTGTGAAAATGAAAAGGTCTCTTAAGAACCCAAATGTGTTGGGACTAACTGTAAAGTCAAAGGTTAGACTGTAAAACGCAGTCACATTTTCAATGAGGCTTCTGCTTTAACTCCATCCCCCAGTCACCACGTTTCTCAGTTGAATAAGAGATGAAATAAATTAAGTTGAGATCCCATTAAACCAACATGATAAGTGAGCGTGAATGTTAAACAGACAGAGTGGATTCACCCTGCTTCTCAGAGACACTCACAAGCCCCTATAAAACAATCACAGCATCTGTTATTCTGGCAGAAAACCTTGGCTTTAAAACCAGCTGTAAAAACCAACACTGAGATGCTGCAAAAAAGCACAATAATTGAACTAGCGGAATTAATACTTCTCAGTAAATCTCTGACAGAGCATATCATATCTAATAATCAGACCTCTCATATTATATCACATCAAATAATCGTACAGTGGAGATTTAGAAACAATTGTGAAATTCACTTTTTACCTTGTACCTGTACAAGTTGTCATTATTGCTGTGACCAAAACACAGCATCACCCAAGTTAGTTGAAAACCATGAAATCAGTGCTGAATGCCACATGCAATTAAAAGTAAAGTCCAACAGTTTTAAGATACAAACTGATGTAGCAAAAATAAAATTCAGTCAATAAATTTTTTTTTAATTAAAGCAATTTAATTTCTCAATTTTTCTTTTCTTCAATTTTCTTTTTTTGTAAGCATTTGAATAGTGCAGTAGAACAGGATATATGTTCTTGTGTTAGGATAGTAACAGTCATGTTTCTATTCTTAGCATGTTCAAGTTGTTTGCTGCAATGCAGTAAAATTTGATCCTGTCAATATTAACCAATGGAATATGCAAAACCTTTCAGTAAACACATAAAGAAAAAGCAGTGAGGAATCAAAATGAAGATAATTTGGATCAATTAGTATTCTGAGATTCTCCATATGTGTGATGTTATAAAAACACTGAAGATGTTTCGGCTGCCCTACTAAGGGGTGCAGGTAGGTCCTGTCCCGGCACTACTGCTTCTCCAGACTCATCTGTACTGCAAAGATTTGGTTAAAATTCTTCTCATATTCTTATATTGTGACTTAAACATCTCTATGCAATCACTTCATAACATGCCTTTGAGGGGAAAACTTTTTGAGATGGTGTAGCCTACTGCATGTATGCATGACCTTAAAGTGAAAACTGTAAATGCTACTAGTGTACTGTGATTTTGTTAAAAATTACAGGTGCTCTTTTCTAACTGCTGGCAAAATGGGCTTTCAAGCAAATTTGGTTGCCTATACAGTAGAATGGAAAAATATTTTTTAAACCGTTGTCACCTGACTAGAGAAAACAAGGCTGGTCTCTTTCCTTTCGTTAAATAGGTAGGAAAACTTCAATACCCATAATGCACTTGACAAGTTGCCAAGGCCACGCCCGCCAGTCTGCTATGGATACGCTTACCTGAGTCAAATACCACTTTTCTTTAGTAGGAAATACTTCTTAGCAAACTTTGAATCATAATGGTGTCGACTTGTATTGTTCCCGGGTGCAAGTACTCAAAGAGAAAACGTTAAGCTGGAGTGAGTTACTTTTGGTTTCCAGTGAAGGATCCAGCACATTGTAGGCAGGCAGTGGCTAAAGGCTGCAAATAAGCGTAAACATGGACACAATGCCGGAAAATCTGAAAAACCTCTGTGTTTGCAGTCAACATTTCAAACTGGATGACCACGAACACAGTAGGCCAAACAGAGGGGAAAAACTGAGAGAAACTGCTGGTCAGTCAGTTCCGCCCAACCCCCGAAGCAAATGGCATTGTGTACAGGCAAAGTCCCTTTGAAGCAATAATCATTTTACTCAGTGGCCATCTTTGAAATGCCTCTCAGGCAGCTATTCACAGCTTACTGACCCCAGAGAATGTCTAATAAGGCGAGAAGTTTCACTCTCAGTACACTTCCGGCTTCTGAACTGGTTGCAGTTCCACTATGATTCCATATGAGGGCGCTCACAGGACGAGTGCAGAATGAATGGAGGTCTATGGCGCTATACTCATCAAAATCCACTTTTCTCAGGATGTAATTTTTTGTCTAGTAATTTGAATGTTGTATTCGAAAGGAGATGCAAAGACATTACACATTGCTGAGTCACTTATTTGCTTTAAAAAGACTTTTAAAGCGTCAATGACGTCATACACATCGTCCGACCAGAGATACTGCTTTACGGCAATCCTTCAGTCACTTTGGTGCTTTCGCGCTCTGCACTTTCTCTTCTCTCGAGGCATCGACAACACAGCTGACACAGGTAAATACACGTGCTAGAAGAGTTTTTGTTTTGTTTGTTTCTGGTCCCGCTTCGGATGCCACGATGCCATCAAGCGGTATCTCTGGTCGTAATCAGTCCTTCTCTAACCAATAAGCGTTCATTAGCAGAATGCTAGCGTGTTATGGGCAACAACAACTCGACCTGTAAGAAATCGAAAGGACATAAGTACTCGTTCATTCAACTTTCGACCTATAACCCATGTTGAACTTGCAAAACCTACAATCAAATCTGAGATTTCTCAACGGCAATCGGGTGAAAGAGACAAATTTAGCCGTCTAGCCCCATAGACTCCCATTCATTCTGCACTCATGGAATTGAAGAATCACGGAAAATTCGGTACAATAGGACTTAATAGGGAGTGCGCAGGCTCTCCGTAGATGGGCTCTGCTGACCCCAAACTTTTGAACAGTTCTATATACAGTATATATTTATGTCCACGGACACATGATTCAGACTCCAGACATTACAGTGGCCTAGAAATGAAGTGGCTTCATTTTATTCTACATGAAGCAGGTTGTCCCACATATGGAGGCCACAATGAGGACTTCATGTGACCAGCTGTGTACTACTACACTAATAATAATAATTATCATTATTATTATTAATTTGTTTTACATTTTAATTTATGAATTATGAATTTATTATTATTCAAAAATAAAATGTACAAATATTTTAAAAAGTATAATATACAATAACCAATAATTATAATTAATAATAATTATAATAATGTGGTCTTGAGGATGGTTCTGAGTTCTGAAACATCATATCATGTATTTGTGATTTACACAGTATTTTCATAGTACCATGAATTATTTTATTTCAAAAGATCAAGGACATTTTATTTCTCATACTATCACCCTTTTTATATAAATAAAATCCATAACTACTCTTCAGACGTGAAGTGTGCAGTCCCATGAAAAGCAGAGAAAGCGAAGACCGAGTCAGAAAGCGAGAGAAATGTGAAAGAGAGACAGGATGGGTGTGCCTCAGGTTCACTTAGGACAAATGCCTCCTTCAGAGTCTATTATTAGAAGCAGCTGTTGCCCCTGACAACCGCTTAAAATCATCAGTCCAGCACCTCAACTTCTTCACAGAGCACCCTGACACACAAACAAAAGCACATACACAAATGCTTAAACAAACACAACATCACACACAAATGGAGGCCATACCTATCACAGTCACACCCTATCTCACAGTGCGGTCTAAAATGAACTCATTTCTCTGTGCCCAATCCATCACACAGAAGACATCACAGAGGAACAGAAGAATAGAGGCTGAGAGAGACACTCACTTCTTCAGGATTTAAAGTAGCGAATAATACAAGAAGAAAGATCAAGAAAAATCACTAGAAAACAATCTGCTTTGGCTTGATTCAGCTTGACGCGGCATTCAAGTCAATGTGAATTTAGACTTTGTTTATTTAGACAAACAGTTTTTTTCATGAATCTTCAGAAATGATATGAATCAACACAGGGCCTGAAATATAAATGTAGTATTGTGAGAAAAAGAATATGCATATTGATATATGATTGCATAGGCACAGCCTGAACCTTTTTTCTAGTTTTACTATTATTTGTAGTTTTTTATGGTTAATATTATTGTAGGCTAATTGTCAGCTCACTAATTCGGCCCACCCGGCCTTCAACTTAAAATGAGTGTGACACCCCTGACCTAGACCAAATGCAAGTTTACTGAATCAATGCTTACATATTTTGGTGTTAGCTTGCATGGCTTAAGTGACGTCAGCAGAAAAGAAAAGTAATTTCGGAGGAAGATTAAGCTATATATTTGTTATTATGAACACCCACTTTTTCTTTAAAATAACCTGATTAATCTTATGAACACCCAGTTTTTTTACATTTACATTTATATTTACATAATCATTTAGCAGACACTTTTATCCAAAGCGACTTACAAATGAGGAGAACAATAGAAGCAATCAAACCAACAATAGGGCAACAATATGCAAGTTTTTCTTTGGAATAAACTGATTAATCGTTCACAACAAGACTGAGAAAGTTAATAAAGTCTCTGTTGCTTAAGTCCACACAACTCGTTAGTAAAACACCAGCATTATGCTGCGGCAAAGAGTCTGCTTTTTTTACTGCAATCTTAACATGTATCCGCACACTGCAGTCACGGGATGTGAGCGAGGGCAACTGAGGTAACCAGCAGTGTACATTAACAATCAATGCAGAAGCTTATAAGAGCTGGCTATGAAGCTGTGACAGCATTGAGAACAGCTGACCTTCTGCAATGTTCTTAGGGGAGCTGAGGTAGATTATCTTTTAGTTGAACGCCGTTTCTAAATTGGTTATTTAAATTCGGGTTTCCTCACTCCTCCGCCAAATCACCTTTTGCAGTTCTTTATGAACCTGCGGTTTTCTGTGCTAAAAAAAGCAAATAAACAGAAAACACGTCTGTCGATCTCTGCTGCTTCAATCCTGAAGTGTTATGAAAATCATGTCAGAGTGTGTATGTGTGTTTTCATTTCAGACAATCAAATAGGAGAAAATAGGATGAGAGAGTTTGGACCAAAGGAGTTCAATATCTGATTTTCTAAAAGCACTTGGGATGCACTGATATTAAAATTCTGCCCGACAGCAAGCCGATAATTACTTTCATTGAATGGTCCATAACCAATAAATCACCGTTATTAAAATGATATGCTTATAGTTATAATGTCAAAAAAACAAAAAAACAAAAATACTAGAAGCAAATTAAGCCGTCAATATTCAGCATAAAAAAGAAATTGCGTTTCTACAGATTAAGTGTGCATTACATGCAAGGTAATCTAGATGTAAAAATGAAGGAAAGGAGTAAGGGTGCTCCGATCAGGATTTTTGGGATCACAGGAAGCAGTATTTGCCATGCGATCACCGATACAGATCTATTTGAAGCCTTGTTTTATAATGTAGAATTATTTATAGGGATGCTCCAATCAGGATTTGAGTTTCATTTTTGAAAATGGGGGAATCCCCCCCTTAGGTGACTCTTGTGGGGAGTTTTTCATTTGAGGGCGGGAGGGGCCATTTTTTAAACATTTTCCAAAAAATATATATAATTATCTCACCTAAATGTTTGATCATGCAGTGCATTTTTGTTCTTACAATGGGGCAAACATTGCACAATAGAGTACACACAGCACAAGCCTGATTTCAAACTCTGAATTGAATTCACAGAAAAGACAAGTAAACACTTTACAAATAAACAATTTACAAGCAGTAGCACAAATAATGAAAATAGAATAAAGAAAATAAGAAATACTAAAGAAATGTAATAAGGAATCAAATGTAAAATAACACTAAATGGCCTTCCCAAAATAAATTAAATACAGATTAATCCTTACAATTAAGGTTACAAAAGTTATTCATTCAGGAGCAGTGAGTGTCATTAATGTTAATCAAACAACAAAAGACATTATCAATGAATTATTTAAATTTTTTGACAGTCTTCCATTCATAATCTAGAAAAATCTTTAGTCGAGGGCAGCCCTATTATGCTTCATTACATTTCAGCTTACTTTCTCTGCAAGATCTTGTTAGTGTCGCACTGCATTTCTGAGCGCTCTCTCGTTTCCCTTGTTATGGTTTTGATCTTACGCCCGTTTCCCTGGGTATACCTGTTTGCCTGTGTCTTGTGGTGCGTTCAAGTCCTCCGTGGAAGTTCGTATTTACGAGGTGGGAAGTCGTGTTTATGACGGCAGGTGCGTTCAAGTCCCTTTCGTCTGAGTAAAATGGCTGTGTACTTTCTCTTAATGAATTACACAAAAATAGAGCAACGTTCTTAAACTCTACTTCTAGAAAATAAAGAACAAGGCATGTGCATTAGGTGTGTTTTGCTTTTTATGTTTTGGATTAATTTATGAAGCCACTGTAAACTTTATTGTTACGTATTATATTGTTATATTATAATGCTATCATATTTTGTGCAGGCAATTAGCTTACTTCACTGTAAATAGAAAAGCCTGACAATATCACTGCTAAATATCTTTAAATACTGTGGTATTCCAGCACATTTCCAACTAGTAAAGATCGGGGCTTAAAGAAAATCCCAAGCTTCCCACTCGTATTAACGACATTGTGGTGGCGTTTTTTGTATTGTTTCGCCTTGGTTTTGACCCTCTGCCCAACAGTATAAAAAGCAATCATGAGAAGCTGATTTAGATAAAGAACTTCACAACAGAGTATAAGAATACTCAATGTTATGCCAGATCCTTTCTTCCTGTCAAGAATGAATGAAACCATCCACCAGAGTCAACCTTATAACTTCAAACTCCACAATAACTGGGTTTTGGGTTAGTTTCTTACCCTGACTTTGCCACAAGAGAGGAAGCTGACATAAATTGGTCCAGGTGGTATTCCTGCAATGCATATATTTAATCTGGTCATTTACATGTTGAATTATTTTTGTATTTTTTTTACTATATAATTTCTAGAAACATAGAATTTCTAGAAACAGCGAGTCCTGAGGGAGACACTCTCTCACTAACTCCCTCCACCATGTGTCCTCCCTGAAAGGCCTCCCACCTGCTAAAATAATTAATGTATGACAAATCACCACAGAAATGGCTTTTGTTCAGGCCCACTATCCATAATTCACGAAAAAAAGCTCTTTCCAGCATGAGAAATGTGACACCTTGTCATAACAAAAGTACAACCTCAACCTTAGACTTGAGTATCCTAGAAATCCCACTGAGTGCATTAGTCTTCAGACTTCAGAGTGGAAATGCACAAGGCTACACCTGAAGTTTATTTCAGAACATATTTTACTATTATTCTTACAACTTTTTTATCATTTTAAATGATAGGTTAGGCCCACTAAGTGGCAAAAAGACTGAGTGGCAGCATTTGTTTTCAGCGTGAATTCCACACAAAAAAAACACAAAACACATCAAAACGTGAAAAAGCTTTGCGATTTACTGTACAACTAGATTTGACAAGAAATCTGAGGTATATTTTTACAGACTGCTGAAAAATACAGAAAAGAGAAGTATATACTGTATGTCTATATGTGTGTATATATACATATGTATATTTGTATGTGCGCATGTTTGTATGTGTCCCCTTTTTCCTTTCTTTTTTCTTATGTTCACATACTTGTAACCTTTTGTTGTGTTAACTCGTATTCAATAAAAAAATTAAAAAATCCATTACTTCAACCAGCACCATCCTGTGGGTGTGGGTATATGGGGCCTTGTGTGTATGTTCCTCACAAACTTGCTTATTTTGGCCTTCTTTGCTGAGTCAGAGTAAAAGAATATGTCAGTTCAGCTCCAATGCCAAAACAATCATAATGCAAAATGAACACAATGTCTATCTAATATTACAGTCAGCTGTGCTTGTGAAAGAAATAGGAACAGCTTGTAACTCTTTCCTGAATGGACTACAATAGCAAACTAAAGTTTATTCTACCACTTTACTAACTGTAGCCTTAACAGGTTGTGTTGACAGATATGTATGCTTGCTTAATAGCCCACCATCTTCTATTAAACAATCTGAGCAGCCTGTGGACTCACCATGTTCACTTCTGACACCATGTCGATACTAGAGATGTCAATACTCATAACAACATCAACCGGAGGACCTGCAAAGCAAACAGACACCACAATCTCTCTATGGTCTCATGACAGTCAATTATCCATCCATCAAAATGGTCACATCCAAAAAAGTGTTTTAAATCAATATAACGTCTTTACCTCCAAAGTCAGGCCTGAGACGGATGTCGTAGCCTTTGAGAAGTTTATCCACGGTGACTTTGACGTATGACATGTTGCTCCGTTCATTCACACTGGGGAAGAGTAGTTTAAGAAACTGTGACTCAACTGTGCGGAAAGAAACCATCTTAAGCCTAAAATCTGGTCTTGTAGCATAGCAAAGCTGGTTTTAACTGTCTTCTAGCCTGGGCGACCTGGTCTTAGCTGGTCTACCAGTATGGCCCAGCTGCTCTAGATAGTCCCTCAGGCTGGCCAAGCAAGTGAAACTGGTTTTCATCCAGACTCTGAAAACCAGTTTCACTTGCTTGGCCAGCCTGAGGGACTATCTAGAGCAGCTGGGCCATACTGGTAGACCAGCTAAGACAGTTAAAACCAGCTTCCAGACCATCTGAAAAGTGCCCAAAACCACGCTAAAACCAGCCAACAGGCAGGGAGACCAGCAAACCATCTTTGGCTGGTTTAACATGGCTCTGCAGGGAAAGCAGTCAGACTGATCATACAGATATACACAAGCACGTTATGTCTTACCTGTTCGCTGGCGGGCTACGGCCAAGCGTCAAAGTCACGAGCATGAAGAGACACAAGATCCCCGCGCGCCACTGATCCCGAGCGATCAGCATCTCTCTAATCGACCGAGTTGCAATATCCCAAACTTATTCTGAAGAAGCGCTCCAGCGATTTCAACTAACGTTACACAGCAACGTGATCCAAATCCAAAGTGGCGCGCGAGGTGTTCTTGCGGCTGTCGCGCTCCCCGGTGCTGACGCTGCTGTCGGAGCGTATCAGTATGCCGGTCAGATCCCATCGCCAGCGGGTCACTGGCCACGACAGCTCATGGCACAGAAGCTTGAACGTACAGTCGCGTTTAGATTATGCGCCTATCCCTTCCGTGCATCTAAAATTATTCATTCAATCCGAGGAGCAGGCAGAGCTGACGTGTGTGCACCTGAACGCGCGCGCCGGCTCAAGAGCTCTTTCGCGCCATCTTTCAATTTGCTGTGCATCACGCGTCCGAGACAGAGTGAATTATTTGTTAGAAACTCGGAAAACGCATTAAAACAGCGGGCACTGCGAAAAACGCATTAATATCTGCAGATCTCCATGGAGACTGTTGGAATAATTAATGTGTCGGCCGGGAAGGACAGGCGTTACCGAGGGCGCTGATGTGAGGAAAGAACAGTAGACCGTGTGTATTAAGTATAGCGATTCTGTTCAAACAGACAAGTCAAACTAATAATTTGTACGGTATTTTATATAGGCTAATAGTCGTTATCTGTTATAAACGGAGAGCAGGAACCTAAATTGGTAAGGTATTAAATAATAAAGGCAGATACAGCATAGAAAAATAAAGGAATAGGCGAGACAGGGTTTTGTTGTCACAGTAACAGTGGGTAAAATCCATTTACAAGCAAATTTGTTTTCTCTAGCAATGGAATGTTGTTTTCAAACACTATTTTTGGTAGCCCACTTTCATTTTCTATTCTTTAAAAATATAGGCCTATGTGAAATCGTCTACTGTGATGGCTTCACATCTTTAAACAGACTAACAATAACATAGAATAAGATTAAGTTAAGTTTAGGTTTGGACCTTCATGCTTTTCATTCAAAACTGAAATCGACAATTGGTAAAGTAGTCTGTTATACAGTATATTTTCTATGATACGACAGGGAGAGTTTACCTCTAGCAGGTAAACTTTCAGTCAAAAGTGTCTGCTAAACTACAATATAAATAACTACTGCTATCAAGTCATCTACTTTGCCTGACAGGAACTAAACTGCATGTCAGGGCCGGTGGGAAGAAGATTTATTGTTTAATGGAGCAAAGAGTTTGAGACACGATGGCAGGCTGCTTTCTTCCCCTCTGGACATTAAGTGTTATGCCTGGATGCTCAGCCATATGTATAGCCTTTGTAAAGAGCCTTCAAAAAAATAAATAATAATAATACGTTTTGAGCTGACCTGAAATATCATGAAGAAGAGGGTTGGTAGGAAAGTAGGTTTTGGGGATCTTTAAATCCTCAAGTGCACAAAGTCCAAGCCTGGTGGGAAATTAGGTCTTGGAACAGCAGAAGGATCTGTGTAAGAGGGCACTGGAGTGAACGGTGCAGATAAGGAGCTCAGTTGATCCAGCTAGAAGAAAATATTAAAAAATGCCAAAGATTTCAAAGCAATGCAGACTTAAAAGTAAAAAGACGTGGAATGATTAAGAGAATTGCTGACAGAATGTGATGCCAGAATTCGTTGTGGCTTTGAAAGTTTAGTTTCCCATTCAGTTATATTCATAATTTTTTATATTCTTTGCAATTCATTACACTTATTTCAGTGATTTGAAAGACATTTACTTAGGGTATTTTGTGGGGTTGCCTCTTGATGTCAAATTTTGGTCTTGAAGCAAAACCGGTTGATAACCTGAGGTTAAAGTCGACATGAAACGGAAAATTTGAACACATGCACACACATACTGTAGACATTGCATCAACCCAAACTAGAGCAAAGAATCAATACTGAATCCCATTCACCTTCTATTCCTCACAGCGTGTGTCCATCAAGCCTTATTGAGAAGTGGCTATCTACTGGGAAAACCACAGACCACAAATATAACGGCACCCAGTAAGTGAGTGAGTGAAAAATACCATCCTGATCATTTACCTGCTGCTTCTCCTCACTGGCTTTCAGCTGGCTGTTGTGTTACAGATTCAGGGACACCATTATGGGCTCACTGGAAGATTCACTCTATAAAAAGCTAAAGGTTCAAAGCAAGGTCAGTGTCAGTATTCGTCTATTTTGATGGCACATTCATTGGCAGGTTTTTAATCAGCGATTCACTGCTTGTGGATAAAATGGCAGTTTTGGGACATTTTCAGGATGATAAACCTAACAGGTCTGGCATTGCACACATAACAAATCATAAAGTCTTCCTATTTGAAAAAATAAATAAAATGATGCACTATACAATATTTTGTCAATCAATACAAAAAATGAGAGGGCAAAATATGACCCAGACGGTGGCAGTAATGCTGAAGGCTTGAACCTTAGGAGACACAGCTTGCAGTACTGTAATGGAGCACAGTGGTGGCACTAGGGGGCGCTATCAACTAAATAATGTCTTGGAAACATAAAGTAGATTCAGAGAATATGAAAAACAGTGTAGAGAGTTGCACTTAATCGAAGGTATAAGATTTAGAAGCAAAATCATTATTTTCACAGTCACAGTTTTTTGTTCACAGTCACTAGTTGTATGAGTTTTTGTCTTCTGTTGAATAAAAAAAAAAATATATATATATATATATATTACTTATATGTTACTTTTTTGTGTTCAACAGAAGACAGAAACTCTAAAAATGTAATAAAATTATGATTAAAGTTTCATGTTGCTTACTTAAAAGTTGTTTTGGCCCACCTACTGTACACATACACGGACACCAGAACACCACATCCAAAATCATGAGCATTAAATACGGTTTGGTTCCTTTGGTTCTCTTCCGGGAAGATGTTGTAACATGGTTGTGTGTATTTGTTCCCATTCAGACACAAGCATCAGTAAATTCAAGTAGTGGGGTCTTTTCCTGTCCCAAAGATGTTTATTAGGGTTTAGGTCTGGGCTTTGTGCACACCATCTTTCTTTGGCATCCTATAGTGTGCTTTTTAAAACACCAAATTATACAGAAAAAATTTCAAAGAAGATTGTATGGCAGTATGTGTGATTTTATGCACCAGTAATAAGGAAGATTTCAGATTTCATAAAAAAAAAAAAAATCATGTTCCGAAGATAAACGAAATGAGTAATTAATGACATAATTTTCATTTTGGGGGTGAACTATCCCTTTAAAAAAAATGAACAAAACGGGTCAAAATATTGTTTGTCTACTGTTAAGATTTTGAGAGCATTGTGGCAGTATAGCTAAAATAGCCAAACCCAGGTGTCAGAAGGGGGTGTCCACACTTCTGGCCATGTAGTGTACATACTGTACACAGACAGAATGTTGAGCTTAGGAAGGTATTAGTAGTTGTGTACTCAGCTGTGTTTAATGCTTCAGCAAAACATGCCACAGATGGGAAGTTGAGATGATTACAGGATAGTGCTAATTTTAAAATCTGAAAATGCGTCATTTTAAACCAGTATTATCTTATGAAATTTCTGCCTTGTCGTTCCAAACCTGTCTTTTTTCTGTGAAACATTAAAAATTTCAAATGAAATGTGAACTTTGGACCTCGTTTTATTTCATTGTATGGACAAAAATAAAAACCTTTTCAAAATATATTTCTTTGTGTTCCACAGAATAAAGCAAGTCATATGGGTTTGGAGCGCAAACAGGTAAATTATGACAGTTGTCAATTTAAGGATACAACTGCAATGAACAGTAAGAAAATAATAGGAAATCAGATACACTCTCAGAAAAAAGCTGTACCTTTTCAAAAGGTACACTTTTGTTCCTTTTAGGTACTAATTTGTTCCTTTTAGGTACTAATATGTCCCTTTTAGGTACCAAAATGCACCCTTTAGGTACAAAAATTTACCTTTTAAAAAGGTACAGCCCCAGTGACAGCTTTCGTACCTTTTTTTCTGAGAGTGCGCATTTAAAACTCAACAAAGCTGTCAACTTGGCTTGTTATATTGTGGTTTGTTCTCATATGGAGCACTGGGCTCTTCAAGCATTCACTCCATATATAAAAGCCCAGTAGGTGGGGTCTGGATAGTATAGGACCCTGGCTGTTCTTTGCATGTTCCGCCTCTGAAGCCTGTGTTGCTTGAAAAGATGACTACACAGACCTCCTGTGACCGGCTTTGTTGGGCCTGAGTTGAGGTTAGGATGTGTTGTCCATCATTCTAGACCTCCCTGTTGAGTTTAAAGGACAAGTGTTGTGTTTGTGTCTTATGAAAGACATCAGATTATGTGTTGGCAACAGTTCAGGGGGATGGCAGGACTGACTGTTGCTATAGTGACAGTGCCAGTGGTCTGTTCAGGGGTTGTCTGACCCTATTTCAGATAAACCTTTATCACATAAGGATACACACATAAAACATGAAGCTGTATGATACTGCTAATACTGCTGCTGTGATCCAGCATGAGAATGTGTTTTGGATAATAGATGTGATATGATTAAATTGTGCCCTGGCTGGAACAAATGGAAATTAACTAATTTGGTATGGCAAATGAGTGCATGGAAGCTTTCCCCAAAGCTTCAGATTGATAGTTTTGCCTGCTTTTAATAGACACTGTTTTTTTTTTTTTACCCTCAGTCAAACATCTCCATCTTCTAATAAAGGATCCGATCGCTTGCTTCATCATTCCTAATAGTGGATTTTAAGTAAATGAGACTCTTTGTCGAGATGAATTACTCGCCTTGTAATATGAAATCACTCATGCAACACACTGCCATGTTCTCACCGCTCTAAATACACCAGCATAATTACTAAACTGTCTTGGTCAGAACAAATGGACGAGAATTGCAATATATAGACCTGAATCCCAGAGATGAGACTGTTGGGACGGCTGCCATATTGCCTTGCTGGGTTACATCCAAAAAAAAAAAAAGAGAGAGGTCATATCATACAGAGGGCAATGGAACTACACATCTCAGCAGCAAATAAATTATGATTGAGATTATGAGTAGGAAGAACTTTATAGTTTTATGCAAACATGTGCACTTCTATCATCATTTACTCTCACTGCTAATGTGTGTGCACTAACTTGGATGGGTTAAATGCAGAGGACACATTCCGAATATGGGTTGTCATACTTGGCTTTCACGTCACTTTACTTCACTTCAGTGGTATTAAATTATTTGTAGATTACATTTAATATACTGTACTTTCATGAAAACATTTGCAATTGGTTTGTACAAGGTGTCATTATACATGTTTGAGCTTTCATTACATTTACACCGGTTTGATTTAGCACTCCGCCAGCCAAACCAGTAAATCATTTTCCGAAGCAATTGGTTCAAATGATTAAGAGTTTTGAAAAGCTTAATTTCTCATTTCACTAGCTTCAGAAGCCATATTGAACACATGCTGTATGGACCACTTTTCTGAACGGACTTTGACATATATTGACTTCTTGTGGCGTGGAAGCAACATCACACATATGGAAAGCTTTTGTTTTGACTGGATTCTTCATCTCAAGTGAGTAAAAAAAAAAGGTTTTTAAAGTACTCTTTTTTTCCTTCACGTGTAAAACTTTTGAATGAGGGGAAAATGGTTGAGTACATCTTGAAAGCAAGCTTTGTGTTTAAAGCACACCAGTACTGGCTTCTAGGCTTGTACATGTTTTAGAAATGTCTCATGTCTAGTTTATTTAATAGTTTAAGCCTGAAGAGGAGAGACATTAGTTTTGATCCATGTTATTGGAAAGGTGAGACGTGTCCTCACTGAGACTCAGACACACACTTTTATGTCTCTTTTATGTGTGTTTTGCACAGGCCATTTTGATCATCACTGTGAATGGGCATGTGTGTGTACGCAAAAAGGTTCCCAGTGATGTTTAGATGAATCTCTGTAGACCATTTGTGCTGTTAGGGTGTCCACAGTGCATAGTACTGTGTACTTAAAGGGTGGATGGAAAAGGTCTTTACTACTTCTATTTCAATCTGAGTAATGGGGAAAAAAAGGGTGGCGAGAGGGACAAAGAGAAAAAGTGGAACACTAAACAATTCCAAATGCCACAAGTGCAGTACATTTACTGACCCATGACTCACTGCACTCCCAGCATCCACCACACACTCTCTGCAGTTCAACATCCGGCTGTATCCCAGTGTTCCTGCCTGTGTGGATATTTTGGTTTGGTTTTGTGTCCTTTTACAAAGTTTAAAGCCCATGTAGAAATATAGAAGTGGAACTGGAGAGCAGATGGGACAGAGTTCATGAAAACTTCTGAAAAGAAGTCCTTCAGCCGACGACCCTGAGGCTCCAGATGCAAGATGTTCAGACAAAATTGTTCAAGCTACTCATGGTTTGTTTTGTGGGTGGAAAAATCGCCTTGTGAGATTAAAAAGTGATGTCACACACACAAAGTAGAGGCGGTTACAAGACACTTAAGTCAAGCATCATTCAAGAACCAAATGTACATGAATAAGACATGAGAGCATCTGGGACTGTCAGGCCAAAAAGCTGGACCCACACCTCTACATGAACACACAAGTCAAACCACTTCCATTTTAAACCCACTTGCATCTGAGAGAGTTTCTGTTTTTATAAGTGCGTGTGCGATGTCACTGTGCGTATCCCCATGGGGGAACATTTTGTCTCATTATGCATAAATCTGGAATTTCCAAATCTCATGTTTTGTGAAAACAAATAGAAAAATTTACTTCGAAAAGAAGTAGCCTATTCAGTACAGTGTCTCTGAGTACACTGAATCCTTGTCTTATGACAAAAATGAGTGAAATAGCAACATTTTGAAATTAATCAGAGTTGGATACTATACAGTATGTTCTGCACAGATGTGACATTTACATTTTCAGTTCATCTTTATTTATTTGTCAAAATGATTGCAATACATTTTTAATAATAATTACTACCCCTCAAACCACATCCTGACCGTATACTTCATGGCCTGGGGCCAGCTGCTTACACATAGCCATTAAGTTCAGACTGTGTCTTAAAGGGCATCTATTATGCCCCTTTTTACAAGATAAATAAGTCTCTGATGTCCCCAGAGTGTGTATGTGAAGTATTAAGTGAATATACCCCACAGATATTTTTTTACAGCATGTTAAAATTGCCACTTTTTGGGGGTGAGAAAAAACGCGCTGTTTTTGTGTGTGCCTTTAAATGCAAATGAGCTGCTGCTCCCGGCACAGAGGGCGGAGCTTCAAGAGCTCGTTCTTCAGTGTCAGGAAAATCTCATCTCAGGAAATGAAAATATCATAACAGAATCTGTACTAGCGGTGTTCACTTCGAACCGGAGTCGGACAATGATGCCTACACAGCCAGAGAATATATGCAGCATGGAGATAGAGCAGGTATAGTTTAGTTTAATTACAGTTATAACTTATTTGTCATCTTGCTTTTATCTACTTATTAGTACAAGCGTGTTGTAGCGGACCCCAACTAATGATGGCCAAAAATGTACTGATGAGTTTTATGAAGTTGATTGTACTTCACACAAAAGATGAAGCATTTGTTCTAGTCTAGAAAATCACCGTAAGAGCTGAGTAAACCAGTACAAAAAGTGTGCATATTCATAAACTCTCTCTCTCCCTTTCATTCTCATCAACATACACAGCGAATTACACAAAACACTCGTTACAACTAACAGTAAACAAATATATACAGACCTTTTCAGGGGGTGCTTAATAAACTGGTACATTTTATATCCGTAAAACAACTCTGATGAACTGTAATAAAGTGCGTGCTCTACCTTTCATTATTGCCGTGACCAGTATCACTCCGGAGACTATAAGCTAGATCACAAACACAACAGTTGTTACATCCTAAAGTTACAACTTTTTAGCAAGCCTGCTTTGTACAGACCCTCGTTCACAAAGCAGTCTGGTGTAAAATGATTCGAGTGAACATAAACGCATTTAGGTATAGATTGAGGGTCGCATTCCCTTCAAAAACAAAAGTAATCCACTGCATCTGCACAGATGTCGGGAGTAAATGACGACTGCTCTGTTCATTCTTACATCCAACAACAAAACACCTAAATCGCTTAGAAGACATTCTTGTCTACAGCTGCTCCAGCGTCGAAACAATGGCGGACTGTGTTTAGCTCACTCAGGGCGGGTCTATGCTAATATGGCCGTGTCAGTCAACCGTTATGGGCGGGGCTTGTGCAAAAGTACGTCACATTGCCCAGAATCTGAAAACGGCTTGTTCTGAGAAACTGCTTATGATTTATGGGGATTAAAAAAAAAAAGCACTGGGTGGATTTTTATCATTATATGGTGGTTGTGTACACACACTGCCAACACACTAGGCTATGACCAACTAGCAGTTAGTTAGGGGTTATCAGCCTTACGTTTCATTATCAAATTAGACTACTCTACATTTTTATGTAACTGATTTAAAAAATGTATGAACAGTCTTTAAAAAAAAAATTGGATGACTAACTTGTATTATGCAACTGGCTGCTGGTTTCACAGACAGGCTTAGATTAAGGCAGGATTGTGTATTATAGTTCAATTAGGAAATTTAAATAGCTTTTATAAATGTGCTCTAGAAAAAAAACATTGATGGTGTGCATCTAACCAGGGGTATATCCGTTAAAATTGAGATAAAACCTGTGAAATCTTAATATTTATACAGCAGTTAGTTCTGTTCCTCGAACTTGATTGACTGAGCAGCGTTCTGAGAGTGCGTTCCAGATAGACTGGATTTTACAGTGATTCTTTCTGCAGGTTAAATTGATACACTGTAGGTGCCATTAAAGTAAACTTTTGTTCTTTTTTTTGTATTAATCATTCAGGAAGAAAACAAGTGACTGTCTTAATGAGTAAATCATTGAACCACTCACTCAACTGATTTGTTCAATAAGGCTGATTCATTCATCAACAAAACACCACAACTGTTTATCAGAGACTAATTGGTTATGGAATGGTTAATTCCAATGTGACTTTGTTTTGAACTATTTTAGTTGACAATGCTAAAAACAAAGTAATTGGCAATATTGTGTCTAAACTGTACTTTGCTGCATAAACGTTTTAGCTCAGTAATGCAAGAATCAGTACACTGTCACTCTCAAATGTGAATCAGAGATTCAAATTCAGAGATCCTTTCCAACTAAAGCGTCTTTCGTCTCTGACGCTCTGCAGTTTTCTCATGGTATGAGTCAGATGCACTAGATTATTGGACTTTGCAGTGTTTTGCCACTGTGGAATTCAAAATCCGTTTGAGATGGCAATAAGTAATGATTAAAGTTGTTTGTTTGCTTAGAGTAGAGCAGTGCAAGATGAGTCCTTAATACCTGCTTCAAATCAGATTTAGAGAGACGTGTATAAAATTACATCCTGAGGAAGTTGTTGATTAAACTGTCTTGATGAAGATGCATGTGGATGCATGCTAGTTATCTTCACTCGCTCACGCTCAAAAGAACTGTGGATTTTCAGTTGGAATCTTTATCAGTCCCACACTCTTCTGTCATCAAGCCATTATTTATTCAGGCTGATGCATGGCTTCAAAATGGCTCACCACAAATGGACACTATTTCTATCTATAGAAGAATCCCTGGCTCTATTAATCCATCTGCAGGGTTCATATAGCCTACTTCCATTTCTCTCAGACAGTTGGTCGACTAATATTGGAAGTAGGAGTGCCAGTTTGAAATAAAATGAAGGAATCAAGTATCAATTTATTAATTCAAAAATGAAAAATTTGCTTTTTTGCTTGTATTCAAATCTTAAAAAAAAAAAAAAAAAAAGTATTTACTTGTTTATTCAATAGTGTTAGTTAATACAACAATAAAACAATGCAATCAGATTCTAAAGATAAACTGAAATATGTTTCAAAATCAAAAATGATATAAAAAGGAATTAATCTAGTGATTCATGTCCTGACATAGTATGTACTGTCAGTCTAGTATGAATCACATAGCCCTCCGGAGCCTGCATCTGTCTGTTTTCTTGATCTAAGCCTGATGTGATGTGAATAGTCTTTCACGTGAGTGACTTCACCAAAAAGTATTTTGCCTATGTTTGATGTGTTGATATATGCATTCAGTATGTGTGTGCACATTTCCTGACATGATTATATCTCTGTATGTGCAAATGGATTTACTTCTTTAGCCTGGGGGAGCACAATATGGACATGCCTTTTGAATTTACCCCAAGATGTCTTTTTTTAGGCTTCATCATTTCTCTAATAAGGACCAGATTAAGCTATACTTACATGTTTTGAGATGTGCCATAACTGTACATTTCTTTAAAGATTATTAAATTGCTGTGGTATGCAGTCAACAGAGTAGGAGATATGAGTGTGTATCGTAAGTACAAAGACAAGTTAATATTTCGGTGTGAACTCCAGAAATGTTGCGTGTGAGTGATGAGAAACACTTCTTTACGTTTCACTTTATCAGCAGTCTTGACAGTGGCCATCTGTGCCTCTTGTCCACTACAGAGCTCTCTTGGGACAATGCAGGGGAACAAATGTTTCAAGTGTGCGTGTATGAGTTCAAACTGTGCTTATGATACTAATGTGTGCCGCAGCATTTCGCTCTCTTCAGGCTTTCCAAATAATCAAATGCCTGTTTGTTCACCTCTTCCTTTCTGTTAGTATAACAATTGAGAGGAATGACATCATGTACACATGACTAGAATAATGTCTCCATGTTTCAGGTGTTTCTGGAGGACTCTTATCTTTACAGACTTCAGAGGGGGAAAAAACAGACAATGCTGTGCTCCTTGGACTACACAATTGAAAGTAATAGTTGAATCATTTATGAAAGAAACAACATAAGGGTGAGAACAAGATGAGAGAATTCATTCAAGGAACATTGTATAAATGTGATGAATGAAAGGCCTTGGTTCTATATTGATGTATATTTTCGTTTTTTATTCAGTGTCAGACTAACCTTCATGGGGTTTCATAATGTTTACTAGTCTACAGTGAGTGGATGGTGAATAGATTGGGGAGTGTGTGATGTGAAGATAGTGCATGACTCATCAGGTGAGGCGTATTGATCACCATGGTTCCCAAAATGTCAGCTCCAATCAGACATTAAAAAGAGGACTTTCAGGCAAGTCAAAGATACACAAGCAGCCACAAATATATACAGGATATGCAACTAGTATACATGATGCAGACATAAATACCCATACACATACACAAAACACAAGTTAGCTACACATGTATGTCATAATTACAAAAATGTGTGTGTGTACTTGTGGGTGTTTGAGTGGGAGGAGAAACTGAAAAGTGAGAGGAACTGATGGTCATTTCTACTAAGCACATGAGTCACTGAACTGGACAGCCAAGCACTATGAAGTTGTTCCAAAATTAATTATTTGTCCCCCAAATCAATGACCCAAGCACTAACACAGATCAACTCACCTGTCAGTCTTGCGTACACCCTGCGGCCATCCAGCACATCATTGCTCATCTGCTCTACATTACATCACACTGTAATGCTGTTTTTGAACAGACAGAAGAGCCGTCCCTGCCCTTTTTTGTAGTATAGCCACTGGCTGTCGAAAACAGTTTACTGTTCAGGTTCACCCCAGGACACTTATTAGATAAAATAATATTTAGCCACTCTTTTTTTACATTAATTCTATTTAATAAATAGATTTGCTGGCTGTCAAAGCAAATTCCAACAGCTTTGACGTTAAAGTCTGATACCACACTGAAAAATCTAGGATTCTAGGAGGACCAGCCTCAACTTTTCACTCAAATAATTATGCTGATGATATATTTTGTAAACAAAAGAAATGTGATCAATTAGAAAAATGCAAATAAAGAAATAAAGCACTGAGACTAGTGCACTGAGCCATGCGAATTTACTTGAGAAACATAAGAAACAGAAACATTTTTGTCAGAATGTTCTTTGTGAAGTTGTTCCTTTGGGGCCAAGAAAGGTCAAGTGTCTGGATATAGATGAGCAAATGACCTTCATAAAGAGAGGCAGAGCAACTTGAGTGAATGAAGCAGATTTCAGAGACTATGGTGTGTGCTTGGATGATGACATGCATTCAAGTGGTTTTATTGGCCTTGTTTTTTTTTAAAAAAGGGCCTTGTATTTGTTTTTGGCAGCTATGGGAAGTGAAAAAATGTAATCTCTTAATCTCTGTCCCCCACATAAGGACAATGATATATCATTGCTTAATGAAGCTGCTTTAAATATAAACAGATTAAATTGATCTGAGTGCCAGAGTGTTACTCTAAAATGTATACATCATAATAAAAATCCTATTGATTCTTGTTTTTCGATGACATAATTTCTTCCCTGGCTATTTGCCCGGAAATTACAGTTGATGAATATGATATATTCTGTGGCATATCAGACAGCTATATATGGTATA
Organism: Rutilus rutilus; assembly: GCF_951802725.1. Taxonomy (NCBI): domain Eukaryota; kingdom Metazoa; phylum Chordata; class Actinopteri; order Cypriniformes; family Leuciscidae; genus Rutilus; species Rutilus rutilus. Next base: position 9,492,912 of record NC_140225.1, read on the forward strand.
TCTTTTTTGAATACAATTCTTTGTAAAATGCTCCTCTCTGTATAACTTTCATCAATATTTGACCTGACTAATCATGAACCATAGATAGCAGTGTGACCTGACCTCAAGGACAACACACACAGACTGTTCCACCCCCACCAATCCTCCCTCTCATTTTCCCTCTTGGCTAAGTGCTTAATGAACCTTGACCCTCTGAGATATCTCAATGCAGGGTTTGGTGACGGCTGGAAATTTTTTTTTTAATACCTCAGATTTTGCCGGTCTTTAACAGTGTTGAATCAACCATTTGAACTCCCCAAATGTCACCTTAAACCTTTGATATAAGAGCCTGAGATCACCATAGCAACATCAGGACATTATCTTATGCTGTGTGCTACCCCCTGTGAATTGTAATGGAAGCTCTTATTCTCTTCTTCAGATCTGCCAGAAGCTTTATGAGGAATGATAATAAGAGATTAGTTTGGAACAGCCTCACGAATCAACACAAAAATGAATATTTATGAAAAATTACAAAACGCAGAAAAATACTTTTTTATACCAAAGAAAACATATTGCATTTGAGCTGCACATGGTTTATAATGCTAACATTTTTATAAGCATCAAGTAGATTATTATTCTAATGTTGTAAGAATCACAGTGTTTCCTCCCAACTTTGAAAACATTATGAATTTGTTCTGGTTAAAAATAATATTATATTCTGAAATTTTTCCATACAGTGCAGGGATTTTGTTTGTATCACTCCGCTTATCTGTGTTTTCTGGTTCTAGACAGACTGCCAGTTTGTGTAGTTGTGGGAATTTTTCATTGACTGTTTCTGCAGGTTACATTGTTAACCAGTAGGTGGCAAAAAATGATTGTTTTATGAGTGAGTCATTGAATCATTCACTCAACCGACTCAAATTTTTCAAACGAAAAATATTGATTCATTCAGTAACTGTTTCTGCAGGTTATATAGTTACGCCAGTAGGTGGAGACAACAAATTGTTTTTATGAGTTATTCATTTAAGGCTCTGTCCCAAATGACAATCTTCATACTTCGTCTTATGGACTTACAATGGTCGCCGCGTGCACGTGATTGTGAAGCCCAGGGGACCGTAGGGTGTTCCATTTGTCATTTCAGCTTTGTGGTTGATATACACCCTTGATGCGCACTTTTAGACTTCTGCTTGACAGTCATAGGGGCGTTACATCATAAAAGTACGAACTCGCACCCAAGACTTTAGGGTGCCATTTGAGACAGGGCCTAAGTGTCTTTAAGTAAATCATTGAATAATTCACTCAAACTATTTGTTCAAAAACCCTGATTCATTCAGGAACTTGTTGCTCTGAGACACTAATTGAATAATTCTACTTTGACTCTGAATAGTTATTTGGGTGGACCAAAAATACAAAAAGTCAACATTGTGTCTAAAGTCTGTTACATAGCATTTCTTCTTTTTCTTATAGTTTGCCTTAATAACTGTTGTTTACAGTTACAATATCACACTTGCAATAGTGCTGTTGATGTGCATGTATCAAATCATTATGAATGTATCAAAATGATTTTTATTAAGTGTAGATATCTCTTTTTACAGTTAGAGCTAAATTGCACATTTGTAATCCTATAAAAAACGTTATACCACATTTCTTTAATTAAGCAAATTCTCTTAGCCATAGCATTTCCTATATGTAAACAGACATGGAAATCCACCACATCCCTCTCCTGTGCTCTAATCTTCACTGAGAAATTGTGTCTTAGCTACACGGATGCACATACACACACAGATCCAAATGAGAGTCTTTCTACCACATTGGAACTGCAAACTACTTTCTTTTAATGTCATGTTAGCCATGGTAGAAAAAGCAGTGAGTTTAGTTACTTTTTTTCTTATTTTGAGACAGGATATGTTTGTAAATTAGGGGGATGATAAACCGCCACACTCATTCTTACTATATCTATAACAGCATCGTTATACCACCTCCATTTTGTCTTTTCTCTCTCCATTTTTCTTTTCTATCTTGCCATTCTAAAAGCAGTGTGGTGATAAATGGACCTCAGATGAATGACTAGATAAGAGTCCATCTGCCTGGATTGGATTCATATTTAAAGGCCCGTTCTCATGCAATATTCATGTCGTGACCCTCACATAAACAGACATATGCATGCTCACACACACACGCACACACACACATGTATACACACACACACACTACATCTGCCATGAATTAGTTCTGGCTGTAAATAATTAAAGATCTGTAGTCCTGAGTGTGGAGGTGCTGTGGATGAACCCGATCAAGATTTATGGGCCAGCCAGAGACTTTCTGACCCAAAAACTCCAAGGGCTTTGACATAAAAATGTATATGCGCAGACTGATGTCAGAGAATTAATCTTAATCACTCACATTATTCAGTTCTAACCCGATTCCATATCCATATCTGCATTTGTATGTCACCCCTTTGTCTCTATATTGCCACATATGCTGCTTTCTCTTTTATGAACATTTATCCCACTGACACCTTTACTGTTCCACACACACACACACACACACACACACACACACACACACACACACACACACACACACACACACACACACACACAGACAGGACTCAGGCACAAATGTAATAAATCAGAGTTGACTTTATTACCAGTGGGCTGCCTGTGGGGAGCACAGCAGTGACAGGTTGGCATTATCATAATAGACTAAAAGCAAGAGAGACTCTCCCATAACCTCAGCCAAATGGTTTAAAAATCAAACATACATGTGTTTGCACAGTATGTAAATTAAGAAATAATTGAGGATATTATTCAGTTTTAAGATTAGATTAATAATGGCAAGGTTTGAGTCTAACTTGATGAGGAGTTGTCTGGAGGGTCAAAGGTTAATGAAGATTGCTTTATTGACTCTACAAGGTGCTCTGAAACCGAAGAGTTGCTGTTATTGACATATATAGGACCTAAGAGTGTGCATGAAAAGCAGCGAGTTTGTAGATTGTGCCACTGATATGTGTGCATGGTTTACATAATCCCACCTGTATCATAATGATTTGGGGATGAAAAATGTATGGGAATACTAAACTGTGATTATGTGCTATCATTAACCTCCTCCTTATTTCATAAGAGCCATTCTTGCTTGTTTTATGTCCTGTGCTAGTAAATAACATAGATCACATACAGTTGTGGTCAGAATCAAAATCACATTATGAAATAGCCTAAATGTTTTTCTCCAAAACACATTGGCCACAATTATTGGCACCCCTATTTTTTACGAGTAAAATATCTCTGAAGTATATTCCCATTTATATTTACCTTTTTTTTGTAAACGTATTGGATACATTTAAATTCTGCACAGAATGCTATATTTTAAAGCGATATTGGGGAGATTATGAGGAGAAACGGTTAGAGATTATGAGGAAACTGCGCCTTTACCAAGCTCAACTGAAACGCTATTGGCTATTTAAAGGGGTCATATAATGGTACATGCACTTTTACAAGTTGATTGTACTGAAATGTGTGTTGGCAGTGCCTGTACACAACCATCATAAAATGATAAAAAATCCATCCAGTGTTTTTTTTTTAATCTTCTTATGTTTTCCCCTCTCTCAGATCAAGCCGTTCGATTTTGTGACGTCACAAAATCGACGCCCCTCCCACGATTGTTGATTGACAGCAGCGTTTCAACACAGACCCGCCCTCGCTTGTGAGCGAGCTGTCAATCATAGTCCGCGCGGACCGGCGCGGTCATTGTTGATACCTGGAGCACTGTCTATGAGCAGAATGGCGTCTAAGCGATTGTGGTGTTCTGTTCTTGGGTGCAATAAGGAACACAGCAGTCATTTTGATGTTCCTAAATCTGAACCGCTGAAGACGCAGTGGCTGAGTGTGTTTTCGAAGGGAATATTCCCCACGATCAACGTCAATGCTTTCATGTTTGTGCAAATCATTTCACACACCAGACTGCTTTACAAACGAGGGTCAGTATAAAGCTGGTTTTGCTAAGAAGCTGCTCCTGAAAAAGGATCGTTACCAACTATTCGTGTTCCTGCTGCACCTCCAGACGAAGTGAGTGTAACGTTTTATTAACCTTTATATTAATATTTATATTAATCTTTGCAAATCGCTAGCACGCTTCACAATGAATGCGGCTAAGGTTTACACTCAGGGTACATTACGGTATGTTTTCTATGTATGACGTTCTCAATATAATTCATAATCCCATGTTTATAATGAACAACGCGTTATGGTTATTGTGTTATTATTAAAAGCGGTGTATGCACAGAACAGAGGGGCGGGGTGAGCAAAGCTCATTATCATTTAAAGACACATGCACTTAAACGGCGTGCTGAAAACAGCTGTTTTTGACCAGGTAAAATTAGTGTTTTCTTACAATACTAATGAGAATTTTTAATTAAAGTATATTACAAACTTTTAATTTAGACCCTTAAGAATCATATTAGCTTGTACAAAAATGGCATTATATGACCCCTTTAAAAAAAAAGGGGGACATGGCAAACAGCTCCACATGTCTTCCTGTTTCTGTGGAAATTATGTCAACACATTGAATAATGCTGCACGTTTCAAGGCACTTCAGTGGCCCTTTAAGAGTTAAAAGTTTGAACTGACCTGTCTCTGTATTCATGCTAAAAATACTTTTCATCTGTGTTTTCTTCATGAAATATTGGTGAATAGTTGCTTGGATTTGCAATGCATTGATGTCCTAGAAGAAACAAGCACATCCTTTTATGCAAGTACAGGACAGTTTGAGACATTCAAAATTCATAACTTTACCATCTGCAGTACTGAACTACACCTTGTTCAAGATGTTTTATTCATGCTGCTTTAACCACTGTTGCTGCGAGGAGATATTGATTTGTGATGGTTCCTATGTAAATATCTCACTCAACAACAAACGGTTTTCTTTTCTTTTCTTCAAGCATATTTCTCTCAGCTTTGTGTCCTCCTGTACACCTTTTCATTTTCTGTCATTCAAAGTACAGTAGGCAGCACATCTTTCAGTTCTAACACTGCATTCGATAAGTACAGGCTACAAAACAGTTGCTCAGCAAGCAGAAAAGAGCAACTCTATTTAAACCAAAGCCGTCTCGCAGTGATAAGCTAGTGCTTATCACAGCTGAGAATATAGAGAAGAGACCTGACTGAAAATGGTCTGTATTTCCAAACTCACAGGAAAATTATCTTTCAGTTCTCTCTTCATTCTTCAGTGTTACGACCCCCAGTTCAGGGGTCCAACATTTAAAATTGACATTAAAGAGAAACATATATAATCTATATGTTGTACATAGACCCACCAATCCAGGTAACTGTGCAAAAAGCCAACGCCTTTATTCAGTACAACAAGGTTATAGGCAAAAGTGAAGTAGCCTAAGACAAACACATAAAGAATAGATAAATATATACAGTGGATAAAGAATTTCTGTAAGATGGTCAATACCACAAAGAGGAAGAGGGGACGTGGACGGCGCCAAAGAAAATAAAGTAACAAAACCAAACGAAGTCTAACTTTTAAATAACCTCTAATCCTAACTAAGAAAATAAAGAAAGAAAACAAAGATCTTCAGCGTCCATGACGCCCTATCTAATCTTCACTAACCACCCAAAACCAAAAGAAGAAACGTCTGGCGTTCTCTTTTATCCGAGGTGGTCTTTTCCCATTGGCTACAGATATGATTGATGACGTCAGCGCTGATGATGATTGACAGATTACCGGACCAATCACGGGTACCTAAGAAGTGAATGTAAACAAGAGAAGGGGGAGGAAAACAAAAAAAAACACACGCGGCCTTATGCGCCAGAAAAACGAGGGCGCCGCCATCTTTAGAATATTGTCTTTTAACTTATTGTCGCTCTGTATATTTCTATGGCATTGCTGTCCAGGAGTAATTAGCTTTTGAAGTGGATTTACTTAATGTAAAGTTAACGAAAGTTATCATGAGGACTGTAATGTTTAAAGCAGATGACTAAACAAATGTCAGTCGACCGGGAAGATTTTAAATCGAGCCGTTCATTAATAAACACGCAAAATTGCTGTGAAAATACAGACCGGAAGTCAAACAACAACGAGCGCAGCGCTGAAAAGGGGCGGGGCTACATAAGGTCTATAGAGCTGGTAAGTCCCGCCCCTTCCGCTAATCCCCCTGGACCTCAAAGTTGAAAAACCGTCAATGCAAGTGAATGGGAGAAAATAATTATTTTCTGGTCCCGTTTGAATTTTGCCATGAATGTGAACATATGTTGTCTTTGAATTTTTTATAGAAGTTTTCCTGTAAAGAATGCTACAATTTAGCGGGTAGAAGTTTGATACGGTTAGACTTTGTGTGAAAGCACTTTGTGGACTACAACTCTTCGCTGCTTTCGACGCGTTTGAAACGTCACCACCACTAGCACACGGCTCTAGCTCACGGATCCCGCTAAACATGACTGTGTCTTTGGTGCACTTCACCGCCTTCTTTCAGGGAGAGGACAAAATCGTTGAGGTTGGTGAAAACCACGGGTAAGTCAACTTTATGGGGTGACGTCACATAGGCGACATGTAGTCTTTCTCATTATGTCTTTTCCACAACTGCTAGCCGAAGAATCATACCATATACTGTCAAACTCGTAACATGAAAGATTATATAAAAAATTCACAGACAACATATGTTCACATTCATGGCACAATTCAAACGGGACCAGAAAATAATTATTTTCTCCCATTCACTTGCATTGACGGTTTTTCAACTTTGAGGTCCAGCGGGGTTTTACGGAAGGGGCGGGACTTACCAGCTCTATACAGGGACGTAACATTCAGCCCTTGTGATGGCAGGCTTTTGTTCTATTCCCACACAGTTAAACAGCAGTCTTCATTCTAAAGTATAATCACAGAGCCAGCCTGTAATGGCTACCTGGGACTAGAAGTAAATGTATATAGAGTGTGTTTAAACTGTCAAGAAGTGAGTGAACTTAAAGAAAAGAGCAGAGGCCCGAGGGAGTGAAGTTAGGGTGGGAGAGAGAATGGACCGTCCCTCTTAAATTAAAGGCTTTCTATTTCTGAGACATTAGTCCAATAGCAAATGTGTGAGGAGTAAAAAAAAAAAAGTTTCACAAATAATCACAGATGTGTGTATTTAAGCGATCCACAGCAATTTACAGGGATAGTTAATGCAAAAATGAAAATGTTGTCATCATTTGTTATGTTCCATAGAAGACAAAAAGAAAAATGTATTGAATGTAGGCCTACTGAATTTCTCCTTTTGTGTTTTACAGATTTTAAAAAAATCATAAAGGTTTGGAATGACAGGAAGGTAAGGGTGAATTAGCCCTTTAAATCACTTTTTTTAATGTAGATTTATCATATAAGAAGTGTTTAGTCACATGGTCCCTAAGATGGAGTAACTTTTCTTATATTCCTCATTCATGTGCGAAATAACAATTAAGATCCATAAATGATTTTATGCCTTTATAATTCAATTTATGCTTATGAAAAATCACTTATGGCAATAATTATAAAGCTAATTGCGGTATTAACAAAGTAATATTACACAAGTTAGCCTGAGGGAAAATACATTCATCCTTTTTATCCTGACGCTTTGGGATTTAGATAAGATGTGCAATCATCAACAGAGTTTGAGAGAGCGTAACATTTTATTAATTTTTTGCAGGCACTGTTTTATTACTCACAGTGTTCAGAGCTACAAAAACATAATGAACATGTAAATAGCATGAAGATTAGCACTTACAGAAGACACGACAACAACACCTAAACTGAGCGGAGAGCAGAGCACACAGAGATGAGCGATGGGAGACGTACAGTAGTCACGTTCAGACACACATGCACACGCTCACACAGATGCATGAAGGTCACTAAATTGTATTATTAAAGGTCTGAAACAGATTGTGTTTAATAGACAATCTTGTAATAACTATCTATTTATATACAAAAATATAAATAGATTTTCTGTCTGTATATTTTTATTTGTACTATCATCTTGTTGCATTAGTCTGAAACTGTGAGACTGTCTAAGAAAGACAATGTACAGAATATATTTAGCTACAGGGTACAACACAGTACATAACAGATGTTCAAAAAGGGAGACAACAGAGCCGTCTATGATCAAGATAACATCTAGCAAAAGACAAACCACATGGAAGCATTAATAAATAAAACAAGCAAAAGCACCGAAAGCACAACAGGAGATTGAGAAAAAAGACTTTTGAGAGTCTGGTCCAAACACGGCACTTTTGCTCACGTTCATCTGTTTCTCAAATCGAATAGGACTCTGAGATCAGATTAAACCTAATTTAAGACAAATCCCTAGTAAATGGCCGCTTTAGACTATTACCAATAGAGAAGGCATCCATGGTTTGTGTTATGAAGACTGTACGTTTTCAAACGCTTTTGTTTTGCTACTCTGTGTGATGGGTCTGTCTAAAGCTCTTCTGCTGAAGAAAGTACATCAGACCGGTTTCCAAATATGGGTTGATTAGCCGTAGGAGCTCAGATGAGTCATGCAATTACGCTCACAGAAATCTAGCCATTCGCAAGGAGATGTCTTGAATGCGCAAGAGAGTGATGAACTCTAATTTGTACTAAAGGACACTGAACATTTGTGCATTGTAAAGGCTGCTCCGTTCCTTTTGTTCGATATATAAAAATACACATGAACCCTAGGAAATATTGAGCACATTGGCATTTCTTTGTGTCATCTATTCCAGAGACAGCTTGTTAGTTCAAGACAAGAACATTTCACAGTATAATTAAGCTAATTCCTGGTAAATGGCTTCTGGGTAATTCTTGAGCAAAATAAGAATTCTATTCACGTAACCTTCAGATATCTATGCTTTGGTTTGATTAGGACTCAGCAGAATGCAGGTAATTCAAACAGAAATGTTATTTTGATATTAACACATGTAAATATTAGTTTTCTGACAAGTAGCTAGCTATAAATTAGTATCCGAAGCACCTAATATATCATATCTACTTTTCAATGCAAATAATAATATTATGCTTCAGCCAGACAGTTAATAACCTGAAGTTAACATAGTTGCATTAGTGATGCTAATACTGCAGTTCAAAAAATCTGCAGATATTTTGGCGGATTTTCAAGAGATCATTTCAAACTAGGCAATGCACATGAGATCTGTTTGATATGGCCTGTGTAGCTGGTGAAACTCTTAGCATTTCCTTCTCAAAAACTGAGATCGCTGATAATATTCAGTTGGCATCAATGCAGAATCACTGTCCTTCTTAGATTCAGATCCTCCAATAAATCACATCTCATGTACAACTAACTATTAAGTTAGTCACATTAAGTATTAATACATCCAACTCAAGCCTCACATGTTCCCATTTCTCAAAGATTTATGCAGCCAGCTTTAGCAGATGGAGATTTACAGATGATTTGCAAATATTACTAGAACTGAGTCCCTCTCCAACTTGCCCAACATCTCTAAAGATACAGATATCCAATCCAGTAGACAAGATTGAAGAGGCCAAAGGCGGTTGGGAAGAATATTCGGGAGTAGGAGTCGATTTTGGAGACATGGACATGCATTCTGTTCTCACGCCAAGCTCCGGAGCGACAATCATCAAAGCAGCAGAAGAAACTGGCGCAGTCTTTCCCGTCCAGACATTCATACGCATAATCATCATCGTCGTCATGGTAGGGAGCAATATTGTTCAACTGCAGCAGAGATGTCCCTGGTCTGACGTTAACCGCGCTGGGTTTCTACAAAGAGGAACAGCAAGGTCACAAACGCCTCATTGCTAAAACAGTGTGCAGTACAAAAGCAAATGCCATAGCTGCTGCACAGCACACTCAATTAACTGCAAACAAAAGTACAATGTGACCTATTCTAACCTGAGCTGTGAAGAAGTTAGTCAGCTTCTTAGTACTATAATTGTACATATCATTGATCAGCTAGATGCTTAATGACCTGTCCTGTGTTCTAAGTAACATAGTTTAATATTTTGTCATTTGATCATCCTTTATATTATTTTTATTTATTTGTTTTTTAAAGAATATGCTTGCTCACCAAAAGTGAATTCAAATGTTAGATTTGTGTGAGGAACCGACCAGATTTATGTCGTAATTCACCGAATATTTTGACATTTCAGTCCTCTGTGGATTGTTCATGTGAGAAGTAGCAGTGAACCATTCTTGTGAATCGTACCTTTGCAATGACTTGGTTCATTCAATTCACTGATTTAATAATCGTTTCAGTTCATCACACAAAATGTTGCATATGGCTTCACAAGCTTTATCAAGTTTTATGGACCATTTTTATGATACTTTTATGGTGATCCTTCATTCTTAAAAATAAAAGGTTCTTTCCTGGCATCTGTGGTTCCATGAAGAACCTCAAACATCCATGGAACCTTTTCATTGCGCAAAAGTTTCTTTATAGTGGAAGATTATTAAAATGTTCTTCACACAAAGAAACAAAAAAGGTTCTTTTCAGAACTGTTCACTGAAAGGTTCTTTATGGAACCAAAACTGATTCCTCATTGTGAAAAGCCCCTTTTGGGACCTTTATTTGTACGAGTGTTTTAGAAGCTTAAAAGCTCAGATTCCCATTAGTTGTAATAGAAAAGAGCCATCAGCACATTACTCAGAATTTCTTTTTGTTTTCCTCAGAAATTAATGCACATTTTGAATGACATGATGGTGATTAAATAATGAACTGGCCCTTTAAAAACAAATGACGTTCATTCACCTGTGCATGGCTTGATTTGGTCTTCTTTTTCGGTCGATTGCTTGTGAAATAATGTAGAGTCCCATATTCCATTAGAGCAGCAAAGGTGAAGATGAAGCAGACAGACACAAATAGATCCATGGCTGTCACGTACGACACCTTCGGCAAGGACTTCCTCGATATGGTGCTTAGGGTTGTCATGGTAAGCACAGTTGTGATACCTATGCACAGTAATTGAGCACCCCATTGAAGCATTTCCTTTTCATTTTAACATACATTTGTATTCATTCTGAGGCTTTTTGAAATTACCTAAAGATGTTCTGGCAGGTACAGCATCCTTGTTAATCCAGAAAGAGACCCAGGACAAAACCACAATCATACTGCAGGGAATGTAGGTCTGGATGGTGAAGTAGCCCATTCTCCGGCTCAGGTCAAAGAAAATAGTCATAACCACGTATTCTCCTGTTAATAATAATAACAACCGCTTGTGTTTTAATAATAAGAATTGTTAATATTACCATGCTATGTAACAAACATACTATGTACTTACTGTAGTAATGACACTGACTAACTGGGTAATAATAACTAGGTACTTACCCCTAAACCTTAACTTAAAACATGTAATTACCTTACATTACTCAGTACTTTTGTGGTTAAGTACATTGAAAGTGCACGTACTGTAAAATAAAGTGCAACCAAATTCGTTTTATCTTCCCATTTTTCATTTTCCAAATGTACTATTATTACCTAATTACAATACGATCAATAATAACTGCTTGTGTATTGTTCTTGTTATTACTATTGATTACTGTAAATCTACTGTTATTAATGATAATAAATATTATAATTAATATATGCTCATTTATTGATTTTATTATCATTAACATTTACTTCAGATCTACCAGTATTATTAATCTTATTGTTTATTCCGTATGTTCATACCAGACTGAGTGTTTGCAACATCAGAAGTGTTCCGTAGGCCCACAAAGGCAAATTGGTAAAGCCTCCAGAAGCGCTGGTCTGCAACTTCAACCGAACGACGCTGCCATCTATACTGGATCTCATTCTTTGGATACCCATCTGCAAATGGAAAAAAGCACATCCACCAGATTGCATGTGACCTTTCATTTCAGTATGCAAATGACAAATTTACAATGATGGCAGAATGGCATTGAGCAGCACTCAGTTAGTGTAAAGCGCGGCATGCCCTTCCCATGCCCACGGTGGATGATGACAAATGAGAAGCTGAAGCATGGTGCTAATAAAGGAATGAGGGGTGACGTAGACTGAGAAGAGGAGAGAGGGGTTGGAGAGAGGTCTGGAGAAGGATGGATTCTGTCCTCACTCATTCCAAGGTTGGAGGATGGTAGCTGCTACAGGCCAGCTGTAATGTTAAGGTTTGTTTGGCCGATATTGGCAATGCATGGTTGGTTGACAGAGGCAATGTGTGGGGATTGGCTGCCTGGCGGCACTCAGGACAGGACTGAGGCTGAGTGACAAATTGACATAAGAATTTAACACCTACAGCTTGAAAACTCCAGAGGGCACGAATGTTCATCCATGGGAAAGTTATGCAGCTTAAGGTAGCATTCCGCATTAATAGTCAACCTAACAAAAAAGAATAATAGACAATAGCAAAACAAACAAAAAATGTTGATTGTGACATTTTTGAGGCTTTGATATTTGTACTAATTTGTACATCAGAGATCAAACCCTCTTTCTGATTTAACAGTCCCTGACATAAATATGTGAGTCAGATGTAATGACTTAAACGTGCTGCAACAGACAGCGGGTGTAATTCCATACAAAAGCAAATGTTACGGGAACAGGAATACGAGGACACAAACAGCATTCACTCGGCTCACAATGTTAACCGTAGACACACCTTAAAGTATACATCACTCTTCCGTTGCTCCAGAGCCGAAGAAGGCGATTCGGTGTCGTGATCCAGTGGGCGTCAGATTTACGCGAGTTGCGGAAAAACGTGTCAGGGATCCAGATTTTTCCCACCATGTTGCTGTTGAGCATGAGGACTTTCATTGAGCTGTTAAATTTGAGTCTGCTGTCGTACCACGTCTGAGCAAAGAAGATGTCGATGGTGTACTCCTAAAAAAGTAAAAAGCCTTACAGTTGCTTTCGTAACCGTGAAATGATGTGGCTATTGCTTGTGACTGAGTATGATGGTCGTGAAATGGATCTAAACAGGTTGTTTACAGTGTCTGTTTTGTTTACAGCTCTGAACATACTGTAGTATTATATATTTCTGCTCACCATATTGATGGGATCTACCGGGCCAATGCTGTTCACGTACACTGCCGCCTCAATCACAGTCGGTCTCACTGGAATAGAATTTCAAATACAAATATATTCAAATTACATAATCACAACTATCAAATGAACATAAAAAGATAAAAATACATAAAAATATGTTACAATATCAAAACAGTACAATAATGCATTTATTTAAATAATTTTATCCCAAAAAAATATAACATTTGTTATTCCAATTTGTTATTATCATTTAATAACTTGCTGTTCCTCTTTTTCCTTTCTCTTTCTGCATCACTTTTAGAGTGGACTATTGAATAATGTTAACCAATAGCCAAATAGCTATTTTTAGCAAACTCGCATTCAGTCTGGCTCTGTCCTAACATGTAACCATCCAATCTATTCCCAATAAGTGGATAAAATCACATTTTCTTGCTGAATATCCTGTTTCACTCAGAAATACACCACCTTACAAAAGTGAAATGGGCTGCAGACGCAATTCACATTTCCTATAACAGCCACACAAATTACTCAAAGCTGCCTGAATCTTCTTACTTGCGGGTTTCTGTCTCAGGAAATCCAGTCACAGAGGCATGACAAATAACACAAACACTGCTAGTTCACCTGCAATCATTCAGCACTTGCTCTGCACTGATTAACTGAGTTCTTCTCATACTTACACTCTCTCTCTCTATCTCAGACACATGAAACACAGATAAAGAAGGAAGATCAATAGTGATTTGGGTCTATTGTACCCAAACACCACTGAGATAAATCCTCTTAAATAATTGAGCTCTAGTCAGCTGCGTCGCTTCCAGAACACTGATGTACTGAGAATAAAGTGACTTGTACAGCTCTGGTGTAGAGAAAAACATCAGCAAAATCCTAAAGCCAAACTACTCTTCATTTCATACTGCAAAAATGCTGATGGTCTCTTAAAAATGATGATTACATAGAAATTCTGAACTACTCAGAGGGTTTAATTGTCACAGAGTGTTCCTCTTCATCAGGATTTATAATAATGATGCCATTATCTTATAATTATTAACATTTTGCAGTTGCCCATTAAGCTGTAACACTGTGTGTGAGGGTCATAAACAGGCCTAGACAGAATCTTCAGGAATTTTGCCAATTTTTGGGAATAGATTCTGTGTGGGCCTGGATAAGCATGCAACCTTTTCCAAACAATGACTTGCCTCCGATATCTGGTCTCAGTTTGTTGTCATAACCTTGCAGTAATTTGTTTAGGATAAAGGTGACGTCGCTCTCGTAGACTTTTGGTGATAAAACCCATGTTTTATTGATGGGGACATCCTCATAATCTTCCTCCTCTGCTTTGCTTGGGCCAAATGCCATGCTGTCATAAAAGCAGAAACAAACAGAGGGAATATAAGTAGACAGACAGCAGAGAGGTAAATAATAGAGAAATATTCCATTTAAAATAGAGAATAGGTAAAAGAGCAGTCAGTTTATATTAAGAGCTTAAAATCTAAAGAGCGAGTGAGCTAAATATGGCAGGCAGAGTGAGAAAGAGAGAATTTGATGAGTTTTATGGGAAGAACATATAAAATAAGCCATAAGTGACTGTAAATATATGAAAGCGCAAGAGTTTTTTAAATGAGCACAGTGCTGGAGATACAAAGAGGAGGTTCTAATAAAAGAACGGCCGTGATTAATGAAGATGTGTTCTGGCACTGGAGGGAGGAAACAGCTGAAGGTGAGGGGTTTAAATTATCACCCACAACTCTCTCTCTCTCTCACTCGCAGTATATGGTGTAAGAGCTTCTAAATGTATTCTCTGGTGCATTATCTGTAGGAACTCAACGGGTATCATTTCTAACTGAGATATGCACCAATCCCACGGACGTGAATTGTCTAGACTGGGTCTCCTCTGATGTCACAACTTAAGACTTTTTCTTTGGAGAAATGAAGGTGATGTGCATCAAAGCTACACTGGCCATAAAAACTAGCTGCACAAAAGGCAAGAAAATCCATCACATGTTTCAGCCACCTGGGTATCTGAAAAACATTAAAAACAAGATTCGGTCCCACTTTATATTAGGTGTATTAGAAAACGATAAGTGTTTTGTGTTATGGTTAGGTTTAGTTAATGGGTAAGGGAAGGGTCCACAGTGTATCGATGTAATTAGAAAGATTAATTACAGCTGTAATTGCTGCAGGCATTTTTAATTATAAGTATGATGCAAAATCATATCTGCCTATGTACACAATAAGTGCATTGTAGCAAATGATTAATTTAAATGTTAATGCATACTGTAGTATAAGTTAAAGACACTCAATATAAAGCCTGTCTCAAGATTCAAATGTCTTCATGATTGTTATTCTGTAAAAGAAAATAGTTTAAACAGTAGATTGAGTGTGATCGTTCAGTTGTATGTAGTGTACTGTCATTCATCTAGATGTAATAAAATTGATTAAAATGAGTTCACATCTGATCTGAATGGTCTAAATATGTATCCTCAAAAAGTACCCAGTAAATGTGATTTATATATTTGAGCTTTGTCTATAAAAAATAAAAAAAAAGGTAAATTCCCATACATATACAACTAATGAAATACAGAAAAATCAATATGAAGAATCCCTGTGGATGAGACCCGTGGGTGGAGAGAATGTAGGTTATTGATCCCTGTAGGCAGAGCGCTGAGTAGTTAATGGAAAATACAGACAGAATATTTTCCTCAAATGCAGAGTTACAAATTGTCTGGACACAATAGTAGCCTCTGAATGACCTTTGTGAACCTCTGAGACATGTTCTAAAAACCCTGACAAATGCACATTTATAAGACAAAACAAAAAGCATTTTCTGCCATAGATGAAACACTTTGGTTATTGTCAGACACTTTTTAATATGAGTAAATGAGAGGAATGTAATCTTACAAACCAAGTATGTTCATCTATTAAGCACGTGTACATTTACATATCCTTGAATACCTTGAATGAGCTGCCAAACATCAGCTGAAGGAAACCAAAGTAGTTGGTGTTAATGTGGACTACAACTTATGCATAATATTTAACTACATTTACAATGGAGAAATTGTGACATAACCTTCCAATCTGACTACATGCTGATGCAAAACCTAATAGTGTGTGAGCAATGTAGTTTGGGGTGTTGTTTGTTGAATTGCAGCTGAATGTATCCTCAAGGTTGTTTGTAGACTGACATTGCTCGTCCTCGCTAAAAAGACATCAACACGAATGCTCTAAGCAAAACTGTCACTTACAATCAATATTAATAGTATCAAATGTATTCATGGTACACACAACTGCACGTGTCGTGATTGACAATTATTTGCAGAAATGTTTGGGTGGATGTGCTACAAGGAAAACGTAAAACTAAATCGTTCTGCAGCAGAATTCCGCCTTGAAGTGTTGTCGGTCAAGGGCTATTTTTGTAGTCATATTGATTGCACCCCTTGTTTCTTTTGCCCCCTCTGAAACAAAAACTTACCAGACTCCAAGCAGACCGGGCAACAGCCAAACCAGTGCTTCTTTTCTCCGGCGGCGATGCAGCAGAACCATCTTGCGAACGCTCGGTTTATAACCAAACAGTCTCCAAAATGAATTTGAGCGATCAAAGCTTTGAGAGATTCAAGCGATTAGTAAAACGACAATTGAGCGTCAACGCATGCTGTCAGCTGTTGTCTAGTCAACAGCATAAAGCTTGAGCCTATGGTCTCTCTGACTCTGTCAGGCAGGCAGCAGACGCGGTGTGGATGTGAATGGTGAATGCGGGATTTTGCTGATTGCGGCACCGCTGCGTTCCTCCATCGTTCTGCTGAGCGAGACGCTCTCAGTGTTCCGGGAATTATTAGAAACAGCCTGTAGGAAAAGAGCTGACTACTCTACCTCAGAGAATTCACATCAAGCGGTGATTTATGAGACCTTAACTTAGTTTTGCTGTTGTTGGGGATTAATAAAGGCAAATGCGACAATTTTAGGCGCTGCACCAAGATACGTGCAAAGTGACCATCTAAAACTTACATGGTAGCCTATAATGTAATGTAATGTGTGTGTGTGTTCAGTGAGCTTTTTAAAGGAATTTCTGTCAGTAATTTCGTTTCAGTTTCCTGTAGAATATTTGCCTGCCTTAATTAGTCAACTAATCTTAAAGACGGTAAACAAACCACTAAAGTTTGTTGTTGTTGTTGTTTATAGGCTAGCCTGCTACTATATCGTACATTATTAAGTGATTAAAATAGCAATAGTAGCCTATGCTTTGTCAGTGTAGGCTACATCTCATGGAAGAGCTCGAGCGACGTACTGTTGCTATGGTTACCTCATCAGACGAACCTTGCGGGTTCCTCCTTGGATGATCTCTTCACGAGCATACTGGCGTTTTTATGGTTGGATTTTAACTTGGATCTAACTTTTGTGGTAAATTAATAGTTTTTTGAAAACGAGGAAATGTATACATAGACTAAATGTACAGTGAACAATAAAATCTAATATCCCTCAATCTTTTGGGGATTCAATGCTTAAGGCCAGTTCAGAAGAGTTCACACCACATTGGAATCACTTTCATCACGGTTTTATCCAGTTGAATGATAAAATAAATAAATAATAATAAATAAATAAACATTGACAGCCAATCAAAATCCATCCTGCTGTAACGAGTTTGAGCATTTAAAGTGACAGACAAACACGCGCTTATAATAAACAGAACGATATTGTCCGCTAGTGTGGACTTCTTTATCGTTCTTGGTGTGAACGTGCCTTTATAGACTAATTGGAGAGAAGGGGTCAGAATTTGGAGTGTTAGATTAATGTTTTGTATTATTGTATAAAAATTCTGTTACATGCTTTTTTAGGCTATTTTTCATCCTTATCACACAAAGGAATTCATTAGGCATAGTCATTCAGACATAAACTGTCAAATTCTGAACCACTGACTGAATGTAAAAATGCAGAAGGGTTTCTTTTAGGGTGTGGGTTAGTGTAAGGTTATACCAAGCTGTATAAAAACAATAGAAATGTATTTCCCCATTTAGATAGCTCCTTGTTCTGGAAGGTATTCATCTCCTGATATATATAGGCTGGCTGTTCATTCATTATTGTCAGCACCATGGAGAGCTCCATGAAGAACCTCATCCTCAATAATAATTCCCTCTTCTCATTTCCATTACAACATATTCTGAACCTAATAATAACAAATGCCAATTAAAATGTTTGAAATGTCAGACCCTCAGATATTCAGAAAATCACATGACTTTGGTTTCAACAATTCATAGTAATATACTATAATGATGTTCAAATAAATTATTTAGCCTATATTTATTTTCAGCCCCTCTTCATGGTGAAGTACTTTATATTCAGATGTGCTCTGATTCTCTGAATGGAAGAAATCTGTATTATTACGTCAGCCATTAACATTCTGAGAGAAAATTATGTGGATCTGAGACGTGCCTGAGATTTTCTCTGCTGGACTACACACACACACACACACACACACACACACACACACAATAACCACAGACTCTATAGCTTAATATAATAGTGAAATAATAATTTATTATCAATGTATATTACAGTTTTAAATATACTTAATTTACTTTCCAATCCACTTGATTAATCCCTTAATATCTGTATACGTTTTAAACCGGTAAATCCAACAGCCCTCTTCTGCTGAATTAGCAAGGCCACACTACTACAAAAATCTGTTTTATACCTTTAACACAACACTGACAACCACTATTAAAAGGAATAGTTCACCTAAAAATTATTCCATCATTTACTCACCCTCAAGCCATCCTATACAATCTGACTTGTATTAAATAATATCACTGGCTTCCAGCAAATTATGGGAGAATTTTCATTTTTGGGTGAACTACTCCTTTAACACTGGTGGTAAAGAGAAATCCACATGATGAATCAAAGTTCGCCAAAAATAGCTTTTCAACTACTGTGGTAAATATTACCGTTTTTTACAATTGCTAGGACCCATTTCTCAATGCTTAAGTCACTCTTTCAAAACTCTTCACAGAGCACACCAGCAGTCTGTGTGGGCTAAACTGTAGATTATTTATCATTGCTTTGACACAAAATGCATTCAACCACTACATCTTTCAAATGACATGAATTCATTTCTCACTCTGACGCAAGAAACACCTAAATGATACATACAGGCATTTTGCACACGCATACTCTTTTCAAAACGGCTAAACTTCAAAACCTAGCATAATCAAAACTGGAAAAGACATATTGAAATATATTCCAAATCTAAAAAATGTTAAACTATCAAACAATTAGATGTAGCTGAACAGGTGTTATTTCATTTTCAATACCATCTAAACAAAAGGGGAAAACATAGGATTAATTGTGTACTGTAATATAATATATTACAGTACACAATTAATCCTATGTTTTCCCCTTTTGTAACATATCCTGCAGTGAATTCTAAACAGTAGAGAGTGTCATTCTTGTTTTGTAAAGAATTTTTAATGCTATGTTGTTGGTGTTTTATGAGTGACAGTGTTATGGAAGAATGGCTTGATTTGAGACACCGTATGAAGTGTTTTGGGAGTTTCAGTGCATTTTGAATGTGAAATTTACTAAATTTACTGCAATGCCAAGCTGAAGGTAGGTAAGGAGAATGTGTAAAGTGTTGAAAAAGTGGCCTTGTGATTGTAAAAAAAAAACTCTGTACAATTTAGGAGGTGCACGGTGTCATACACATGAAAGCTTTAGCGTAAGTTCTGCCGGGAAGACTCAATTGTTACGTCACTTATTACCTTCTCATCTATCCAATCGTGTTCTAATACTTATAGTATAAAAGATCGGTACTCACACGTCTGAGTTCGCAGATGCTGACGCCTACATTCCCCTCCATCCTCCCCAACACCACCAGGATGGTCCCTTCCCATACCTCCCAGGGGGTCGGCTGCGCCCCTGCTTTCGTCTTCAGGCAGGAAATGCAGATTATGTACCCTCGGATTGCGAGCTACGAACAAATAACTTTATATCATACTTGCTTGCTGGACTGTTAATAAATGCATACTTGTTATGTTATTACTCTGTACTCTGGCCCTCCCGAGTCTTTCTGGTAGAAATATAAAACACCTTTGTGGTAACATGCAGGGCCTTCCTTTGAGTGGTGCAACAGGTAGGATCGCGCTTTGGGGGGCCGCGGCGAGTACACACATACTAAACACAGAGAACCAACAGTCAACTTCTGTTACACACTTTAAGCATCAAAGCCCTTTGCATGTCTCCTCAGTTGCCAGGCAACTCTACCAAATCCTTATTCATGCTTGGCTGGTTTCTCTGTTGTGGAGGAATCCCAATCCCATTCCCCCTCCGTTTTCACCTATTTTTATCTGCAATCTAGCAACCTTTCATCAATTTTGTTTTCATCTCACGCATGAACATGTAAGCGTAAACATGGGCACAGATGAAATCTATAATTTTCCCTGCTTCTTTGGTAACCTCATATGCATTATCGTCACTTTCGTGTACTATGCTATTATAGCACTTTTAGAATTAGAATTTGAGCTTTTATTTATATATTTTCAGTTTAGGTTTTGGTAATTGTGCTTTTGTCATGTTTTAAAAACTATTTCTATTTCGCTTTAATATATTTTTATTTCAGTTTTAGTATTTCAACTCTTTTTTCCATCTAATATTTTACTTTATTTTATTACAGTTTTTCTCAGTCGCTTTGGTGCATTTCTCACATTACTATTTACATTTGCACAACGGTTAATGCAGTTCTCAAAACAATTAGTACAAACTGCAAAACCTAGTTGATAACCTGCAAAAGCGTGTCACTTGCTCAAAATGGATAGCTCATTCCTCAAAAGCAAGTATTCATGTCAATGAAAGTGTCAGTGTCATCAAGATGAAAAGTCCTGACACCATTGTTCATGAACAAGATATAGTCAAATGGCTTTGTCATGTTTTCATTATGACAGTTTACTCTGTAAATGTTTTCCAATGCAAAAAAAGTCAGATCTTGGTGACACTACCTGAAAAATGCTCAAGACAGCACTATATACTATTTGCACAGCCATTTGAAAAATACAGTAAAGTTACACATTACTGTATTTAGTGAGGTAACTGAGTACAAGACACTGAATATGTAAGTTTCACATTTTTACTGCATGTGCTCTTTGCAATTCTAATTTGTTCACAGCATTGTGCAAAAGAAAAAATACACCCTTATTTACAACAAACATAAACTCCCTTTGGGTAGAGCCGTGCACAACTGTAAACAATATTGCAGGAACTGAGCATACAACATACATAGTACTGTAATCATTCATGCACATCCAGACGTTCCTCATCAGTGAAAGCTGAGATTCACCTGAGAGAAACTGTTCAATTTAGGAGACATTTTCAGGAAAAAAAAAAAAGATTAAAAAAAATGTGTAAAATTTGCTTGACAGATTTTGACAACTAGTTCAACATTTTTGTATGTAATGACTCAAGCAATGAAATGAGGACTATTAGTTTTATATGGAATGACTATTCAGCATTCACAAGTAGGCTATAGTTAATTTTGACTGACATGACATAAGCAAATGATAATGTTATAAAACAGCAGAGAGTTGTATGAAAGCAATTGATGCATGTCCAAAAGCATTTGCAATTTGTTGGAAGGAATGAGAAACTGCTACTATGATGTGCACAAATGACTAAATGTTGAGGAGGTTGCTAACTGTTGTGCAAATGTAAATAGTGATGTGAGAAATGCACCAAAGCGACTGAGAAAAACTGTATGTTTGTTGTAAATAAGGGTGTATATTTTTTCTTTTGCACAATGCTGTGAACAAATTAGAATTGCAAAGAGCACATGCAGTAAAAATGTGAAACATACATATTCAGTGTCTTGTACTCAGTTACCTCACTAAATACAGTAATGTGTAACTTTACTGTATTTTTCAAATGGCTGTGCAAATAGTATATAGTGCTGTCTTGAGCATTTTCAGGTAGTGTCACCAAGATCTGACTTTTTCATAATGGAAACATGACAAAGCCATTTGACTATCTTGTTCATAAACAATGGTGTCAGGACTTTTCATCTTGATGACACTGACACTTTCATTGACATGAATACTTGCTTTTGAGGAATGAGCTATTCATTTTGAGTAAGTGACACGCTTCGACTAGGTTTTGCAGTTTGTACTAATTGCTTTGAGAACTGCATTAACTGTTGTGCAAATGTAAATAGTGATGTGAGAAATGCACCAAAGCGACTGAGAAACACTGTAAATACAGAACACACATTATAATAGTTTCGGCAAATGATTACAGACACTACAAATTATAGTTAGTACTGTAAAAAATGTATGTGCAAAAGTAATTGCTGCAATCCTATATTCCTATTGAATTGACTTTGTAGTACATAAATGCCACCATGTTGTTTGTTCTCTCCGATTGTTAATTTATCACAGGCGACAACAAATCAAATCTTGAAAGGAAAGTGCCGTGACATTGTCAGTCTGTTTGAGAGGAGGAATGGAATTAGGAAACAATGAAATACATTCTCATTAATCAAACAATTACAATTTGGAGCTGTAGCTTTACATACACATCATGTTCAAACATTCTCGACAGGTTCCAGAGATGAAGTAAACACCATATTAGTATGAATGATTTAGTTTTGTTCTCATATAATTTTTTTTTTTTTCATCACGATGCGCATTGTTAGCTGAGGGATCCATTGTAAACGCAGTGTTTGTGAAGGCTTTAAATGGCTTCAGCCACAAGCAAACACACACTTCTGTGGATTCTATGCCTCTGTGATCTTTCACATCTGATAAACCCTCACAACATCCTTGCAGATGTCGCTTGAGGCAGAACGCTTTGTTAATTCCACCTGACAGGGGATCAGCATCAGTTCCACCTTAAAAGGGGCCAATAAATGAAATCCAATTTGGTTTTTGAGTCTCCCCCCCTGGTCAAGTCTGAGTGCGTAATGATTGTACGCACAAGTGGACACATCTGTTCTGACAGATGCTTGTTTGTACCCAAAGATATGTTTTTCTATATGGTGCAGAGGAGTGAGGGGAGGTTAATAGAGAACTGTTTTTCTCTGTTTAGCTGTGTGTGTGTGCATTGATAGCTATATCTCTATACAGGCAGATACCGCTTCCATAACCAAACGAGATGAGCTGGGAGCGCTGCTGTTATGCTATTAAAGGAAGATCTTAGATAAATGCACACAGGCTGCCGGTTCTCTATTCAACGCTGCTAATCTCAAATTCTGCTGGTTAGTCAAAGCGGAGTCAGCTATACAAAAAGCCTTTAGACAGAATAGAGAGACAGATTGAAAAGGGAATGAAATGCAGGAAGACAATATGGATTGGGGGCTAGTGGATTTGACAAGAAATGCAGACTTTTAAAAGCAGGGCAATAAAAGAAGCAGCTGGAACAGAGCGAACTTTTCAATGTGTACTGACTTGTGCCACGTCAGCTCGCAAATGCCATTCCACGGAATCAGACTGCGGTTAGTTATACTAAAACTAAAGCATGAAAACTATTTTTGTTACATTTGTTATAAATGTTCACCGAAACTAAATAAAATATTAAAAACGTGTTTATTTTCTCATTTTATTTACTATACCATATATATTACTATTTGATGTACTAAAAAATAAAACTGAAATATAATAAAAACTGCATAGGGATATATATATATATATATATATATATAAAATAAATCTAATAAAAATGACAAAAACCAAAAAAATTCCCCCAAACTTTAATTCAATTTAACCCTTTTAGTCTTTAGTGACCCGGGACGTCATTCACTATACCCTCCTCCTCATTCATTTTTATAAAAGTTAGACATCAACCTTCTTAGTATTCCTCAATCAATTCATTATAAACAATATAACAAGAAAAAAATATATAAAAGAATGCCTGTTTTCCCATTAATTTTTTGTAAAAATTGTATAGGGTCGCTAACAACCCAAGGTGTGTAACAGTGTAAGTATATTTTTTTCTGCACAATAATAATTGAATCTTTGATGACTAAATAAGTGCAATTCACCTTTATTCCACAAGGTGGAACTGACTGATACGTTTCACTCATAGTTGGGTCAATGACGTATAAGGATTTTCGACAGGCCAATTAAAAAAAAATAATAATAATAAAAATAGCCTACCTGTTGCAATTGTTTAAACATTAATGATGTTGTGTACACCTAAATTCATTTAAAAAATTTAATTTAAGTGATTTTAGTGTTTCTTCATCTAGATGAATTGTCAGTAGCCTTAAAAAATGTCATGCGGTGCGACCGTGATTTATTTTAAAATTAATTAATTTCCTTAACATGCTTAAATTTTGTTAGTTTTTTTACAGGTTCTTAGTAATTCAAGTGTTTAGAAACCAAGTATTTGCATTTCTTTTGAGTTTTTGTAAATAATGATCTCATTTTTTGTTCTATAATTTCTTAGTTGCCTTCTTAAATCTAGTAAACAGACTTATTTTTCCTGTAAATCACATAAAACTGATAGAAATGTGGAATATGTAATAATGATTGGCGAAACATACATTTAGTTAACCAAAATGAAAATTCTCTTATTAATTACCCACCCTCATGTCGTTCAAACCGGTAAGACCTTCGTTCATCGTCGGAACACAAATGAAGATATTTTTGATAAAATCAGAGAGCTTTCTGACCAACACAACGAACACTTTCAAGGCCCAGAAAGGTATAAAGACATTGTTAAAATAGTCCATGTGACTACAGTGGTTCAACCTTAAAGGGATACTCCACTTTTTTTGGAAATAGGCTCATTTTACAACTCCCCCAGAGTTAAACAGTTGAGTTTTACCGTTTTCGAATCAAGAAACTTTGTTGCCGTACCATGGGTGAAGCAGGCGTAATGATATGACGCAGCGCATGCCGCCTGATAATAGGCTACTGAGCTGGGGACTATTATCAGGTGCTGCGTCATATCATTACGCCTGCTTCACCCATGGTACTGCAGCAAAGTTTCTTGATTATTACGCAGGAATGAGAGTATAGTTCATAGCCATATCAGCCTATAAAATCACAACTTTTCATTTTCCGTCGGTCTTAGTACATGATGTAACTACAGAAGAGTCAAGTTTTAAATAGGAAAAATATCGAAACTCTTTGTTCATTTTTTTGAGAGAGATGCTAATGGTCTTGTCCGGTTCAATTCATTATGCTAAGCTATGCTAAAAGTGGGGCCCCCAGACCCGGAGATCAGCTGAATGGATTCGAAAACGGTAAAACTCAACTGTTTAACTCTGGAGGAGTTGTAAAATGAGCCTATTTCCAAAAAAAGTGGAGTATCCCTTTAAGCTTATGAAGTGACAAGAATACTTTTTGTGCGCAAATAACGAGGCGGCGTTTTAGCGTAGAACCCGAAAGCGCTGGTCTGTGTCTACAAAGTAAACAGTGTAGGAGAATGACATGGAAGAGAAGAAATTGTTAATTTTGTTTTGTTTTTGCGCACAAAATCGCTTTGTTAACTTAAGTTTGAACCACTGATGTTTTTACTACCTTCCTGGACCTTGAAAGTGGTTGTTGTGTTGTTGTCTATGGAGGGGTCAGAAAGCTTTCTGATATTATTAAAAATATTAAATATTAAAAATATTATTTATTTTTTCTTCAGAAAAAGATGACATTTTTGAGTGGCACAGTGCAAAAGATCACCCACACAAAAGGAGAGTAAGTGAGCCATGTTAGCTATAACAACACTTTATTTCAGTCAACAGGGGAGCTGTCTTTTTGCCCAGGCCGAAAACAGAGAACAGATTGGCACATTGAAAAGCTGTTAAAAGTAAACCCACAGTAGTTCATTCGAGCGTTTATACTTGTCAGGATTGTTGATGTTAGTAATGAAAACTCTAAACTGTTTGACAGATGATATATTGAGTGAACCGTACATTTTGATATCTTCATGGCATCATTAGGCGTATATACTGAGAAGCCCATTACAACCTTTATCTGCGGTAATCCTGAAGCTACAATCAACATGTACTGGCGATTCCATATGAACAACATCCTGTCACTGCTGCAACATTAAGCTAATGTAAGTATCAGTGGCCACAATTTGAGTAAGGTATACAATAAGACCAACATATTTTAACCTAATGACAAGCAAATTAACCCAAACTATTTGGGAAAATTCCCACAGCATTTTGCACAAAAATGTGTACAAAAGAAACAGAAATGACTGAAAAGCAGTGCTAGTTCCATTTGAGACTGAGCTCACGAATCAAAGTGTCCACAACAGTACGGTGCATTAAGGTGCTTCAGACAAAATCATTGAATTATTAAGCTTTAAACCAAATGTGGGTGTGCGCTTTCATTGATGATAAATTGCACACGGCTGAGAATTAGATGCACAGGTGTGTGTTGTGTGGGAAAAGATATGCAATCTAATTTGATGCAAACAAAAAATAAAGTGCCATATCTAATTGACTTGAAATGCTACATAAGTCAATATAAAAGTGCAGTGATCTGTTTCACAGATACTGTAGTGCAGCTCTAACAAAACAACACAGCAATCACATTTTGTACAGGCTTTCATTTTAAACACCATGTCTTTGATGCAACATACCAGTGAGCTTAATTCATAATTTAGCCAAAATACTGACACAGACATAAACATATATTGACATATTATAAATACATAATACACAAATACAGTTAAATAAAAAAATGTAGAAAACACATATATGAGGTCTGTATGAAAATGCCTGTAAACACTGCATAAAATGGCAAGGAAAAACGATCAGTTAAATTCTCAGAAATCACACAACAACATACAAAAATAAAGCTGTGAAAAAAAGTTTATCGGTCCCATTAAAGCATGCTAAGATGCTCTCTTGAAATTGTCCTGGCAGTGGATAGATAGATAGATAGATAGATAGATAGATAGATAGATAGATAGATAGATAGATAGATAGATAGATAGATAGATAGATAGATAGATAGATAGATAGATATGGTTAATTTAGGATTATTTGTATGTATGTAGCATACTGTGAATGATAGTTAATGGCTCACTGGGAGGGCACCATGTTCTTAATAACAGGTTCTCTGTTGAGGTATGTGGCCCAATAAACCAAGTTAAAGCTGCCAAAAAGCACCGGAAAGATGATGCGGGACATACGGTCAATCTTGCTGACACTGTTGAAGGTCTTCTTTGCTTCTTTAGCCACCGGTTGAGGTTTACTGGGCTCCGCTGTGGCGCTCTTAGAGACGGTGGGCAGAGCCGAGTCCTTCGCAATATGGGGTGCGTAGTTTGCCACAGCGACTGCATATGCGTTATTCTTTTTCATAACAGACATCTCCTTTTTCTGAAGTCAGAAGAAATTAGTTAACACATTGCTACATATTCAATCAATGATATAAAGCTAAATTTTATATTAACTCTTTCCCCGCCATTGACGGAAGTTTCCGTCTTTCCGTGTTTTCACTGTTATACGATAGGGGGCTACTACACAACCACTTAAACTTAACCACATGTTGATAAAAACAAAACAACATTTTTTTATTTTTATGTTGTAAATTAAAAGTAGAGGTTCGGTTCTTTCTTTTGATATATTGCATGTTCAGATATTCACACAACAAAATATTCTGGGGGCCATGAAATTTTTGTGAAAATTATTAAAAAAGCTTGTGGTGGCTGGCAACATTTTTTTTTAAAGAAACCAAAACACTGGTGGGGAAAGAGTTAATCTGAAGTCGTTAATGTACAAAAAAAGAGACGTAATTTCAGACAATGTTCAATCAGGAAAAATGTACTGAATTAACAGTATTGGTTTCCCTCATCTAAATAACACTCCTCTTCCCAATGACAATAATCAAAGCCACCAGATGCGCTCCACTCCAAAATCAAAGCAAGGTCTGTGTCGTCATGGTTACCTTATCACTGACAATGCTCTTTCCATCCCAGGCCCAGCCGCGCTTGGTGAAGTAGTTTACAGTGGCAAACTCGATGAGAGCTGAGAAAACAAACGCGTAGCACACAGCAATGAACCAGTCCATGGCTGTGGCGTAGGCCACCTTTGGTAAAGAGTTTCGAGCGCTGATACTCAGAGTGGTCATCGTTAGCACTGTAGTCACACCTGGAACAGAAAAACAACACAAAATAAGCTCAGGGATTGTTTATAAAGATACCGCATTAGCACGGCATGCCTCTCTGCAGATAATTGCCAGCCTTTATGCCGTTCGCTCATTAGTGGAAGAGACAGCACAGATGTACACGTGTAATCACAAATGCCCTGGGCTAATGAAATTTTGTTCATTTCAGCAGTCAGTTATATGCCCCGAGTGGACCTCCTGTCCTCATTTTATATACATGGTCTTCTGTTTTTTTTTGTGAGCAATTGTAATTATTTTTTGCAGCCTCCGGGTATAAAACACTTTACTCTGAAGAGTGTGAATCATCTAGTTATGGCAGAACGATTTTGGGAATTTTTTTTATTGTGTATACTCTTTCCACATTCCCACTATTTTTGACCCATTCAATATGACTATAAAAAAAGACAATTTAAAAAAAATATATTTAAATATCTATATTTTATATATAATATATGATATATTTTATATAATTTATTTCATTCTACAGCTGTAAAACTACAATTTCTCCAGTTAAACCATCGTGCTTTTATTTTGCCGTGTTTTCAAATAACTAAATCCAGTTACAGAACTATGTGCTGTCTGCGCTGGCATTGCGCTGCATCATTCAATTTTGCCATTTATCTTTTTTTTTTTTTTTTTTTTTTAATCAATTGCACCTTATTCACAAAATGTAATGCAACAAACTTAAGAGGGATGGTTTTTTTTAATGATCATGGCAGCTTTGATTAATGAAATGATGATCAAATGATGGAGAAGATAATATAACCAGCATTTCAAAAAGCCAATTTAGGTGCCTGCCTGGATCACAGTAGTTGAGTGATGCTGAACAGTCCCTGTAAATTGTATCATATTGCGGTAGTTTGCTACATCCCCTCACAACCGAGCACTCAGAAAATCCAAGATGTAGAATTGTGGTGTTAAAATTGTGAATTCTGCAATTCATGAGTGTTTACCTAATTTAGATAATTCCTTTAGTGAATTGGGCACGAAAACAACTAAGCATATGTATAAATGACGCTATCTGCATTTCATTCTTAGTGAATTTTTCCCCCTGTGAGTCTGTGTTTAATTTAAATGTGTCTTTCGCATGCTATGGCTTCCTCCCACTGAATACATTCAAAAACACAATTTTATAGCTATCTGCATCTGCTTCATCCCTAGAGTTCAGACAGAAATTGAAACTGCTAGAGAGAAAATAAAAACATTATACACACAACATCATCTCTACCCATGAATGCATCAATAATTTAATTGGAACAACAAAGTCAGCATGCTAAATTCCACATTATGTTCTGATTACAATATAATGCACACAACACATGCTCACCCACCAAAAACAGTGCGTGCAGGGACGGACTCTCGGTTGAGCCAAAAAGAGACTTGGGATAGGATGACGGTCATTATGCAAGGCAGGTACGTCTGGATCACAAAGTATCCAATCTTCCTCTTTAGATGGAAATGGGCAGTCATCACTGTATATTCACCTATTACGGTAGAAGAGAAACATATTGTAAGAGATGGCAACAGACTAGATGGGTCCATGTGGTTTTGTGTCTGCTTGCGAACATCTTACCAGTACTGGACTTGATGGTTTCCTTGTCAACAGTCTGTCCCATTAGGTCATACTGGTTAAGTCTAGATCCATCCGGAGCTACTTCCACCGATAAGGTGGCATTGCGTGTCCAAACATACGTCACCTCTGTCAAAGTGTAAGCATCTAAGCACAGGAGAAATATATATTAAAATAAAACCCAAAGCACAGACACGTATTAAGCACCATGGGAATTAAATAAATGTTTCACTCACAGCTGCCAAATTTCAGAGGACAGGAATGGAAATCCATTGGAAAGTCCTCAAGATGCATTGGGCATTCAGCTTGCACTGTCAACCTGCACAAATATACACACACAAACACACATTACACAACAGTCACCCCTCAAAGTCATGTGTTGTTAATAGGGCTGTCAATTAAATACATTAGATTAGTATATAAAAATCATACAGTGTATAAAAAGGAATTTTCCCACCATTAGAGCAATTCAAGCTTGAAATACTGTAAAATTAACACTGCCATTCAAAAGTCTGAGGTCAGTAAGATTTTTTTATTATTATTATTATTATTTGCAAGAAATGAACACTTATATTCAGCAAGGACACATTAGTAGTCAGTAATGACATTTATAATGTTACAGAATATTTCTATTTCAAATAAGTGTTGTTCTTTTGAACTTTCTATTCATTTAAGAATCCACAAAAAATATCCTCCAAAATATTAAGCAGATATTGATTGGATCATGTGACACTTCAGACTGTTGAAAAATTCAGCTTTGCATAATAGGGATTAATTACATTTTAAATTATATTGCAGAAGAAAACATTTTAAATTATAATAATATTTCACAATATTGCTGATTTATTGTATTTTTAATCAAATCAATTCATAGTGAGCATAAGTAAATATCTTACTGACCCCAAACTTTTGAACAGTAGTGTATAGCTGATTTTTGGCCTTGAGATGTGTTTTAATGATATGCATTTTAGTGACATGCATTTAATGTAATGTCTATTCAATTATTTATTCATATACCAAAATAATCTCTTTCAGTTATCTTGATTCGGGGGCTTTCTTTAGCAAATATTCATAAATGCAATTAATTGTAAATGATTTGATGAATTAAACAGCATATCAAGTAATTATTTTGATTAATTGATAACTATAGTACATGTAGTAATCTATGGGCACCTCATGGTGTACAGTAGAGTGCCGTTCTCCATGATGCGCAGCAGTTTATTAGGCATGGTCATGTTGTGAGCCACAGATTTCTTGCCGTTGTGAAAGAAAGTGTCTGGGGTCCAGATTTTACTGGCCATCAGGTTGTTGAGACGCAGGATGTTCATCGGCCCGTGAAACTTTAGCCGCTCGTCTGTCCAGCGCTGACGGAAAAACACATCCACTGTGTATTCCTGAGAACAGAGAGTGACTTTTGAGAGAGAGGCTTTCGGAGATCAGAGTGCAATAGTGCAAGACATTCTTCACTGCTGATATGCATCAGGCAATACCTGACACAGAAAATGTGTTTTGATTCAAAGTCTAAATCCACTAGTCAAATGCTTGTGTTTTATATTGATTTATTTTTCACTACTATGTTTTATTATAAAATATGCTATAAGAAAGCTGAATAGATTTTTTTTTTATAAATACTTTTATGCATCAAGGACGCATGTAATTAATCCAAAGATACAGTAAAGACATCAATAATCGTACAAAATTATTTAAATTTCAAAATAACTGCGGTTGAACTTTCCATTTATCAAAGAATAAAAAAAAAAGTCACATTTCCACAAAATTTTTAAGCAAAACTGTTTTAAACATTGATAATAATAAGAAATGTTTCATGAGCACATCATATTAGAATGATTTCAGAAGGAGTAAATGCAGCCATGGTGAGAATAAGAGCTATTTCTAGATTTTAAATTCAATTCCGCATATTCAATGTGGTCTCTGACTTTGGATGTCACTGTAAATCTTTCAAAAACATCTAAAAAAAAGTATAAAGTTAAGACTGAATGGACTTCCTCAGCAAGGGCCAGTGAGTTCAGTTCTCTCAATGTGATCATTGTCTGTGTATAATGTGTGTGTTTCATCTTCCTCTCTAGTACTACTAAGTGGCAAAGTGTCAGAAGAGCTTCACATCACTGCATTATATCCTAATCTCCCAGGCACAATGCTGCCATGCATCGACCCCCAGGGTGAAGGCGGGCATCCAGTTTCCATGGCAGCACAGAGACAGAAAAACACAATGTTATGTACGTAAAAGAAAATACTTATGCACTCGCACACTCACACAGGAAAGATAACATGGAATGACAGTACATGCTGTCACTGGAGCGCTGGAGCTCTGCAACACTCACAGAACCAATCTGTGATGCTTCGTTTCCTTTCGTTCTTCCATCAGCTTTCGCAAAGTCACAATCATACTGTAGGAACAAACCTGTTATGGGTCCATACTAAGTTAATACCAGTACTGTTATAAAATCTAAAACCTTTATCTCAGGCAAAGTTTGAGGAAAGCTTGCCTGTCATTTGAAATTCTTGCTAACGTCTTGCAACATTACCCACCATTATGCGGGAGTCCCGCAGAACTCCTCAAGCAAACAGACAATACTTGTCACTTTCCATTCTGTCATATCATAACCACACGGCAGTGGCACAGTAGTAAGACTAATAAAAATAACCTGCTTTTGTGTTCCTCCATAGTATATGTCTATTTTAAAGCATTATAATGTATGGAATTGTGGAACTCTAAAACTAAGGTCTGATCATTTGTAAAGTTATTTAGGAAGTTGTCTGTCAGAACACACGATTTATGTCACACATACACTAGATATAAAACTAGTCACCATCATAGACTTGTCCTTTCAGCAAGGATGCTTTAAATTGACCAAAAGTGCAGTACACATTGATAATATTACAAAATATTTCTATTTCAAATAAATGCTGTTTTTGAGCTTTCTATTTAATGAATTCTGACACACAAAAAGAATTACAGTTTTCACAAAAGCAGCACAACTGCTTTCAACATTATAATAATAAATGTTTTTTGAGCAGCAAACTGGGACATTAGAATGATTTCTGAAGGATCATGTGACACTGAAGACTGAACATCACAGGAATAAATTACATTTTAAAATAAATTACAATAGAAAACAGTTGTTTTAAATGTAACAATTTTTTTTATTGTATTGTATTTTTCATTTAATAAATGCAGCCTTGATGAGCATGAGAGATTTATTTAAAGGGATAGTTCACTTTGAAATAAAATTTTGGTATGTTTTAGCTTACCTCAAGGGCATCCAAGATGTAGGTGTCTTTTTTTCCGCAGTAGATTCAATTTTGATATTTTTAGGTCAAACCGTTCTTGTCTGTCAGTCATATAATGCAAGTCTGTGGTCACCACCTCAAAGAGCATGCACAGAGTCCAAATTAAAACAATTCCCCATCGTCCAAATTAAACAATTCCCCATCGTAAGTACACATTGATGGCCTGAGACACGAAACGAGCGGTTTGTATGAGAAAACGAACAGTATTTATATCGTTTTTACCTTTTGTACACAGCGACGTCCAAGTGATCTGAGGGCGCGGGCGCTTCCTAGTGTGTGACGTGTACGCAGACTGGTGCATAGATATATACACTAGATGTCGCCTTGGCTACGGCATTCGTTTAATGAACTGCCGTCGCCAGTTCATTGTCCAGTTCATTGCCGTCTGCCGACGCCAGTCGCCATAAGACATCTAGTGTATATATCTATGCATCAGTCTGCATACACGTCAGATCAGATCACTTGGACGTCGCTTTGTACAAAAGGTAAAAACGATATAAATACTGTTCGTTTTCTCACGCAAACCGCTCGTTTCGTGTCTCAGGCCATCAATGTGTACTTACGATGGGGAATTGTTTAATTTGGACGATGGGGAATTGTTTTAATTTGGACTCTGTGCATGCTCTTTGAGGTGGTGACCACAGACTTGCATTATATGACTGACAGACAAGAACGGTTTGACCTAAAAATATCAAAATTGAATCTACTGCGGAAAAAAAGACACCTACATCTTGGATGCCCTTGAGGTAAGCTAAAACATACCAAAATTTAATTTCAAAGTGAACTATCCCTTTAAAAAACTTTTTTTTTTTTTTAAATCATACCGATCCCAAACTTTTGAATGGTAGCGTTAATTACATAGTGTAGTGTTGTTTCCTATTATTTACAAAATTATGCAAATCTCTCTAGTATCTGACATTACTCAATAGGATATTAAATAGCTGTACTACAGTGATGACTGGGGAACTGTGGAGACATGCGATTCAAGCAATGTACTCGGGTAAATCATGATTTCCCAAGAGCACCCAGAAAAAAAAAACCTGACAGAAATACCTAGTGTGATGATCGTCCTGACATAATATGGTCTTTACGAACAGAGATTTCCCTACTACAGGATAGTGAGAGTATTCAGTGGGGTTTAGAAAACACTCAGCTGGACAGTAAAAGATGATAAATAAATAATGAATGAATGAAAACCCTTTTTCTTCCGTCTGAACTTTTTTTCTCTATTCTAAAGAGAGCAGACAGTGTGAAGTGGGGAAAAGAGGAGTACTGAGAAAAGCTTTTAGCCAGCAGCAGGTACCAAATGCTATGAATAGACAACAGATGGAAAACAAGGAGTGGGGTAAGAACTGATCAAAAATGATAACCAACAGGAAAATAACATTTTTTTTTATAAAAACCATTTGATTCGCACTATACAAAAAAATAAATAAATCATCTGTTGTGAGAAGAGGAATGTCTTACCATGTCTGTATCTGATACTGGTCCAAGACTGGTCACATAGATATCAGTCTTCACCTCTGTCACTCGATCTATGTCACACAGCAAAAAGAAAGTTCAAATTACATTATCAACCAGGAACTCAATTTACCAACATTTTCATGACCTTCTATATGTCTCATGCGTTATATTCAAAGTTCACTAAAACCAGAAATGCTTTGTATGAAGATTATTTGTGAACAACAACTTCAATTTCAGCCTGCTCTTCATATAAATATATTGTTTGGCTTTAGCAGATGAGTCATGTGGATTACTTTCATGATGGCGATTTTCTTTTAAGCTTGATAAATCGGCATTCACTTTAATGGTTGAAAAACAGAAAATCAGATATTCTGCCTATAAGATCTCATTTGTGTTCCACAGATGAAGGAAACTAACTCAGTGCTCAAATGATATGGAGGTGAAAAAAGATTTTCCATTTCTGAGCTAACTATTATACTTTAACTTATCATTAGTGGAACCGCAACACTTCATCCTGGCTCTTAGCTCGACTGCATGTCCACTGACTCCAGTGTATGCGTATGTGTGTGCTAGTCTCTGTAAATCTCAAAAGGAAACACTCACAAGAAATCTATTTGCCTCATGGTGGGCGTTGCTTGATCCAAGGTGTCTTTCATGTTGCCAAGCTCAGAGTGTACAAACAATGGCAAGGGTCACATAAATAACACTGACAGAATACACAAACAGGGTTTGTCGACTGTCAAGTGGAGCTGAGATTGCTGGTTTTGTTTTCCTCTCCTTCAGTCAGTATTCTCAGGTCATCAACACCTCGTTATAATTAGTTTAACAGTGGTAAAATCAGGTCATAAACATTGAATCACTGTTTCATGTTTCTTAACACATGAATCCAGCTACTGATTTTTCCCACTGTTGTGCTAAATCCATTGGACTGTATAAGTAACACAAGAGTTTTTATAAAATTCCTAAATAGAAAACACAATCACTGTCATTTGCTTATTAGTACATCAAGTGCATATAATTGTAAAAAAACCAACTTTGCACAGGCTTATTGAACAGCCTCATTTGAGACAGCTCTAATTCCATGCATCTAATTGTCTAATCAATCATCACACTCTTTCTTACCTCCCAGACCAGGTCTCAGTCTGTTGTCGTAGCCATCGAGTAGCCGGTCCAAAATCCGCGTGAAGAGGGTTATGTTGTTTTTAAAGGCATCTGAGCCAGATACTTCTGCCTCAGAACTACACAAGATACATTTGACATCACAAAAGTCTGTTACATAAACATACTTGCACAAAGTTGCACACAGACCAAGCTTTGCTCTTTTCCAATAAAGTTGTGAGATGATAATGACCATCTGGCAAAAGCACAAACATGGCAGCTGTACCAAAACACCTGAGACTTTTAGGAAACGTGTCTCTTGTCTCCGAATGGCCAATCTACTAACATATCCCTATTCCCTGTAGGTTTTTTGTTGTTGTTGTTGTTGGTAATTCATTTTGTGAGCATAAGATTTTATGAACATACTGACTTTTTCAAAAAATCTGGACATTGGCACACTGTCATAATTTAGTAACAAACACTGACTAGGAATGTTACGAGTGAAAGAATCACTAGTATTTTTGAATAATGTCAATTAACGCAGAAAAATAAATTAAGGTAATATTTCAATAATTAAAATAACTTAATACCTCAGGGTTATAAGACACTGACAACGCAAGTAAGTAGTGCTAGCATGCAGAAATATTTTGCTCCTATTTCTGTTAAAGCATTTTCATTAACTCTTACATAAAAATGGTATACCGTTATCTGAACCGTCATTCTTGCGGTGGGACTACTGTACTATGCAAACAACTGTCTAGTTATTCATAAGAGACGTAATATTTGGACATACCTGGTATGTCAGGTTAAGACAGCAGAAATATTTAGTTTAAACTGTTTCTGGCTGATTTTCAGCATTGAACGTTATATGAACATTTAAAGACAAATTTATGTTCTTCTCTACACCACCTTTCTGTTATTGGTGTCCTTGCACAAACATTGTGTGAAAGTTTCCAGGTTTACATTGGCGGTACAACGCCATGACAATAAAATTGGATATAACAAGTTAGTGAGTGATTGTATCACACTAGTATTACAGTATGTTATGTATAATAAACTATGTGTATGTTAATGTATATTACCAACAGTCTTCTGACCCTGTAGAGGCTAAGTGGTTTGGAGAGTGAATGGAAGGATGGAGTCTCGTTTACTTTTATTCCAAGTTGCCTTGATGATTTTAGCTTAAACATGTTATCGAAATTACTATCTGTGGTAATCACCATGCTGTCCACTGAGATGAACTTAGATTTAACCAGGAACATTCCTTTCAATTATTAAATTGTGTATATTTCACCCAATTAGTAGGCTATGTGTATGACTTTTTGGGTGAAACTTTCTGTACGACTTTCTTTCTTCTGTGGAACATAAAATATATTTTGAGAAATGACTGTGTGTTTTATTTTTTATCCATACAATGGAAGTCAATGGTCACCAACATTATTTGGTTACCAACATTTCTCAAAAATGTATTCCTTTAGGCCTATGTTCAACAGAAAGAAATGTTGGTAACCAAACAGTTTTGGTGACCATTGACTTCAATTGTAAACAACGGGACATTTCTCAAAATATATTCTTCTATGTTCCACAACTAAAGAAAAACTTACAGGGTTGGAACAACAAAAGGGTGAGTAAATAATTACCGAAATTAATTTTTTTGAGTGAACTATCTCGCACTACTTATTTTTGTCTATTTCAAAACTTTAAGTATACTTTACTTTGGTTATATTTTAAACTGTGGCAATCATACCAATTAGTCTTTTTTTTTTGATCGACTTCTCTGAGATAAGTCTTTGTTTTGCTTACCATGAACGCCATAAAACCAGCAGAAACAGGTAGGTTAGAAATCCATTCGAATGACCCCATCGCTGATTCATTGTTGAGTATTTTCCTGCCAGAGAAGTTTTTTTAAGTCTAAAACATCAGTTAAAACGATTATATAACAAAGAATCAACACAAAACTTCCAGTGACGTTTATTTCCACTTGTAAGCTTTTTGCGTTTTAAAGTAGCCTAACGTGGACACGCGCATCTTCAGAGCGCGCACTGATGTCAATGAGCTGGAGCCGACAACAAGGAGCGAGCCTCTGGGCTTCAAAAGTTTTACATCCTAAAACTATTGCTAAAATAAAAGCCAGAATCACAGTGCTTCTACATTGTAACATAGATCAATTAAAACGGTCAGAAGGACTGACACGCCCTCTTTGGCTAAGTTTGGATGGTCACAGTTTTACAAAAACCAAACAAAATATATTTAAAAAATCTGACAAATTACCTTCGTTTGACCAGTGCAGCTCCTTTTAGACAAAGAAATATGAAAAGTTGGAATCTCGTGCTCCTTCTGTCTCATCCGTATTCACGGAAACTCCCAGGGCGCGCGCAAATGCATGTAGGCTAGACTGGCACTGTGAGAGTGCAGATACGTGGAATATGCCGCCTTCTGTGAATCCTTACGGAAACATGATCAAGAGGCGTCCCCTGGTCGCAAAGACACACAATCCTTCTGTATAGGCTGGTCATCAGAGTGCTAAATCTGCTTGAATGAGTCCATATAGGCGTAAGCCCGGCGAGCATCAAGTAGCCAAAAGACGCATGAGGGGACACCGGGTCCTAGAGCGAGCACAGCACACACTTCTGTCCACTGGAGAGCGCATGGACATCATATGGATGACCACATCAATCAAGTTTATTCTGTCAACTGTGTTGAATAGGATGCTAATACCCATATAACCAATCATTTTAATTCCAAACGTTCCAAACCTGTATTACTTTCTTTCTTCTGTGAAGCATAAAATAAGTTTTTTTGAGTGTTTCTTTTGTCCCCCCAATGGAAGTCAATAGTCACCAAAACTGTTTGGTTACCAATATTCTTCAAAATCAAAATCTTATACTCAAACTTCATATTCCTCTATATGTTATTCTTATATAGGTCTTATGTTTTAATTTAATATATTTTAAAATGTAAGTGATGCAAAGTTACATTTTCAGCATCATTGCTTCTGTCTTCAGTGTCAGATGATCCTTCAGAAATCATTCTAATATGCTGATTTGCAGCTCAAGAAACATTTCTTATCATTATCAGTCATATTTTTGTCGTAATCAGTGAGATGTGTTTTTCACATTTGGTACTGAAAACAATAAAATACTATGTGACTTATTTTATACATGTAGAGCAGAGGTGCACAAAGTACACAACTTCCTTATTGAGTGAAAGTACAGATACTACTGGTCAAATATTACTTGACCGAAAAAGACTGATTTTTACTTAATTAAAATTACAGAAGTACTTTTTTTTTTTAAAGTACTGAAGTATCAAAAGTAAAAAGTAAATGTCAATGCATTGTTGTATTATTCTTGCATTGTTGTATGTAATACTTACAGTACCTTATGCCTCTGAATCTATGCCTGCTACCCTACATATCAATATCAAATATATTTCTAGAACACAGTTCCAGTAGTGGGATTGAATGTGAGATTGAAAAAGTGCACTCCATAACCTCCACAATGGTTTTGGACACCCAAATGGCTGTTCCCTCAAATAGTCACCTATTTAAAGTGTTTTGGCTTTTAGTATGAATATGTTAGCCTTACGGTTATCTATAGGCTAGTGTGCTCCAAAACAATGACAAAATTTGCATTTAGAAGACCAAACCCAACGTTAAAAATGAAAATCAGGTTGACGTCAGAAACCAACATCAGTCGGGTTCTGACGTCAACCCGACTTTCATTTCCAACCAAAATGCAACCCCCTGCAACCAAAATCATCCCCTGACTGACGATACTACTTTCTAGTCAAGGTCCTTGACAGAATTGTAGTGGAGTAAAAAGTATGATATTTGTCTTTCAAATGTAGTGAAGGTAAAGTAAAAAGTTTCCAGAAAAAATAATACTCAAGTAAAGTACAGATACTCAAAAGTGTACTTAAGTAGGCTACAGTACTCTGTAGTAAATGTACTTTGTTACTGTCCACCTCTGATGTAGAGTTAATCATAATCTGATGTGTATCAATCCGAGTAGTGATCAAGAAGTATGAGATTCATCTCTCATGTCTTTGTTCAATTCAACATAATCACTCTCAGTTTCTTCATTTCTTAAGATAAGGTTGTAAAAAAAAAAAACACTTCTTCTATCACAGCAGTTCACATGCAGTTGTGAAAAGGAGAAAAACCAACATGCAGCCAGCTCCCAAGACAAACATTGAAAGTATTAATTTAATGTGATATATATATAAAACTTTATCATACCCAGATGTATTTTTTACATGTTTGTTTAAACACGAACAGCTTTATTTAACATTTATTTTTGTCTGTTGTCATGGATCTCCAGGAAGATACAATTTCAAGCTTATTTATGCTGACATTTGTTGACATTTTCTGACATTTAAGATTTGTGGTCGGAGGAGCAGTGCAGGTAGAATGTACAGAAAGCTAAAAACACTGACAGGGCAGATAAGCAATATGTCAAGACCCAGATAAAACAAATAGGTACATACTACTTAAACGTGTCCACAAGAATGTGCACACACACTCTCTGGCTCACACGCACATGCATCATGTACATCAAGTCATTATAAGAAAATACTTTGTGGGAGAAAATCACTCATTACTGAGAGAAATATATGCAATTTTGTCAGTTTTTCATAAAAATCTAGCTCATGAACAATTTTCTAGCTCATGAGATTATCATCAGTTTAGATAGATAGATAGATAGATAGATAGATAGATAGATAGATAGATAGATAGATAGATAGATAGATAGATAGATAGATAGATAGATAGATAGATAGATAGATAGATAGATAGATAGATAGATAGATAGATAGATAGATATGTAACATTTGCAAAATCTCTTTGGATTTTTTTAATTCATAGGCTGCATTTATTGTTTTGTTTTTTTCTATATGTCAGTTTGACACACTTAAGATGCAAGGTTTTTTAATGCCTTTGATTGCAGGTGCAGATTGCATGAGTGAACCGGCGAAACCCAAGAAATTACAAGTGATATTATACTGCCTCCTGCTGTCATTGAAAGAAAGTGCTTCTGCGGGAATGGAATTAAAACCGAGTTTATATTTTAAACAGATTAGGTTGCTCTAAATAGGGGTTATTCAATAGATACTTTAAAAGACATGCATTAAATAGATAAATAAATAAAGAGAAAAAATACATTTATACAAAGTCACATTTTTATACCGAAGATACTTTGAAATAAATAAATAAATAAATAAATAAATAAATAAATAAATAAATAAATAAATAAATAAATAAATAAATAAATACTCTATATTGGTGTTTAAGTGTTTCATAGTTCATGTAGGCTATTGTCTATATTGTTTCATCTTATTGTTTCAAAATTCTTCTTAATAATCATATTTATTTGACTGATTATTGAAAAGCGATTCAGGTTCCAGAGAAGGTCAGGGAACAAGTATTCAAATACACTTGAAGCAGCATAACTATCCCTCCAGCAAGTGTGATTTTGGCACACACTGAGAAACAATCGTTTGGACGTTTGATCCTATTTTTGCAGAACAGAAGTGTGTCTCTGATGCCTGCATGTGTAAGCAGAATGATGTCGTCAGCGCGGTCTCCATAGCAATACATCACACACTGTGTGAGACGTCTTCGTAGGAAGCTGACGTGATGAGTTTGTTATTTCCTTAAAAATGAGACATCTTGTTTATGTAGGCCTATGTTTCTGGGTCGGGCTCTGAGTCACCGTATCATCTGTCTGATTAAACCAATGTGTTAATAAAAACAGAATGATGAAATATGAGTAAAAGAAGAAAACAGCAATTAAGGGAATTTGGGGTGTGTGTGCGTATGTATGTTTATTTATTTATTTAGTATTAATTTCTATGTGTATTTTTTCCTGCACTTGCATATTAATTGATAAGCACTTATGCTATTAATCAGTGAAACTGCAATGTAATTTACAATAAACACAACTTCAAATAAACACTCCCTTTAATGTAGGCTAATTCTTTAAGATATCCAAGACATCCATAAATGCACACACACACACACACACACACAAGCCCCTTTCACACAGAGATTCCGGAAAATACACAGATAATGTGTCCCAGGATTTTGTCCCGGGATCGTTGGATTTTGCGGAATCTGTGACACATCCCGTAAAGATCCTGTAAAGACACGTGACGTCAGGATGTGCACACACACACACACAGACACAGCGCTTTAGAAATAAAGTTGGCTTTCTAACTTGGACTGTATGCATATCAGTGTGTGTGTGTGTATGTTATATATGTGTTATGTTTCACAGCAGCTTCACAATAGTAACAAATTCTAATTCTGCTGTAAAGTAGTTCTAACAAGCCAATAAGTGTCAATATTCAGCTTAAGTCAGTTTAGTATTGATTCAATTCAGTTCCATAACTGTGTACAATTCATCAGTTGTGTATACATACTGTATATACAGTGTGTTTGTGCACATACATGTGGCTGATCAGGCCCAGGTGTAAGTCCCAATCATTTTGGGGTCCAACTGGGGTCTTTACGCCTGATCCAAAGCCACTGACTGCAGCATTCTCCAGTATTTGCTGTTTCTTTGATTGTCTGGTGCAGGACTTGGCCGTGGATTCCCAGCTCTTTCAGAAGCCTGATGGTCGATGTTGCCTCAAAGCTCCTGCAGCCAAACTACCAGATGGACCGATACTTTCCATCCCTTTTGCTCAGCATCCGCTGTCATCTCCACATACGGATAACTCTTCCTCTCATTTGCCTCCTCAGTAGCATCCTCCCAGGCTCAAAGGAGCCTGACACTGTCAAATGTAGGCTGGTGTGGTCAAACAAATTATATATTTTGGTATTGTGGTCCAGCACCAGGTGTATGTCAATTCAAGGAAATACACAGGGTGTTGGACCACAATAACAGGTCTAGTCTTTGGCTAGTACTGACAATTTCGGGCAGGACTTTTAGTTGTTTGCCCACACCAGCCTACATTTTACAGTGTCAGGCTCCTTCGAGAGGTACAGCCCTGATCGATAAAGGAAGCCTTCCATGTACCAAATATCTAATCAGCCAATCACATGGCAGCAACTGCATGTAGACATGGTCAAGACAATATGAAGCCTAGCGCAAGTTCTGCTCAATCGTTCACGTCACTTATTACCTTCTCATCTATCCAATCATATCCTAATAACCCAGTATAAAAGGCTGGTACTTACACATGTCTGAGTTCGCAGATGCTGTCGCTTCAACCACCTCCATCCTCCCCAACCACCACCAAGACGGGACCTTTCCTCCACCCCCCCCCCAACACCACTATGTTGTGTCCTCCCCTCCATCCTCCCCATCACCTCCAGACGGGCTCTCCGCTCCACCCTAAAGATGCCAGGATGTCCTCTTCCTCCTTCCACCCCACCACCACCAGATGGCCCCCTTCCTTACTTCGCATGGGGTGGGCTGCACCCCTGCCTTCGTCTTCAGGCAGGATATGCAGATTCCGTACCCTCGGAATGCAAGTTACGGACGGGGCCTACGCCAAAGAACTCTTAAATAAATGTTCATCGTCGTCACAGTATTAATTCTCCCGAGTCTTTCTGGTAGAACTGCTGT
Source organism: Rutilus rutilus (assembly GCF_951802725.1). Taxonomy (NCBI): domain Eukaryota; kingdom Metazoa; phylum Chordata; class Actinopteri; order Cypriniformes; family Leuciscidae; genus Rutilus; species Rutilus rutilus. The sequence goes on from NC_140225.1 coordinate 9,535,960, forward strand.
TCAAACTGAGCATCAGAATCGAGAAGAAAGGTGATCCGAAAAAGAGAAAATATCCAGTGAGGAGGTCAGAGGAGATTGGCCAGACTGGTTTGAGCTGATAGAAAGGCAGCAATAACTCAAATAACCACTTGTTACAATTGAGGTCTGCAGAAGAGCATTTCTGAACGCACAACACGTTAAACTTTAAGTAGATGGGCTACAGCAGCAGAAGATCACACCGGGTGCCACTCCTGTCAGCTAAGAACAGGAAACTGAGGCTACGATTCACACTGGCTCACCAAAATTGGACAATAGAAGATTGGAAAAACATTGACTGGTCTGATAAGTCTCGATTTCTACCAAGACTTTTAGGTGGTAGGACCAGAATTTGGCATAAACAACATGAAAGCATGGATCCATCCTGCCTTGTATCAATGGTTCAGGCTGGTGGTGGTGTAAGGGTGTGGGGGATACTTTCTTGACACACTTTGTGCCCCTTAGTACCAATTGAGCATCGTTTAAACGCCACAGCCTACCTGAGTATTGTTCACCGGACCAAGTCCATCCCTTTATGACCACAGCAGGATAACGCACCATGTCACACAGCTCAAATCATCTCAAACTGGTTTCTTGAACATGACAATGAGTTCACTATACTCAAATGGCCTCCACAGTCACCAGATCTCAATCCAATAGAGCACCTTTGTGATGTGATGGAACGGTCAAATCTGTAGCAACTGTGTGATGCGATCAATATGGACCAAAATCTCTGAGGAGGTTTTCCAGCACCTCGTTGATTCTATGCCACGAAGAATTAAGGCAAAAGGGAGTCCAAATGCTATGGTTTAGTAACCAAGCTATGCATAATTTTTGACTAATCTGGTTTTTAATGGAAGACAGGGATCTATATAGCAGTTGTATCTATGGTTGAGGACAAGGATTTTTGCTAACCATTTGAAAGAAAAAAGACGGCACTTTGTCAGGCTTCATGCAGTTATTATTGATATCACCACAAATATTCAAACCATATAGCACATCACAGCTGAACTTGCTAACATTTTTGTACAAAGAGTAAAAATGCTTAACTATGCTTAAGACCCCCCAAAAAGAAAGTAAATCAGTTTTCTGTACAGACAAATCATTTTTATCAGCATCTAAAAGATAGGTATTTCATTTTAAGAATATCCGTCCAAGCATGAATTCATTACAAAATTTCACTAAACTGTCATTCTTTAAATTAAAAAAGAAAAGTTTTTCTGTACCCACAAGAACGTTAGGCTACAGAACGCTACCTAAATGGTAGGCATATAGCAATTCCATCTGGGAAAAAAGAAAATGGAAAGAAAATACAGAAATAACACAGCAACTTTAGTAAGCCATGGGTTCTACGATCAGTGATCAGATTAACGATCACAGCCCACTAAAAATCAATCAAGAAAAATGTTTTAATACTTCATCAGAACCACGGGAACCTTTGAATACTTGAATATTTTCACAACACATCCTGGCTGATCTGCTACAATGACAGTCACTCGTGTTTTTTTGCTGCGCTCCCTCACGAATTTCAACAGATTCTTGTAACCATGCTCAGCTTTGGATCTCAAGGCCACTAGGTGGAGTCAGTGGCTTTAATGGAGGCTCATAGAGAGCTGGGAGAATTTAAGGGTTCTCCACTGCATCTCTCCAGCCCTTTTAAAAGATCAACATGTTTTATGTCCATGAGTGTATCCCAGAGGGAGCAGGTGAGTCCATGGATGGGCAGCGCTGGTTACAGGATGGCACAGAAGAACTTCTTCTCCCTGAAGGGGTTCTCGGACGCAGGCACAGGGGACAGCAGGGGATCCTCTTTAGCATGGGCTTCGCAGTACGATGTCAAATCTGCTGCTGCTTTGGAGACCTAATGTTGATGCATGTAAACACATACAGTCACCAAACAATGCTCACTGTGTTTTCACTCCTAATCAAGTTAATGTGTTTATTTGGATTCATATTCTTCTCACCTTTATCCTGTCAATATTGGCCTCCATCTTGAGCTGCTCCACCAGTTTGCGAGCCTGAGCAATGCTAGCAGTGTTGTTGGTGGCCATGAGGCTTCCGGTTCAGGCCTGTTGCACTGACACAGATGGAAGAACAAATTCAGTAAATCTGACAAGACAAATATGGATGAAAGAGTGTGTCTGTGCATTAACTGTCACTAATTCGATATGTGCAAAATAGTTGCTGTGTGCTTTAATGCAGGGGTCTTCAAAGTGGGGTCCAGGGGGCTGTGATAAATGTCAAATAAATAAATAAATCAGATTAGAAAATGACTGAAGTTGACATTTATTGCTGTTTCATTCCACTTTCAATACACTGGTCAGAAATTAATCATTGACCAATTCTTTTATTTTATTGATTTTAACTTATTTTCCAGGTAATATATCACGGTTTCCACAAAAATATAAACTGCTTTCAACATTGATAATAGTAAGAAATGTTTCTTAAGCACCAAATCAGCATATTAGAAATATTTCTGAAATATATGAAAAAGATAGTTTAAAATATACTTTTTAAAATAAAAACATTATTTTAAATTGTAATATTTCACAATATTGCTCTTTTTTTTTTTTACAGATTTTTTGATTAAATAAATGCAACCCGTGGTGAGCATAAGAGACTTATTTCAAAAACATTTAAAACCTTACTTCCAAACTTTTGAGCAGTAGTCTATTCTTTTTTTCCCCCATATTATATTTACTCTATTCTTAGAAGGTGGTCCCTTGTAAGGGCATCAACGTGTTTGGTGGTTAATACCATTAAAAAGAAACAGAATCCTTGCTCTAGATTAGAGTATAATGACAGTGATAGATCATTGTTTAGGCTGGTTAGATGTGGTTTGCTGGTAAACCAGCATGGTCTTTTCTTATGAACCTGGTTCACCAAAAATCACTGATCCTGTACTTTACTTCCTTCCAAACTGTCTGCCCACTATTTAGACTCCAAACAAACTCCATATTCATTCAAAGTCTCTCAGAGAAGGCAACAACACAGTTAATGGCTAAAAAGCAATATAAATATTTTTGCTTGTTTGTTTTTTGATTTCCTCACAGTTTTACAGTCATCAATAATGAATTGAATTGAAATTAAATCTATGTATATATAGAATAGTAGCTAGTATAAAAATGATAGAAGTCAATATAGTCCCCACAACGATAGGAAAACCAAACGCATGTGAGTGCTTCTTACATATTTATGTAGCTCTGCCATATGGGTATTGATAGCACACTGTGACACACCTGTCATGACTGTGAGCTCAAAGGCCTGTGGTGTTTTGGAGTTTTTAATCTCACTTGGCCCTCCTACAGTGAGGTTAAACACAAAGGCCTGCTGCTGAGAGTAGACAGCAGGGGGCGCTAGACTATCAGCTGTCACACTGACCTCATTCTAGGTAATGAGCCCAACCCAGCTCACTAAAAGAGAGCAGAAACTTCCTATCCCTGACCAACGTCTAGCATTATTTACTCCTTACTCACAAGACCCACCTTCCCTTGAGTGTTTATAATGTGAATCTAATTAAATATACAATTGAAAATGAGAGGAAACTCCCAACTTGGCCTGAAGAAAACAAGTTCATCATGGCCTATTAACTTTCCACTTGTAAACCAATTAAGCTCGCAAATGTAGTCAGTATCTTGACATCCAAATGTTCATTGACAATGTCCTCACTCTTATAACATTATCTACAATTATATTTCCTGATATTATTACATTATGATTCAACAGTTAATGCATTATTTTGTATGCCACTGAAAAAAGCCTTATCAGACAAAGAAGGGAATAAGTAACTGTAAATACAGTTATGCTTAGTAAAAGACCAAGGATTTTGCATTTATTCCACAAAATAATGAGAATCCAGGCTCCAATTTTCTGAGAGGAGCAGCATCTTCATCCTCAGCTCCTGGTAATCTGTTGTAAAGACTGTTTCATTAAACCTAGTGACCATCCCATGCCTCTTTGCAATGGACCTCAGTTGCTAGGCAACTGAGATACAGAGCGATCCGACAGCAATGAAACGTTCCACTCCTAAAATCAAGGATGGAGCTCAGCTCACCAAAGGCAACTTTAGATTGGGGAACCCATACATCTTAAAGAGTTCAGAGAGGGGACAGCTTCAGCACACTGCCTACCTCTGTAAATCAGGCCTAAAGAGACATTTACAGCCAGACAAGGAACATCAACACAAATCCAGGGTGGAGTCTGTGTTTAAAAGCCATTTTAGATTGCAGTCCCTATTCGTCTTCCGGGAGCTCAAAACTTTACCTTATAGGGGGTCAGAGAGAGGAGGGGATTAAAACTCAGGAGGCAAAAGGAGAATGTCAGTGATAGGAAAGAGAACAGCGCCAGACAGTAACTTGAAGAGTGTGTAGCCTGCTGATATACAGTCCGTGCGGTATGTGATGAACTAGAGGCTCAGAGATGTGCTGGAGACATCTATCGCCAGTTAACCCGTTACTTTGCACCTAATATAGCATGCGCATGACATCACCATTTTCATAAATTCACATTTTTGTAGTTTTGGAGACAATAACGGTATAGTTTTTTTAATTTATTTTTACTTGCACTTTGAAACCCGTTTTCAAAAGTTTGCATTTTTAGGCCCCCAAACATTGTTGTGTAAATGGACGGCCAAAAAAAAAAAGAAGTTTTTAGTTAAACGGTGTTGTGTAAACAGCAATATACTATAGTAGTCGTCAGGAAAAAATAAAATTTGCTGTTAAATTAATAAAATGTCTAAAGTCAGAAATCATGGGAGTAATTGCAATTATTTTAGCAGTATTAGTTTTTAACTGGAAAAAAATATATCTGCATATCATTTTGTGGGGGGGAAATACAATTCTCCATAAAATTCTATATTTTCTATAAAACTCCATAAAAATTAAATAGACTGTTTATTTTCATATACTATATTAATTTAGTATATAAAATAAAAGTACAATATGAATGTCACATGTATGTTGGTTTCATTGTGTTTTGGTTTGGTCTAGTTGTAGTTCCTGTTTCCTTTGTTCTCATTTTCCTGCCACTAGTTAGTTTCCATGGTTTCTTATTAGTTCACCCTCTTCTGTTGGTTAGCTTTCCTTGTGTATTTAAGCCCTTGGTTTTCCTCAGTTCCTTGTCTAGTGTTAATGTTGTGTTATAGGGTGTAGTGCTTTGTTTCACTCTGTGTTTAGCATAAGTTTAATCATCTTCCTGCGGGCTCTCTTGGATTGCTGTAGCTTAACTGTGACAATGAAAGGCAATTATCAGAATCAGAAAGAAATTTCAATTATATAATTACATCATGTCAACTTTTGATTCGTAAAAACATGTTTAAATTTTGTTCACATACAGTAGTATACATAGCCTTTCTACTTTAAGAAGAGCCCCTCACAAGGGGATCATTATATTTGGGGGTCCTTGGCATTGAAAATGTAGTATATTTAGTGGACCGATCGCAGCTACGCAATAGCCAGTTTTCACTGTAACTCTTTGACTTCAAAAAAATGCACATCAATATCTCTATTGATTTGTTCATCAGAAGACTGTTAGGGGTCTATAAATCGGCATGTATATATTTGAAGAGGTACAGGGGGCGCTCATTTAATTTGTATCCCCAGAGAGTGGGCCATATGTGTGCCATTTACCCAAGCCGCATTTCTACAGGAAGGCCAGCAGGGAAATGGAAGTGCCACTCTAGGGAGCATTTGAGAAGTCTGTTATAATGTAACACAACAAGAATAATCAAGGTGTAATATCGAGTCTCCCTGGGCTGAAAAAAGGTTCTTCCTAACAGAACATTCTAGAACAGAGCAAAAGTGTGAAAATGGATGCCTTCGGCCTAACTACAAAAAACACCTAGTAGACTATCACATATGTTTTAGCACTGCAGTGGGTGATATACAGTATGCATATCTGTTCTCTTTTTACATATTTTCTTTCTGGTTCTCACCTTATTTTTGACTCTTTTCTCCTTCTGCCCGTTTTTTTGTGTCTTCAAAAGTGAGTTCACCTCCTGTGGTGTGTCTTCAGCCTCTGTTGAGAAAGGAAGCCATGCAGTTAGAGTCCATATGTTCTATATCCCGGTTGCAGCTCAAGGCCTTTTGCAAGTGTTTGTGTGCATGTGTACAGTGTGCTGGTTGAAGGGTTTAGAATGTCACACCTTTCCCAGACTGTTTGCAGTTACAGTCGAGACCTGACTGAAGTTTATCTTACGTGCCTATACAAAAGCCCAGCCTGCACAATCGAAACAAAAACACCACGACTGACTTAAGCGTGATGATAATAACACATTCAGTTGATCGATATGATTCTTTTTGTGAAACTATAGCAGGGTTAAGTAGAACTTTTAAGAGTACAGATTGCTGTATTCACATCCCACCTTCTCTCTTTCTCTTCCTCTGTCTGTCTCTGTCAGTGTGATAAATGTACCAATTACTCTGCTGGAGAAGCTCTGCAGCAGCAGGGAATTCCACTATTGTGAATCATTTCCACCCAGAATGTTCCAGCAACAATTAATCTCTCCACGTCTCTTCGGTCTTAGTGGACACAGCACCACCAAATCATTTAAACAACATTAGGGTGCACCGCAAGTTGGTAGAAAATGAGTCACTCTATTGCTTCAATACTTTGTTTTTGAACAGAATTAACACACTCGCAAGTAGTTTCACTGAAGGTAACATGACTGTGATAACGCAGGAATGAGGAACAGGAACCTTACACTTTAATATAAAACCCCGGTCACATGTCCACCTACGCAAATGGTCAAAGCTACCGGCTCGCTGCTTGTTTAATGGCATACTTACATTTTTACTAGATGCTTTGGCTGTCTCTTGACAACATTCAAAGAAATAATAATTATCTAAATAAATTATTGTATGGAAATAATTGATGAATGTATGAAGTTGGTCTCTCTAATGCTTAATGGTGATGAATATGGTTCTTTTCTTCTGTATTTTGACGTACATTCGAGTAAAATGGATTATCGAAAAGAAAAGAAAATGCAGGGTGGGGACTTGGTATAATTCATTGAGAGTTAATTGAATGAGATCTGAATGTGAGGCTTGCAGTCAATTGTAAGCAAGGGGTCTTGCCCAGGCAGAGAGACCATCTTTAACCAATAAAAAACATCTTAAAAAACATTTTAGGCTGGATTAAGAAGTTGTCAAATGTTTGTAACTGACAGAGGGCTTGTCTAACTCTACCACCAACAATACAGTCAATGTGAATTGTGTTCACACCCAATTTTACTTCTGTAATGTGGAACACATTTCCATGTGAAACAGGACATTCAACAAGCACAAATGTAGAACAGGCCTTGATTTTATTCGTTGTGAATTGATTGAATTTTGAAAAGTCAGCTTACATACATAGACTACTTGAATGAATGCAAGTTTTTTAACACCCAAGTAGCTATTTATCTATTGGGTAACATTATCCGCTGCATGGCCTAAATCATTTTTTTTTTAATGAAAGGTTATGAACACAAACAATTTTCTTCTAAATACAGAGAACATATTAATAAAGTAAACAGGGTCAATTCTGACTTTAACATTACACCAAACTTAGATAAAAATGAAGTTTCTTTCTGCAGCAATGTGTGTCTAAGATTTACTCGTTGGAAAAACGCAACTCTGACAACATTTCATTGCTTTTGCACGCTTCAATTGTCTTCTTCTTCCACAGTTAATGGCGCTAAAGTATGTTCAGTTTTCTCTGAAGCAGATGAACATGAATCTGTCAACGTTTGTTGTTGTATGTATCGTGTCATTTTGGAAATTAAATGTCCGGTGAGCTGCACTAAACGGTTAATGCTATCTATAGTGTAAAACAAATGCAAATGTGAGATAAAAATGCATTGGTTGAAGCAACAATCTTGCTTCTACAAGTCTTTGTGAGCTCTTTTAACGTTACTCGTTCACGTGTACCCGAGCGCGTCGCATCGCAAGTACAATGCTGTACCAGGTGAGCAAATTTACTACATCAGAAAAGCCATATACAGCAAAATGTATTAGCTTACAAATCATGCACTATGGTAAAGGTGTCACAACAGAGTATTGCGCAAGAATCCGTGCAAAAATAACACTTTATTAATCGATAATCTGCTCCTGTAATCACCATTTTTTAAAAAGGAATAATTAAGTTGTTGGGGTTTCACTGCCTGAAGTGTTCATCATTTCAGCTGGAAACTGCAGCGAATAGGTACGCTTTTAGAGTTTTGCAGAAAAGAAGTTAGGGGCACATTTTTCCTATGATCCAAGGTTATAACATTTTTTTCATTTTGTTTAGTTTCATTTTCATGGACCTTTATATTCCTTACTTGTTTCCTGTGTTTACTTTGTTAATAGTTTCTTGCCAGGCATTAATTGTCATGGACATTCATTCAATCATCACACCTGTTTGTTATTTTGTCATCATCATCACTGTGTATTGAAGTTCCTCTTTGTGCTCCATTCAGTTGTCCGGTATTGTTGTGTTATGCATGCTGTCACGTTGCCTTTCTTCTTGTGGATTACTTGAGTTTGTTTTATTCAATAAATCTTTTGTTTTATTGAACTATTCATCTTTATCATCTGGACCCGTTACACTTTCCAGGCCTCAGTAGACACTGGCCAGTTTTATCCATTGAGCCCCAGATGCTAAAGAGAGAGCGTTTGTGTGTGTGTGTGTGAGAGAGTGAAAGAAAGAGACAGATTTATGTTTTTTTCTGGTTTCACTCCAGGGGTCCCATAGTAGACACTGACCCTGCCACCAGGGGCCTCATTAATAAAACATACGTACGCACAGATTTGAACCTAGTGTGCCAGTCATGAAATGCGTCTCTATAGCAGGCATTGTGTTTATCGTGCAATTTACGTGCATATGATACGCAGTTTTCGCGTGCATATGAAACGCACTTTTATTGCGCGTAATACCCATTTACCCCACACCACTAATCCTACCCAAACACGAACGTACCCTAATCCTACCCAGTGGGGTTTACAGTGCGTATCATATGCACGTAAAAACTCATTTTCGCATATAAATTGCACGATAAACAAAGTGTGCTATAGAGACGCATTTCATGAGATCGGGTCGAGTGCATACGCTAAGGGTATGTTTACATGACAGCAATGTACTGAAAATGGAAAAGCTTTTCCTTTGCGTTATTCGCGTAAAGACAACAACGTTGTCAAAACGATCCCCGTTCACACGAATCCGTAAAAACGATTAAAAAAGCTCTATTATGCTGCCAGGCCAGTATATTTGGCGATGTCAGTTTGTAAAAAAACACTACATGCCTGGACTGAACATGTAATATGCATGTGCATGACGTCACCGGTTTCACAAATTTGTGTGTTTGTGGTTTACACGTTTTCAGAAACTGGCACTTTGAAACCCATTTCAAAAGTTTGTGTTTTCAGGCCCTCAAAACATGGTTGTCGTGTAAATTAATGGCCGAAACGCATAAAAAGATTTACGGTGTCATGTAGGCCCCTAAATGGCCCCTAAAATCCATGCCAACATTCAGATTGATAAAAACGATCTTTGACATGGAAAAGTGCTTGCGCCAAATCAGGGTCAAAGCAGACATGCACTTTTCCTTGTGGCAGAGAGTCGGAGTAGGCTACAGGTAGCTATTTGGAATTCTAAGCAATTTTGGGAGTTCGCCATTCTCAAGTAGCCTAAAGGATTTGGACATTGACTTGGTGCTCTTTTATATGTTAATTAAATAATTAGGTGGTGTTTACAAGGCGGAGATCTGAAACCATTCAGCTGCGCACAATTTCAAGATCATTTGCGATTTACAAATTTCACATGGTAGAGAAGCGTACGCACGTTTTTTCTGCGTATGGTCTCTGAATCACACGTTCACACATTCGAGAAATGATCGTAAGATCAAATGTAGGATGGTTTCTACGCAACATTTTATAAATGAGGCCCCAGATCTCAAGACTCAAACCATGTCCGTCATTACGTTTCTCCGACGCCTAACGTCTGCCACACATTGCAGAGTCTGTCAGCATAATCAAAAACCTCCCATGTAAATTTGACACAGCTTTTCAGCTTTAAATATGAAATGTCTGTGATTCTGTCTGAACTATACGTATTGCTCTATGGTTTGTTTCCTCTGGTGTCCGGGTCTGTTCTCATGCAAGATTCAGTCTTATTAACATAAGACTAGTAGCCTCCCCTCATGTGTTATGAGTTAAAGCTAGGCAATTCTCCATGAACTTAGGCTAACACTCATTCAATATTCAAAAATGTCTTCTGACTTTATTTCTTTCATTGTGAGTTCATAAAACACTATAAATCTGAACTGAAACTTAAATACAGGATGAGATCCTTCAGGATTACCAAGACTTGTGGTTTTTAATGAAACAGGAGCTTGTGTGTGTTTACAGTGGGTTAAAATGACTTCCTGCAGAATCTGCCACTTAGCCAAGAACAACACCCAAGGTTCCCGGAGAGTTAACACTATTCCAAACATCCGGGGTTGCATTCTCTACTTTCAACTCAATTTCAAGTCATGTTTTTAAAATGTACTCGCATACACAGTTCTTAGTGTCCCCTTATCAATAAATACAAGGCTTTTTCCTCACTCTGAGTTTTCAATTTCACAGAAGATATAAAAGTAGCCATAATGTAATGTATTATACATAACTTTATTTTCCAAACAATTTGATAGTTTTATAAACACTTTTAAGTTATAAAAAAAAGTACAAATAAAAAAAAAGTATAATGACTCTCTCTCTATAAATATACATACAGATATATTATTTACATATATCTATGTACCAATATAACCAACTAATAATTACATAGATATATTTTGTGTAATGTATGAACATTGTTTACTGTGATCTTTTTTTTAATAGTCTTGAATTGATCATATTTGCACAATAAACAATTGTTTTCCAATAAATGTTTGTGTTTGAATGACAAGCGTTCTTGGATATTATAGTTAATAAAATGATATTTTATTAGCAAATATATATAGCAAATTATAAACCTAATACATTTTTTTTAAAGAAAACTGTTATATGATTATTTATTTATGTTTGTGGACACACACACACCCATCGGACAATTATCTTATTAAGTACTGGATATCTTCATGATAAAGGTTCAACATTACATAAGATGCTGTGGAATCCTGATTGCCTAATAAAAAAATAAAAATAAAAAAAAGCCTACCAAAGCATCAAGTATGACACATAAATTCAAAATGTATCTGTGTTCGAGTTTTACAATGAGTTGGTTTCCTTTGTTCCTTTTTCCACTTCTAGTTAGTTAGTCTCCTAGGTTACTCATTGTTTGATTATCGTTTGCACCAGATGTTCATTTGGTTGATTGGTTTGCTCAGTGTATTTAAGCTCGGTGATTCCTTTTGTTCATTGTCAGTTATTGTCACGTGTTAACTTGGTTGTTCTGTTCCTGAGTTCTTTTGTTAAACTAAAATTGCTGCATTTAGATCCTTTTCTCCTCATCATTTCAACGATTCTATGACACTAACAAAGTACTATTAAAGCATTCAGATTAGAAACACTAATTTCTGTGATTCTAAGCTCTTATAAGATAATTCCATGCATTGAACACTGCTTAATGTATGTGAGCTATATAGTGCTAACCAGAGTTCAGCCTGTCATACCGTTGAGCAGAACATTCCGCAAGAAAGAGCACTGTTCTAGAGTCATCATCAAAATTCTCTGGGGACTCCTGGGGGATTCCTCTCAAATATTCAACCCCCTTTCTCCTTCTGCCATTTCTCCATCTCTCTCTCTCTCTCTTTTCTCTCTTCAGCATCTTCTCCCACCCCTCCCCCATACTCTCCTCCACTTTCATCCCCCCATCTCCGGCAGCATTTACCCCAAACAGATGCTCGATGCTCCTCATACATACACCTGACCAAAAAAGGCATTTCTGCTCCACATTACAGTGCGTAAAATTACTAAACCCTGATCCGTACAAACAAACACATCCTCTTGTAAATCACAAGCAAACATATTCGTCCCCAGAGCAATTTAAGACTGATTTAGACTGACACACATGCAACGGCTGAGGACAAGCCGTGCGTCCATGCAAGACTAGTCAGATAGAACAAACACACCCATCTACACAGTGGAAAAAACACTACACATTTGACAATAATCCAGTGCAGGAGTACACAAAAAAACTCAAACATACATGAAAAAATTGTCTTTTTTTCCTAAAAAACAAATAAATAAATAAAAACATGAAATGAAAATGATTTCATTTAGACAGCTTGCCCCACTGACACATTCACACCTGTCTATCTGCACACAAATCTGTCTGTGCCTACATGAAAAAGATTTTCTACTCACCTCCTTCAGTGTGTGTAGAATCTTAAATAACACAAGAACAGTATGTAACAGTAGCACACATACACTCCTTGTTCTGACACTCTGGCACCCACAGTCACACACACACACACACACACACGCTGCTACACTGCCCCAGCTGACAGCCTTCCTCTCGCTCCGCCCATCAACTAGTGGAATCGCTCAGGAAGCCAGCTGAAAGCCACTTCCTCTTGCTCCCAAACACTCACAAAGACATTGTTTAAAACGAAAAACAAGATTATTTACCTGCTGCCACCCCAGTCAGACCATAGTGCTGTGATTCTAGTGTGTTGGTGCTGATGCACACCAGTGTGTTATTTCTGCTCTCTGCTCTTTGGCTCCTGTGCATGCATGTGCAGCTCCGCGCAGAGGTTCTTGCACCGAGCTGACAAGGAGCACAGATAAATATCCACAACTGCCCCTCCCCCAAAGCATGTGTATGTGTGTCTAAAAGAAAGAGAGCGAGAAAACCTCCCTTTCAGAGTCATTGTGCACACACACACACACACACACACACACACACACACACACACAGACACAGCCTGAGCTCCTGTAATCAAAAGCTTAATCTTCAGTCTCATGATATTAGAGCGACAGAAGATTAAAAAAGGAATTGCAACTGGCAACTCTTCAATAAACACACATACACACAGTTACAGGGCAGGCTGAGGTGACGATGTGTTACAGGATTGCAGATGTGTGTGTGTAACTTTTGCTATTCTATATTTGGAAATTTAAACAGTTGTCTGTCTGGTGTGTCTCTTGAGACCACTGAGTCTAGGTTTGTCACTTTGGGATCCCCATGCATACGTGTACTGCAAGCTGAGCATTGCTGGTCACCAGCATATGTTGTGTTTTGGATGCTGGTCTTTGGCATTGGCCTAGCTTGCCTAACTAGCTTGAGCAGCTTGAAGCAGCCAAAGTCCATGCTGGTTAAACATACTATTCACTGGTGTCCTCCAGCTAGAATAGCATCAAATCAGTATTTTCCAGGATAAACCAGCATGGTGGTCTAAGCTGGTCTTTTCTATGGGAGCGCATTTTAGCAATTACAGAACAAAAATTTAGTTGCAACTTTATGTCAAAGTGTGACTGTTTTATTTATTTCTCGTAAATTTATATATTGCAGTGGGTCTATATCTCACAATGTTTTGGACTCAAAATTCAATGGTTTGAAATCTGTATTTTTCAATGTTTTTGAAAGAAGTAGCCTATCTTATGCTCACCAAGGCTGCATTTATTTGATCAAAATACAGTAAAATATTTTGTAATATTTTACCAATTTATAATCACTTTTAAATTGACAATCCATTTTCAACTTTTCAATCATTTTCAATGTTAATATATTTTAAATGTAATTTCTTCCTGTGATGGCAAAGCTGAATTTTCAGCATCATTACTCCAGTCTTCAGTGTAACATGATCCTTCGAAAATCATTCTAATGTGATGATTTGCTGCTCAATAAATATTTCTAATTATTATCAATGTTGAAAAGAGTTGTGCTGCTTAATGATGATACATGTTCAGTATTTAGATTCATGCTTTTAAGACAAATAAAAAGATGAATTCTCAGTAGATGGATCAGTATAATAATTTAAAAACGAATTAAGTAAAAGTGGAGTGATTTGGGATGAGCCATTGTGAGAGGGGTAGAGCGTTGGTTGGGCTGAACAGCTTTAGAGGAATTAATAGAATTAATTTATCTGTGATCTGATTACAGAGATTCATTATGTGAACTAATGGAATTATCTCACGGAGTTAACTTTTCGGATTACTCACTAAAACATAGGCTAATTTCATTAATATTCCCATACATCAACATCACCACAAAAGACTGCGTTCAGTGAAATAACAAATTATTATTTAGAGTTTAAAGATGCAATTGAGGCTGAGAGAGAATATGCGTATGTGTGTGTGTGCATGATTTCAATTCTAATTTGAAGCCATCTGGTGTCTCCAGTAGCTGCTTGCCTGCCCCACTGCCCCATGGGATTACCATGAGGATGTCAGTGAAGGCACAATCACCCTGATCTCAACACAAACTCCCTGCACAAAGATGTTAATCAATCATTTATACTGATGTTTTGTTTGTTCTAACGGATAGTGGACAAATAGAAATAGCTGCCGCTATGGCTTTGCATTCAGGTCGGTGATTGGCTGGCTTCATGAACTGAACTAAAATGACAAACTTTTACACTGGAGATCAATATCATACTTTAAACACATGGAATAAAAGATACAGCACTATTCAAAAGTTTGTGGTAGGTAAGATTTTTAATAGTTTTTTTTTTTTTTTTAAGAAGTCTCTTATGCTCACCAAATCTGCATTTATTTGATCAAAAATATATTATATTGTGAAACATATTTATGCTATTTAAAATAACTGCTTAAGCTGATATTCCAGCATTATTACTCTGGTCCTCAGTGTCACATGATCCTTCAGAAACCATTCTAATATGCTGATTTGCTGCTCAAGAAACATTTCTTATTGATTAAGTTGAAAACAGTTGTGCTGTTTCATATTTTGGTGGAACCCATGATACTTTTTTCAGGATTATTTGATAATATATGTCAGTAAAGGCATTATAAAAGTCTTTGCTGTCACTTTAATAAATTTAATACATCCTTGCTGCATACAAGTATTAATTCCTTTAAAAACAATCTTACAGACCCCAAACTTTTGAATGGTAGTTCACGTTTCAAGTTCATTTGTCACATTTTGGCATCTTTAATAGTGAAATATGCTTTCTACAAACCCCTACATTGTGCTCTTAGTCTGTTAAAACAATATAAGATATATTTACAAAATGTAAATCTAAAAAAATGTAGAAAAAAGCTTGAAAGAAATTTACCTCAACTACAGAGAGGGCATAAGTGTTACATAACCAAATATTCTAATGTGCAAAGGGTAGTAGATATGTCATGATAACTAGTACATAGTGCAAAAGTGTCACACTGCAGTCAACACAACAGATGACACAGCATGATTCAACCAAGTGCATAATCTCTAAAACAAGGTATTATAACATCTTGATGCCACAGCATGGTTCTGTTTATTGAGGGAGTTGCATAGACCTCTGCTGCCTGTCTATTCTCTGACTGAAACAGGAAGAAAGAAGAATATCATGAGATAGCATAGAGAGATAAAGAAAACGATGGTTGGAGGGAATGAGAGAAAGAGAGAGAGAGAGGGGGAACGGAAGGATGTAGTGTGACGAAGAGGTTGATGAAATGGATTTCCCCTCTAGTTGCCATGGCAACAGTGGTAGTGGATGAATGATTTTCAAGTACAGTCAGGTAGCTGCGAGGAATAGGCTGAAGAGAACAGGACAGCACAGCTTTAAAGAGAGGTGGAGCAGGATTTCATTGTAATTACTCTCGTCCACCCACTTTGGGACAGACAGCTGTACTATGAGAGACTGTATAGCTATGACTTATGAGAGACTTTTTTTTTTTATGAAAGCAACCCACAAACACTGCTTACGCAAACAAAACCCTCAAGATGATGCAGTGACGTCTTCAAAGCTCATGCACACATTCTCTTGAAGCACTTTGCTAGCATTGGTGCTTCCCAGTAAATGTCTGAGGAACAAAATTCACGGCACACCAAACGAATAAAAAGTGCATTATCACATAATGCACATTTTCCTAGTGACCAGGTACTCATATCTATTTTGGAAAAGAAGAGACAACAAAGACTACAAGTAAAAAGCCATCTAATAAAAGCTGTTTTATTTTACCATGGAGTGGGTTGTTGGTCAATAAAAAAAGGTTGTAAAGGCAATAAAATTCTAAAGGTTGCACCTATACCATGGACCAACTGTAATATGTTAACTGAAACTGATAGTGCTTTAAGTATTTTAGACTGGTTGACTTACAATAAGTTTTACAAATCACACGTTAGTTTAAGTTTAAACTGTACACAACAACTCTGCAAAGAGCATAAAAACTGGTGACATGGACAAAATACATTTTGTTCAATTAAGAGTTTACTGAAGGGGAAGGAAAGCAGTGGACAACAAAGCCAAACCAAGATGTAATGGCACCATTTAGTGGCTAACAGCATAAAGTGTGGAGCCCACAACAGCAGTTCTACAAGAAATGGACAGGAAATGCTAGTTTAAGCAGAAAGAGAGCGTTTAATCATCCTTCAGTAAGAGAAACAGGAATTTATTGTACAATTCATGGTAACAAGCACGTGCCATGTTTAAACAGCTACACAAGTGTTAAAATCGTTGTATAGCGTATAGTATAGCCATACTGTCTATGAGTATAACTCACAAGAAAGAACACGGAGGACATCTGCTGGCCAAGATGTGTCACTGCAAAGAGAGGACTATCTTCACATTGACTGATTTTTTTGCAGAATAGTTAGCAGCACACAATGCATTATAAGACATACTTCCTTAAAAACAACAAATATGTTATCTATCTATAAAAATAATATTATGAATTATAATTTAGTTGTTTTTTAAAAGAAGTTTGCCTTCTAAAGCAGTGTTTATGTTATTTTAAATAAAAGTCTATATGCTTCAATAGTTTATAGTGTTTGTGAAATGGACACATGCGAATAATTTTGATTAGTCAAAGTATGCCAGCTGAATCTTTAAACATTTAGCAAAGATGTCAATGTATTTTATGTCTTTTTAGCCCTCACAAGCAAAACTGAGCAATAACAAAACTGGGCAATAACAAATCTGGGCTATTGTAAAACTGACTTGCATCATTTGACAATGGTTCACGGTATCAAGTCCCCGAAAAAAATATTGAAGTTTCAAAACTTTTTTTCTAAGTTCAGAGAAATATGAAATCGATGTTATGGATTACAAAGTTCCCATATTGTGACTAAACATTGTGTTCCAAATAAAATAACACTTTAAAATCAAATACACGAATTCACAACACACTTCTCAATTTTCATTATACTGAACAAACGTTTATATAATAATAAACCATAACATTACATAAGGTAATAAATATCAAGCAAGAAAGAAAAAAGGTTGCCACTTACTACTGAACAGAAAAGAGTTTGTGAGTTAGCTGACGTTCGATTACGCATAATTGGGGCGGGACTAAACCCGTTCAGTTGCCGGGAACGCAAACAGCACGTGGTTTGTAACCGGCTGCTGCCTCGCCTGCAGTTGATTCACGTTTTTCCACACACACAGTTGAGTTGTAAGATGGCGGCGCGGTGGGGAACAGGCGAGGAGATGTTAAAAGCCTGTAATACTCAAATGTTCTCCCCGGTGAATCTTGACGAGGTGAGAACTGCACATATTGATACTTATATGATGTTGTGCCAGAATGAAATTGATGACATTTATCACTGTGCCAAATATTCGAGGTAAATACGCGATTATGTGCAGGACTTTGTGACACGTGGATGCTGATGCACCAGCATTTTTTTTTTCACATATGGGAAAAAAACAGAAAAACAAACAGATTTAGCACTCTCCAGGTGTTGCTAGATTTCGTACGTGTTTACACTGAACTAATTGTCAAGGGATTGATGCAAAAGTTTGGTCGTGTTAGATGATGTTGCCATCTATTTGCATTCATAAAAACTTTTATTACTCTAGCACAGTGATTAAACAACAAATTATCGTTTTTGAAAATAACAAAATAGGACAGTTTTGCTTTTCCTAAACAATAAATGCATTGGTTTGTGGCTTTAATGTTATCGATAATGTGCAACCAGGAATTGTTAGCTGTTTGAATGTGTCACTTCTGAAGGAGAATTCCAATTTAATGTAAATGTATTCTGAAATTATTTATTAGTAAGTTCTTAGTACACATGCCATTGTTGATCAAATATGGCTTTTTTTTATTGTTTGTTACATTTTCAAGTAACTCTCACCCACGTGGCTGAGAATGAATCTAACAGTGTTTATGCATGATCGTGCATTTAACTTAAACATTTAACACTGAAACTGTGATTATCAGGCCACGGACACTTTTTATGTATTCTACTCCGAGTGTTTGGATTTATCACCTATTCATTTCTTATATGGCATGGTCTCGTGACTGTGAATTAAAAAGTTAGCCCCATGTTGTTCAATGAGGTTTGCGTTGACTAGCTGTCCAGCACGTGGTGCTGGTATGAGTGGGACAGTCATGTTGGGCCATGTGTATTTACTGACAGCACTCTTTAATTCAGCCCGTTTAGGTTTTAAAGCGAGAACGATTTGTTATCAAGCTGGCCTAAAGATGCAATATAGATATATTTTAAGAAAATGACAGTGGCCATGCAGCATGCCTGGTAGCGCACGGCGTGTTTTGAACTGTGCCGGTGTTGGGTTTGCCCAGTAATGCACTGCGGCAGGATGACGTGTGTGCGCAACACGTGGTTGTAGCTACAAATGAACGCATTTATAAATTGAACGTGCTTGCATTTTATTATTTACCACATTATATTTACCATATTTTGAAATGCCTATTTACATTTGCTCAGATTTAAATAGCTTGTCTATTCTTTGAGTTTTAGTGTTTTGCTTTCAAATTCATGAGCATTATTAAAACGATTCATACAAAGAGAGTTGATTATTAACAATGTTTCACTTGAAGTCATGTGAATAAATGATTCTATGAGCTGTATTAACACCAAAGCTGACCATAACATCAGCTGCTGCAGAACAGGCCAGCGATTACACGCCTTAAAGGCAGCACATTGTTTGCAGTTGTTAAAAATGGGAACATGAACTTGTTTACAAACTCAGCTAATGCATATTTCACCATGCAGTGATTTCTGGTTTTAGAAGCATATATAATTCTGAAAGTATTGTTTAAAAACATAATGATATTATTAATACTAATGTTAATAATTTTGTGTAGCATCAGCCAGATGTGAATGACTGTTTGAAGTCTTGAGTTTCAGTTGATATTTTTCTATGGAGTGGTCTGGTGATGGGTCAAGCAAGACCAAACATTAAAGTCTCCATGAAATAAAAATGGACATTTATTTTTTTATGGAATATTGCAGGCAGAGATCCTTCAGGGAAGCTTCACTGGAAGCGGTCTAGAGTATCCCAGCCTTAACAACGGAGATGCTCTGGAGGTTTTACATGGCTGCTTGGATCCTTCTATTCTGTCCATTTTTGAGGACAACCCCACTGGAGAAGTAAATAATGCCTTTATAAAACTGTTCATTGCATGATTTGGAATTTCAAATGTCATGTCAGTCAGCAATGGTGTTCATAAAATGCTTCCTTTGTTTCAGGTTAAATGTAATATTGATGAGGAAAGTGAAGCAACACTGCTCACAGCTCTCACTGAAATACTTGACAATGTTGATGATGAGAACTTGTCCCCTTTTGACACTCTGCCGGATTCAGACCTGTTCTCAGGACAGAAGGGCCAGGAACACTCACCGGTGAGTCTCCAGTTGGTCTTCACCTGTCCAAGCATGTCAGGAATGCAATAGAAAGTTTTTTGTTTTTTTGAACAGCTTGATGCATTTTCAGATACTTATTTTCCTTTATCCACTCTAGCTGAGAAAGTGGTTTTCACGGTCTCCTCCAGAGGCATTGATTCATGCAAGACAATTTCCTGGAAAGGTATTTAAGTTCTGAATCTTTATTCCTTGTCCATTTTTGAAAAACAACTAAATACATATAGTTTAATAGATTTGCTTTTTTTTTTTTTTCTTTTTTTTTTTTATGTATAACTGTGACATGATGTTTTGTTTTAGAGTCTCCCACGAATGCAGAGAGTATCCAAGCAGAACAGTGAAGGAGAAGAGGAGGAAGATGGGGATGCTAGTTTTTCAAACCCAATAGCTAATATTGATTTGTCATCACTGGAGGAATTTGATTGGTGCCTTCCAGTGTCCTTAGAACAGGATGGAGAGAGCATGCCTGTCACTCTAAGCGATTTAGTAAAACACATGCATCCTTACTGCATGACATTATGTGTAGAAGGAGAAGAGGGACAAGAGCATCTCCTGCCTGAGGGGGGCCTTGTGCTAGAAGTGGTTGATCAAGGAGAGCATGGAGAGCCCATCCTGGCAATCCCAGATCTCGGCATCCCTTTTTCTCACACAGACTCTGCAGAAGGAGAGCAAAGAGTCCCGGAGAAAAGCATAAACAAGCCAGAACCAAAGCCCGAGGATAGTACTGAAAAATTCCCACCACCTTCTGAAGTATCTCTTGTGGAAGAGGAGAAAAAGGTTGGCAAGTTATGTAAAGGGAAAAAGAAATGTAAACCTGTTAAAGCTGATCTGGTTGAACAGAGGATTTTAAGAAGCTCAAGAGTTAAAGAGGAGCCCCAGAAGAAACGGCAGAAAGAACAAAAGAAGAAAAAGGTGACTTTTTCACCTGTTCATTTATCGGCAGAGCCTGAGAGACCCAAAATTGTTTGTCCGACACAGTTCATGACCCCTGAGCCACGGGTTGAGAAGGAGCACATCATGACCCCTCAAGTTGAAGCAAACATTACTGACTCACAGCCAGAGAACAAAGCTCTTAAAAAGTCTTTAGAGGAAGAACCACCCTCAAAACAAGAGCCTGTTAGTGAGCAGCATGCTGTTTGTCAGCGTAATGAATCCAAGCCCAAACCTCTCAGTTTACAGCAGTACCGTCTCCTCCGCCAGCAGAAGAAACCAGACCCTGTGGACAAAACGGAGGATTACAGCACTAAATGGCCTAAGTTGCCTGAAGCGCCCAAGGAACTTCCCCCAATACCTTGCCTGCCAGACCCAAACCCCAGAGACCCACGTAAAACCTCGCATACTCCTGTTAAAAAAGACCTTGCACCTGAAATCATGCCTGCATGGCACCCGAGAGGCCCTGCTGCTCCCCCAACACCTGAAGCATTACTCATCCCTCCAGCTTCACTAATGGGTTCCTCTAAGAAACCTGCTACTTCTAAAGCATCAACCCCTCCACCTTCAGGTACATCATCTGAAAGTTTACCCCATTCAGTCCACTCATCACCCCAGAAACTACCTACTCCCATCAGCGTGCCACAAAACACTAGTCATACCGAGACCTCTACCCCGATCATACGTGTGGCTGAGGTGCCTCCTGAAAGTATGGTTTCACCACCAGTGTCCACTAAATCTGGAGACTCTCACGGTCTCAATGCACCTAGTTATAAGGAATGTTTACATAGTAACCCCAATGCTGCTCATGTGTGTGAAGGTGTGCCATCTAAAGATCCCTCAAGGCCTCAGATGATCACTACACCAGTTCAGTGCTCAAACTCTATTCCTCTTAAACCTAGTGCTGCTGTGCCTGCAAAGAGAGAGACCGAGCAGGTTGTTTTGGCCCCCGTGTCTGATCAAGCCAAAAACACCCTGCCAACTAATTCTAAAAAGCTGACCTCACGGTTACTGCCTCATGTTGCACCGATAGCTGTTCAGCCGTTTTTCTCAGCTCAAGTTCAGGCTAGAGTTGTTGAACTGGCAGAGCAGATGAGGATGGTTTCTTCGGAGATCACCAAACCAAAGAACACCACAGTTGAGCTGATTGAGTCATTCACAAATGAAATTGGTGAGCATTTTTCCGTATGTAATTAAAAGTATAAGTTGATTTGGATTATAAAGAACTTTTTCTTTCAGGGATTGAAGCTGCTGATCTTACAAGCCTCCTGGAGCAGTTTGAGGAGTCTCAGAGTAAGTGATGTGTCTGAGCTCTTTTTCTTAAAGTATTTGTTCACCAATTTCTTTGGAAACCAGTGCGCCTCCTTAGTGAACACATACACCCATACTGCCATCTTTAAAATACAGACCATTAGTTTGTAAGCAACCAGGCCACACTAAAGTTTGGAGCTTGGAGAAAGTTGGCATTCCTGGGACAAAGGAATTTGTGTCCATTTTGCCTGGTCAAGCACAGATTGCAAGTACAGAGTTCACAGTTTAACATGACCCAGTGGGGTTAGATAAGACTGTTGTCACACAACCGTGTTCATCTTATCTTGATGTATTAATGGCATTCAGTTCAAATGAGGTAAAATGGCCTTAAGGTTTGTTCCCTTTTCCTAGTGGAATTCTGTTTAACCAAAATGGCGTAGTTGTTGTAAAATTATAAAACATTAACCAGTCATATAGAACCAGTCAAGCTTAAAAAAAAAAGAAAGAAAAAGAGGGTGTGGTATTCCTAAAGGTGCGGTCAGATTTACCATTGCTTGGCAATTTCATGGGCAAAATCCAGTCATTCCAATAGGAATTGGTCGCTGTGGAAAATAGGAAACTTAGCTCATTTTTCTAGTTTGTGAGTTCACTGTGGTGAAACTGTTGGTGAAAGTTTTTGCTTGAAAGTGACTGCTGTGTGAGCTCTGCTTTATACACCACAACGTTATTAATAATAGACAATTAACATTTGTGCCCACGAAAATGTGCTGAAATTACACTAATGTGACCACACCTTAAGGGTAGGGTCTGTAACTTTAAGAGAGGGCGTGGCTTTAATGAAAACAGCTGCAATGTGCTAATGTTCATTGAACTGCTGGAATTCTGCCCTGTTAACAAAACCATTTTAAAACCAGTTGGCTGTCTTTGTCTGAGGACATGCAGGGGCTGAATACTGACTGTGTACCCATTAAACAAGCATTTATCTTTAGTCTGCTGTTTCTCAGCTGTTGAGTGGGGACGTTTTGTAGTGTATCACAATACATGCTTTTTGTTGTAGCCGTGTTCTGCTAAATGCTGAACAGTTTGATTGTTGCAGTTATTTTAAGGGTCTGTCCCACTTTCACCTCCTGTATTTGGTCATTCACAACCCTCCTTTTTTCTTTCCAGCAAAAGAAGAGCCAAGGGTACCGGAGGTCTGTGGTAGAGCAGCCGCTGTAGGAAACTCCAGGTGAGTATCATGAGGCAGAGTGATGGAGTTACCCTACAGCCCTTGTGCTGCTCTTGCACCAAACTCAGTGTTTGTGTGTGTGTGTGGCCATAAGCCACATTTCACCAAGACCTACCGAAACAAATGAAGTCTCTCAACATGACTTCAGAATGTGAAGGTGGCCATTAGAGACAAACATGAGCATAGCTTGTGTCAGTCTGAGTGATGTTTTAACAACATCAGCAATTCAAAGCTTTTGAAATGTTGCCATTGCAAATTATATTTATTCATTTTATTTTCTTAATTCAGTTATGAGCAGCAGGTGGAGACTAAGGCCCTGGAGAAACCCCGCAACCATGACCTGGGAAGCACAGCAGGTAAAACAAATAAAAATAATAATTTAGTGTGTAATATATTTTATATACACTATTCAAAAGTTTGGGTTTGGTAAGAAGTCTCTGATCACCAAAGCAAAATGCAGTAAAAACTGTAATATTGTGTAATATAATTACAATTTAAAATAACGGTTCTTTATTTTGTTATTTTAAAATTGTTTTTTATTCCTGTCAAAGCAGAATTTCCAGCATCATTACTCCAGTCTTCAGTGTCGTGTGATCCTTCAGAAAGCATTATAATATGCTGATTAGCTGCTCAGAAATGTTTCTTATTATTATTATTATTATCAATGTTGAAAACATTTGTGCTGCCTAATGTTTTAGTGGAAAGTGAAACAACAGCATTTATTTGAATGTGAAATATTTTGTAACATTATAATGTCTTTACTGTCATGGATTTTCCATTTGGATGCATCCTTGGTGAATAAATGTTAATTAAAAAAAATAATAATAATGCTGACCCCAAACTTTTAAATGGTAGTGTACTTATAAAATAGCTCAATTTAAATAAATCGCGTATGATTTGATCTGTTTTGTTATATAATGCAAACGCATTCCTATAGAATATGCACATAATAAAGTAATAAAATGATTAAAAGTCAACTATTTTTATCTGAATCATCCCATAGGCCTTACACCACCTGCCACTCCCCCACACCAGATGTGGAAACCCATTGCACCGGTTTCTTTACTGGGGAAAACCAAGAAGTCAGAGGTCCTTAAGCCAACTCCTAGCAAGGCCATTCAGATAGAAGCAAAACCACTCCCTTCAAATAAGCTGCGCAGCAAGCCTCCGACCCCTACTACCACTGGGCAGACTCAACCTTTCTCCCTTGACCATGACTATTGCCTCCCTCCAAAAGAAGCCAACCAAAATGAAGTTGGCAGTCGATGGAATGTCAAACAACAGCCTAGCATTGTAATCAAGACTGTCGAGCTGTCCTCCATTAAGCCGACGCAGAACAGTGTCTCCAAGGCTTCATCAACTCCAGTTACAGAAGGAAACCTCAGCTTCAATCAACCTTCTGCAGATACAAGGTGCACATTAAACAGCTCTACCTTGGTGACTCCAGATGCCTCTCCAAACAGGCCTGACACTGAAAGCTCTTTACTGGATGAAGCAAAAGGCAACCAGCAAAAACCTCTGGACTACTCTGAGTGTTCCTCCAGACAGTACCAGCAGGACAGAGGCCGCGCAAAGCGAAGATACAGAGCCCAGTCCTCTAGTAGCTCAGAATCCAGTTCTGAATCCTCTTCCAGATCACGTTCACCACCCAGGAAAAGGTCCGCTTTGACATTGTCTATGGTTATTATACACATGTATGATAATTAAAAAGTAATGTTGAGAGCACAGTATCCTTTTTTTTTACATTTACAGATACAGGTCTCGTCACTCCAGCAGCAGATCCAGTTCTTCATCTCTGTCTCGGTCTCGGTCTCGTTCCCGATCCAGCTCCAGGTCATTTTCCCCACCCCGTCGGCGTCGATATTCCTATTCAAGCTCACGCTCTGGATCTTGGAGTCACAGCCGCTCTAGATCCAGGTCCCGCTCCTCTGATTCTCATGGACATCTGCGTTGGAAAACTCATCGAAGGTGAGAACTGGCATGTTAGCAAATGTGCTGTCATCTGTGTGTTTACTCCTCGTATTAAGAACTATTGTCGTCAATCTGATTACAAGTGGATGGCGCTAAACGCGTGTAAACAGGGTCTAAAACATTTTGCACTTGTCCACGTTTGACCACTTCCAGGGGTAGTTGAAAACGCATTTGACCAGATTGCTTTTGTAGTGTAGCCGCTCATGTGTTCTAATAACCGCAAAAGACTGCCTTCTCTCCACCTTCTGACCTGACGCGTAATCATTATGGTAAGCGGTAGTCAGACGGGATTTTAAACTTTGTCGGCTGAAGACCCAAGTTTGGTTTGAAGATGAAAAATTGACAAAGCACAATTTTCTCACCATTCCTGATATCTAACACACTCACAGCGTTCGGCGTGGTCTTGCAGCAATCAGAGAAGAAATGAAAGCTGCTGGCTCTGTATGTTTTATTTCCTTTTTTGTCATCTCATTTCACGCCCATACATCTACCCACCCACAGAGCCCAAAAGTGGACAAAAGAGACGGATTAAAACATCAGGTGTAAATGGGAATCCCTCGTTTACTTGTGATCCGATCGAGCAAAATGCATCTTAAAGTGCCCCTATTATGCTATTTTAAAGTTTCCTAATGTTGTTTTAGAGTCTCCTACGACAGGTTTACATGCATCAAAGGTCCAAAAACATTGGTCAAAAAGTTTCATTTTCTCATAATACATATTTGCACATCACATTTCCAATGATTCTAAAATGACTCGTTAGATGAATCAATCTCTAAATCCCTCCTTTCCGCGAGCTACTCTGCTCTGATTGGCCAGATGGCTCAGTCTGTTGTGATTGGTTTACGCGTGTCGAAAACAAAAACACCCATTGCCAAAACAATGCAGAGATGTCACTGCAAGATGGATAGGAAGTTGCTTTGATTAAAGATTATGAAGGCACATGAACTTTAAAAAAATATGTGCACAGATAAATCATTTATAATTAATATTGCATTATTACATAAAAAAATAAGAATTGATTTCATGCTGACTATATATTATTTCAGTTTATTGTTTCAAGTAAAGGTTTTTTTTTAATGGTTTGTGTTAGTACAAGTTAACTATATTAACCCTGATATGTTTTAACTTTTGACAGCCCTAATCAGAGGCCCGATTACCACCTTTCACAAAACTGCAGTGAAGATACAAAGATGCGCAAAGAGAAAGCCATTGTGAGTACTTCAGTCAAGGAAATATCTTTATTTGTTCCCAAAGGCACCTTGGTGATTGATTTCTGACATTTCAATTGCAATGTTTTTTAGGAGGAGCGGAGAGTAGTTTATGTTGGACGAATTCGAGGAAGCATGACTCGTAAGGAGCTGAAAGAACGCTTCTCATACTTCGGAAAGATTGAGGAGTGTACTGTGCACTTTAGAGAAAATGGGTATGGCTTCTCTGTTGTATTTATTTGATGTATTGTTTAACATGAACTAGAGGATCGCTAACACTCCTGTTATTTCAGAGACAACTACGGCTTTGTTACATACTACAGCAAAAAGGATGCGTTTAATGCTATTGAGAATGGAAGCAAGCTGAGGGAGCAGAATGAGCTTCCATTTGACCTTTGCTTTGGAGGCAGGAGGCAGTTTTGCAAAACCAGTTATGCTGATCTTGGTGAGCTTCGCATCGTTAGCTGTTCTCCTTCCATTTAAAGTAGTGATGCACCAGAGAATGTATTTATTACCGAAAACAAAATTAAAGCTTTCATTTAACGTTGATGCAGTCAAACCGAGTCTTTGGAGAAACGCTAATTAAACGTCACTGTTCCAGCCATACAAATCTATTTTGGCCGAAACTGAAGATTTCGGTGCATCATTAATTTAGTCATTGAAAACATTCCCTATTAAAGCCTCC
Source organism: Rutilus rutilus (assembly GCF_951802725.1). Taxonomy (NCBI): domain Eukaryota; kingdom Metazoa; phylum Chordata; class Actinopteri; order Cypriniformes; family Leuciscidae; genus Rutilus; species Rutilus rutilus. Next base: position 9,562,958 of record NC_140225.1, read on the forward strand.
AGATGTGACAGTTTCTTTTTGATCACTTTCAGATTCAAACCGGGAGTACAATCCAAAGCCTACAAAGGGCAAATTTGATGCACTAGACTTTGACACTTTACTCAAGCAAGCTCAGAGGAACCTGAAAAGGTAACGAATATTCAAGCCACCGATGAGAAGACCTATTACCTCGGAGCGAAATGCTGCCCCACACTTCCAGTGTTGGCTCTCAATTACTGTTTTTGTTTTTTGTTTGTTTTGTTTTTCTCTTTGTGTTTTTTGTTTCTGCAAGTTTACACCTTCTATTGAAGTGAAGATTTGTAAGAAAAATCAAAAGTGCAAAAAAAGATCATGAAATATAATAAAACTCTGGAATGAAAAAAAAAAAAAAGAATTTTTTTAAAAGAATTACATTTATTTAAATGTTTAATCTGACGCTGAATGTTGGGTACATTTTAAAATGAATTGAATGGAAACATTATGTTGGGGATAATGGGTTTATAATGCTGAATTTATTTCAATCTAAATAAACCTAAAATATATAAATGTATTTTTGTTGTCTCTTTTGTGATTCAAAATCTGTTTCATTCTTTTTTGAGGAGACTTTTGCAGTAGATTATCAAAACATTTGTGTTAATGTGTTGTCCAAATGAGCAACAATTGATTTGAAATAAATGGTGTTTTGGGGGTCGTCTTGATTGTACAGAAACTTGAGTACATGACTGCAGGTCTTAATTTGCCCTTACTCAAATTAAGGCCTTAAAAAGGTCATTAAATCAGGGATTTAATCAGAAAGTCATGGCATTAAATGTTGCAAACAAAAAAGTTAATATCTTCCTCTGTAATTTGTCATGTTTTCCAATACAAATATCTAAACATTAAAATGAAGATACATTTATTGAGATGAAAATAAAAATTATCATGAGCTTATTCTTAAAACATTAACAAATATCAACAAATTACAAAACTTCTGAGCCCATTGGCAGATTTGTTTTAATCATAAACTCACTTCATCAGTTTCACAGAAAACAAGAATTCATATTTTATGTAAAATGAATTAAAAAGTAATGGATATCTGATGGAAGTTGTATTTTCAAACTGGAGTGTTGCTAATAGAACTCGTTTCTCCCTAGACATTTACTGATGTATTGTGTTCTCTTCGATTTACTCCTTAAATTTTTCTTTACTTGTTCTTAAAAAGTTGTAAATGTACCTGCAGAAACCCTGAATGTCTTTGTTCTGCTGAACACAAAGGAATTTATTTTGAAGAATATTTGTGACCAATCAGTTGTGGGGCACTTCCATAGTATTTTTCCCCATACTATGCAAGTCAGTGGTGCCCCACAACTGTTTGGATACCCATATTCAAAACATCCTCTTTTGTGTTCAGTAGAACAAAGAAACTTGTACAGGTTTGGAACAGCTTTAGGGTGAGTAAATGACAGAATTACATTTTTTGGGTGAACTATCCCTTTAAGTGGAGGATTAGGTAATACAAGTGAAATGTATTTTCAAATATAATGTGGATTTTACTGCAACTAGTGTGAAATTGACATCACATGACATACGTCTCATATAAGCCCGGCCTGAGAGATGATTCATTTATGTCTTCCACATTACCGCTGTGTTGAAACCTATTTACAGTTTATGGTTGAAACCAGCGCTAAAACAGTGGACCGAACCATTCACGACATACAGAGGGGTGACATTTCCTATGCAATAACCCATTGGCCGCTGAACGTGACAATTAAATATAGACCACCTTTATTAATTTATCTTTAAATATAACATTGTATTTCAATATTTTAATTTCTTTGCTTTTTTTAACACAAACAAAAAGTATTCATAGCCAGACTTTAAGCGTGTGCACGTCTGCGCAGAGACTGCAGACGCAAGAGATGTTCAACTCAACGCACGTCCGGTTTTACGGAAATCCACCAATTTATTAATATAGTCGTCTTGTATTATCTTTATTTTATTTTATTCAGACAACAATAACGTCATACAATACAATGGTTAATAAACAAGGAAAGTACACGGAGTTAAAGATACAACTTAAAATTTTATAACAACTTAAAAAATACATGGTCTTGACATTTTTTTAATTTAAAAAGTCTCCATTACTGTCCATGTCTATTCAGTAATCCAACAAAGTTAGTTTTTACTAGTACATCTACATGTATATGTATATATAACGTATGCAAAGTTATTATTTGGTGAATTAAATGAAATTAATGACATTAAAATTTCTCATTCAGCCTGGACGAGAGCTGATATTCTCGCTGTCTCTTTAAGAGCCTTGCTTGAGATTTGTTTTCAGACTCACACAAACCGTCCTTTACCGGTTCAAACCAGTTTTCTGAGAGTGCGCAGTAAGTGTAAACAGGAAGAAGAGTGCAACATTAAACAGCGTCGATGAACGTTATGATACATTGACATTAGCTTATCTATTCGAAGCCGCGATGCAGGTGTACAGTAATAAGCTCGGTTAAACGTTATTAATGTATGTCTAGCACACGACGTAGAACGAGTCAACAAAAGCTCTTAGCGAAAACAGCGGGTAATGCTAACTGGCGGTTCTGACAAACACATCGTTTTGAGACGGATCGCGTTAACTTGCAAGAAGGAATTTCAAATATAGTTCAGAAAGCTTTCATCTTTGCACGCGAATGACTGTCGTGTTTGTCAAAATAGAGATCTGCAGGTAGTTCATGCAGATAATTTGCGTCCGATTGAATTCCGCTCCCTACCGGTGACTGAATGGCCTACTAACCCACTAAGTTAGTGAATCGGGTGACTGGTCCGTTTTCCTGCGGAAGAAACGCTTTGGCTGACGACTAGTCCGATACTTCCAACAGCGGTAATTTAATACAATCCAAAATGGTTCAGAAAGACAAAATAATCGAGTCGTCACAGCCAGAGAATGAAGTAAATCCAGTGCCAACCGAAGCTGTTGCAGATACGCTGTGTCCAGTTGACGAGCCCAGTATCGGAGTTGAGCGAACAGGCCGAAGGAAATTCATCACTGGTGTTGTAGAGGGTGAGCCAATTTAGACAAATCCAACCTAACTGTTACATACTGTCGTCAAAATCACGTATATTCAGCTATATGTTTTCACTTAATTACATGCGCTGTTTAATTAGAGCACATAGTTATATATTCTTTAGCCATTGATTGATTGTAGCATCTGTGTGTGGAATGTGTTGCGTTTGTCAAAACCATTTGTTGCACTTATATTGTTCACCACAGGCTTCTATGGACGGCCATGGACTATGGAACAAAGGAAAGAGCTTTTCAGGAGGTATTGTGCAAAAATCAAATTTTCTAGCATAATTGTATCTATTCTGTTTAAATGTGTATTTTATTCTTGTACATATATTTTGTATATCTTGTCTATTGTGTACATACGTTTGTGTGTGTGCGTATTATATTATTTGTCTCTCTATTTCTGATTCTGGGATTGACACTGTTAGACAAGTCTAAACATGCTAGTATTGTTTTCGCAAGATTAACCTCAAACAAAAATCATAACTTAAATGTATTGTGTTTCAGGCAGCAGAAATGGGGTTTGAACACCTATCTGTATGCCCCAAAAGATGACTACAAACACAGAATGTTTTGGAGAGAAATGTATTCTGTTGAGGAAGCAGGTGATATATCATATGTCCTTTGAAATTGTAACAGTTGTTAGTCTTTTATATGGTTTAAAATGTATTTGTGTAATTTTCTGTCTTGTGTTTTTAAAGAGCAACTCACAACTTTAATAAGTGCTGCTAAAGAGCAAGAGATTGAGTTCATTTATGCCATTTCCCCTGGCCTGGATATTACGTTCTCAAATCAGAAGGAAGTGTTGACACTTAAAAGGAAGTTAGACCAGGTAAGAATGAACCTATTCAGAAGCTTAAACAGCACTGATGTCAGTGTTTTTGTGACCTACATCCTTAATCTCGGTCTGTCTTTTGTGCAGGTCTCTCATTTTGGGTGCAAGTCTTTTGCCTTACTGTTTGATGACATCGATCATAACATGTGTCCAGCTGACAAGGAGGTATTCAGCTCTTTCGCACATGCCCAAGTGTCTATCACCAATGAGATCTTCCAATATTTGGGAGAACCTGAAATATTTTTATTTTGCCCCACAGGTAAGATTATTTTGATCAACTAACCATGCTGCTTTGTGTGATTCTATCAAATGTATTGTTTCTACATCATGCCTTATCATAATTATTTAACGTCTCCTTGTCCTCAGAGTATTGTGGAACATTTTGTTATCCAAATGTGCCACAGTCGCCTTACCTGCGCACAGTAGGTGAAAAGCTGCTTCCTGGTATTGAGGTGCTGTGGACGGGTAAGTTGTATTTTCTTTGAGTGGACTGGAATAATAGTTTGAAGATATTAAAAATGCCTTTTTGTGTTTGAACAGGTCCAAAGGTAGTTTCTAAAGACATAACTGTTGAATCTATTGAAGAAGTCACGAAGATACTGAGGAGAGCCCCTGTCATCTGGGACAATATTCATGCTAATGACTATGATCAGAAGAGACTTTTCTTGGGGCCTTATAAAGGCAGATCCACAGAGCTCATTCCTCGGCTAAAGGGAGTCCTCACCAACCCCAACTGTGAATTTGAGTCTAATTTTGTGGCCATTCACACGTTAGCCACGTGGTATAAGTCTAACATGAATGGAGTGAGAAAAGATGTTGTCATGAGTAAGTATTTCTTTAGGGAAACATTGTTTTTATAATTAATTATGTATATTTATTAAAAAAAAAAAGTATGTACATTTATAACACTGTACTTTGTATTATATTACCTTTGCATCAAATTACTTAACGCTGCTGTGAGGGTGTTTCTAATACAACGGCTATTGAAGTGGCTGTAAAATTTTCTCTTAAGTCTGCTGTTTTCAATCTTTATTTTGTTTCCTCTTTTGAAAGTTGTAAAAGCATTATTGTCGAGTGTGGCAAGCAGGACGAGGGCCATGAGAGATACGAGACCGGTGCGGTGATCAGTAATCACGCCACCGGCCTCGTGCCGCTCTCTCACGGCCCTCGGCCTCATCCTGCTCGCCACATGGAGTTTTTCCTTTGCTATGTGAGCAAATGGGAACATGAAAAATATGTTTAATGTAGTCTCTCATTCACCACTATTTAACTTATAGTTATAGAAAACGACTTCTGCTTCTGAGAAACACGGAAATGTGAAAGGGTCAATTGCTGCGTTTATTTCAAATTATTCATCCATGGACCTTTTTAAAAGTTTTTTTTTAAATAAATCCTCACAAGAGATTGCAGCAATTAGCAAACAACAATGTTCCAATCAATCCCCAATGGACAAAATTCTACCTAACATTTTTTTCATTCTGATATACATCACAACAGGGAAGAATACGACTTTTAAATCAGCTAGAATTCAGACACAATTAGCATTCATAAGGAAAAAATCTTGCTTTATTTTTTATATTCTACAAAAAATGTTATGCAAAAGTGCTGTTTTTTTTACTAAGTGAATATTCGATATGTCGATAAGGGGCTGTTATTCATCAACTTTGTCATATTTGTGTATTTATTCTTGTCAGATTGTAGCTTCATTGCTTCTCATTTCTGTTTAGCTGACGGTGAAGACAGCACTGTGTCCATCCAGATAAAGCTGGAAAACGAGGGCAGTGATGAGGAGCTAGAAACAGACATCCTCTATAGTCCTCAGATCGCGCTCAAGCTGGCTCTCACTGAATGGCTAATCGAGTTTGGAGTGCCTCATCAGTACAACAGTAATTATGTCTTCTTTGTGTGATATATTTTAACATGATTTAAGTTGTTTTGAATTTTGGTAACATCTATCTTAACCTTTCTCCTCTTTGTTGCAGGTCGGCAGGTACCTCACAGTGGAACTAAAAGCAGTTCTGTGGATGTTCCTGCGCTCACTTCTCCCATCCTGGACACTTCCACTACAGTGACTACAGTCTTCCAACAGCCCATCATGAGTCCAGATGTGCCACTTAGCGATGAACTGCACGTGCTCTGCAAAGAAGAAGAGGTGGAGGTGGAGAAGAAGGAGTCCGACGAAGAACCCATGGAGATGGTTGTGGAGAAACATGACGAGGTGGAGGACAATAAAAATGTCAACCAGATCCTCACAGAGATTGTCAAGGCTAAGATGACAGAAGATCTCAAACCCATGGACACAGACAAAGAGAGCCTGACAGAGTCCAAGTCCCCAGAGATGTCCATTCAAGAGGATTCAGGCAGCGATATTGCGCCGATGCAGACTGATGATCAACTCAACAAGGAATTGTTTGTTCCAGGTCCCAATGAGAAACCACTGTTCACTGCTGAAGCACTTACCCTGGAGGATTTAATCCTGCTGGCTGAACTCTTCTACCTGCCATACGAACACGGTCCAAAAGCAGTGCAGATGCTAAAAGAGTTTAACTGGCTGAGAGCCAATAGTAATTATGTCAGTGTTAACTCCAAAGCAAAGGATCCAGAGAAGGTGAGAAATTACATATTAAAAAACGGATAGAAATGCAGGCTGGTCAATATGTAGTGCTTTTGTTCAACTAGGTATTAAACTGAACAAAAAAACTCTACTTTCATGGGAAACCTAGGATTATCAGGGAATTTGTACAATTGCATTTTTCTAGGCCTGAAAAATCATGAAAATTAATAGAATTTTAAGAATATAAATTCCAGAATTAATGTACTTTTTTCTAATTGATGCTTCACATTACACTGTTTAATTAACTGACTAAACGTTGCTCTTGAGTAGAGTAAAACATCCTTTGTGATCCTTTGTCTGATTTGTGAGCTAATTTGTGATTTATTTGCAAACTTGAGTGAATTTGAATGATTTTTAATGGAAAAGACATCTAAAAGTCATGGAAATGTGTTGGTCAATGTATGGGAACTCTTTTTCTCTGTCATGGCCTTGTTTTGTCCATGTTGAATTAAATAGGAAGTAAAAGTGTTAGTTCAGTAGACAGACAAAATGGTGGCAATGCAGTAATTATTTGCACCACATGGTGGTGCCTTTATGATAAGAATAAAATACTCACTTTTTTAGTTAACTACACATTTTTATTAGTTGCTGCAGAGCTGCGTTGAGGCAGTAGACTTTAGATACAGTGGTAATAAGGTGGTTTTCATATGTTTCACATAGGTGACTGAATGGCAATCCAGAGCGGAATACTTTGAGGAGATGTGCTGCTCCGTCATCCAGATGTTCACCAGGCTCTCCAACTCAGCCAACAGGACCATTCTGTATGACCTGTATCCCTATATCTGGGATATAAAGAGTATCATCTCAATGGTGAAATCATTTGTTCAGTGGTTAGGTAGGTATGGCCACAAATCTCTTTGCTCCCCCTCATTGTTTTTTAACCATGCTGAGCCCATGAAATGCTTAAGTCATTTAGTTGAATCCCAAACGATGAGCATTAAATTTGTCAGTCACATCCTCATCAGTTTTTAAACTACACTTTAAACATTGCACCGTTTCATAGTGACATCATTAAGATTTCAGGTGCTTAAAATGCATTCCTTAATAGATGGCAGTGCATATTTTTATACTTAAGTAAATTAACACTTTCTACTCTATCATAAGACCTCAGTTCTCACTTACAGTATGAACAGCTTCCACTTGAAATTTCTTGGGCGAAGTCTGCCATTTATGGGAAAGTCTAGTGTACACTCGCTTTTCCTTACTTATTTTCACTGTGTAAATACTGTTTTCCTCTACTGACTGGATGCTGTCCTCATTGCTAGTTAGTGCCTCTTCTTCAGGCCACTCTTAATCTGGTCAAATGAATTGGATGGCTGTGGTCACAGTTGCCAGGGTGGGTCCTGCTGCTTGCTGTGCATTCAGTGCGTTAACTTGGCAACATCTGTTGCAATCTCTTTCGATCAGGGGTGTGATCGTGAAGGAAAATCGGCCCCTTACGCCCTAGCGCGCCGCGCATGCGAACTTGAAAAGCAAGGCGGCTGTGTAAGGCTATTCTGGTGCACCTTGAGCAATTACTTAGCAGATATGGTAAAAAAAAAAACATAATATACAGATTATGTGTATTACACGAAGATACTCCACAAACAACCTCAGCGTTTGCTTTACTCTAACTGAACTGGTCCGGTCTGGTCCAGCCAGAAAACACTTTTTAAGTGATACTACATTCCGGTGAACTGTACACAGTTCTCATGATCCTAAATTCATTTGTGCAGTCAGCGAACTGAAGGGTCTCTCATGAGAAAAACGCTTGGGTCATTAGCCAGCCCTTTTATTTACGATGATTTTATTGAGAGACCTGTCACTTACTGAGAATGCCCATGTTTGTTATCCATATAGCTTCTGGGCATCGCTACAGTGCAGTTAGAGTAATGGATTCGGTTCTAAATGAGGTTTTTGTTGGAAGTTGGTTGAGTAATTATAGCACCAGCATGGCCTGGGTTACCTTGGTAACCACATTTTATTCACAGGTTTCTGTCCAGCTTTATAACAAAGCAACACAGCAGGCAGCAACCAAAACTGGCATGCCACACCTAAATTGTTAGCTGATGGAGGGGAAAATCAAGTGTATAATATGCTGCACTAATGAGTGTGTTCAATAGAACTGGAATCAAACACTTGATTAGCTTTCTTTGAAAACCCCATAATGGCTTCTCTTTATGTGAGAACATGCCCATTGAACAAATGTGATGTTGATTTAACTGACCCTTTAGTGTAAGTTTATAGGGATGCACCGATATTTTGTCCGATGACCGATAATTCTTTATACTTGAAAGCCGATAACCGATATATATATGGCTGATAAATCTAAATCCAAATTTTTATATAATTTTTGAGAGAAATTTTGTTTCAAAAACAAAAGTCTCACCATTAAAAGCCATGTCCAAAGCACTTCAACGTACGTACATCAAAGATATACTGCACTGTAGCCTAGTTTGAACCAGTGCAAGTTTTAAAATTATCTTACACTCCTTTTACACTACATTAAATAATGCAAACAAACCACTGGACAACATAACTTGCATATAAAGAATCAAAATGCATGTGCTGTTGATAAATAAACGGTATAGCCTCTGCACAGACAATTATGAAATTATTTTAATTAAACTGTATTGTTGATGAAAATGACACAAGAAAAATAAAAGTCCTAGTTGTTAAAAACATCTAAAATGTTATATTACTGTTTCAAATATCAGCATTGCTTTTTTGAGCTGAATGAACATCTAAACTGAAGTGCTTTGTTTGGGGGTTAATTAGCTCAACGAAACGCATGCTATTTAAGCTATTTATACAACATAAACATAATATTACAACTTTTATCTTCACAAAATAATGCAAATGCACAAGTGAACTAAGTTATGTGCTTGTCAGAATGTGTCCACAACTCCTGTTGTGGATCCGCTCTAGCCTATGACAGACTTGCGCTGAAAATTTTCCCCGTAACTGTGTTTTCAAAGTGATTTCAAGCAAATGTCGGGCAACCTTCATGGCGGACCTGCACTTCTAAAGTGTTTCAGCTACAATTAATACAGTATTTATCGGCTTTAATATATCGACCAAATTTTCTTATCGGTTCAATAACTAGAACATTAAAAATGAACATATATCGGCCAATACCAATATGGTGGTCAGTATATTGTGCATCCCTATAAGTTTATTAGGTTTTTGTGTGGACTGTCCCCTCTCACTATGCTTCTCAGCCTTTGTTTAGATGGACAGTCCAAATCCCAGTGCATTTTCAGACAGCATTTCTGCCCCGTCCAAAGCAGTGCAGATGGCATTCAGTCAGCGGCTCACTGCTGTTGTGCTGAGATCACTTACTAATGAGCTCTTGTATTGTCTTTTCCCTTCGTTATGTACAGATGGAAGAGTCCTCGGCACAAGTGTCTACTGCTATTGGATGGACAGTGCCCGATGTATGCACAGTGCTGCGATTTATTTTTTTTATTTTTTTCGGGGTTTTATAGATCATATTCTTTTTCGTTATGTGCCCAAATTATTTTAATTTCTTTCAATGTCTCAGGAAAGGAAAGGTTTTTGTATGAAGTCACATTTGCGCAGCGATAGCTCAAGTTTTAGGTGTTAACCCCCCAATTCTTTTCTCTGGCAGCTCTAACATAATTTTTGTTTCTATCAGTAGGCCCAATTGAAATGGCTCAGACAAGCTTTACCACACCATCTTAGGGGAAAATTGATATTCTTGCCTCATCTAAACATCTCTATAATAAAAATAATCAGTTAACAAGAATATAATTTTATAGATAAATAAATAAAAAGTAAAGGAAGTGATAAAATTCCCCTCAGATGGTGTGTGTGCTGTGTGTCCTGCCATTTCACCACAGGATGTGTTAGTATGATCAAACTGATTGAAAACGGGGGAACTTTGTCTCCTGGATCTGCGCTGCATTTGTCTTGTTACATGACACTGAGTCCTCATCCCCTCACATTGGTACTGCTATTTAGAAACGGATGGATTTCAAATTTCAATATGCTTGTGTCTGCTTAACGGCGATTTAAAAAGTGCCCAATTTTATCGTAGTTATCTGCTGCTGGAGCAAATAGGGGTTGTGACTGGAAATATTCAGTTGCTGCAGACTCTTGATTTAGAGGTTTTTCTTTTGAAGGGTCCAGATCTACTCCATCAATCATGTAAAATAAAGTTTCCATCGATCAAAGAAAGCGTCCACAGTGGTGGCTGATGAACAATGCTCGATAGTCATGTGACAAGGCAGATAGGTCTAAATGTGACTTCAGATGAAGGTTAGAATTCAGAGGGCTTAAACAGCTGAAGCTTATTTAGTACCAGCGAGTGAACTGATGACGTATAACAAACAAAATCCCCACACAGGCTGTTGTAGGAAAAGCGCTAGGCTACAGCTTATAATTCTTGAATATCTCGTCTCTTCAAAACAGGCAGAAACCTTGAGTTGAAGAGCTAGTACCAAACCTTATCCTAGATTGCATCATGAACCTCACTTATAACTTCTTGAGGATCATGTGGAAAAACAAATTGTTTCAGTAATATGCCGAAATCTGACTTTGCAGTCAGTGTAAGCCCTCTGTCATCGTAAGCTTAAGCTGCTTGAGCCCTAGGCAGAAGATATCCAACGCTTTTTGTTAATCTTGAGGCGTTTTCCTTGATTGTAGTATCTACATTTATTTTCAATGCGTTATTTGGAAATAAGACACCTCTACCCTATACCCCTTCCCCCTCATTATGCCAGAAAGCCCCTCACATAATGTTTTCCGCTTGGATCTGATCTCAACAGGGTGTCGTAGTCAGTCGTCAGCACAGTTCTTAAGTGGCGACCAAGAGCCCTGGGCCTTTAGGGGCGGTCTAGCAGGAGAGTTCCAGGTATCCAATATTGAATTACCAGCAAAATGTTACACGAAGATATATTTTCGTTTGTTTTAGATGTTGGTGTGGTTGCAAAACGCTACGGGTTGGTCTGTTTAAGGTGAGCTGTCAGCAGCTGCACAGTAAAACAAAGGGGTGTTGAGCCACTTAGGCTTTTTTTTCTGAAGTGTCAACTGAAGTGGTCGAACGACAACTGTCAGATCTAGTGTTTGGGGTGATGGTGTTTTCTAACCCAGCCTAAATTTGTATTTCTTTCAGCAACTGCCCAAATGAGATGCTGCTTTTCCCCTTGCGCTCGCGACAGCGCAGCATGGCTAGGTTTTATTTTATGACATCTTGTTTCTTTGCAGGAAACAGCGCAAAAATTATTTCCACATTTTGTCTGCGCCTGCGTCCACAACACTGCGCCTGCGTGTGCGACTGCGAGTCTGCCTACTCAAAGCTCCATGAACAAAGTACTACTAATCCATAACCTCAACATTCGAAACATTTAAATATAATTTGATTATCATAATTGGTGTGTCATGGAAAATATGAGATGTTTTAAGCTGGGAATTTTTGGTCATGGAGTTTTGCTCTGCGCTGTAGCATCATTCCTTTTCTCTACAGGACGTTCTAGCGCAGCGAAAAAGAGCGGGAAAGGAGCATCTCCTTTAGCCAGTTAAGCCTTTCTCAGACCAAGCCTGCGCACTTTTGTTTCATTTTGGTTTCTCTCAGAAAAAAAAAGGTGGAAAATGATTGTCAATGGTACGTATCTTAAGTATGATGTTTACATGCTCTTGCTGAAAACTGACCAACCAGAGAAGCCAGTTTACTTGTGAAGGCATTTATTTCCATGCCTGTATTAGGCACATTCTTGCTCAGCTCCTGTGTGAGGTTGGCACAGCTTGAGCAGGTAAACTCATGCTGAAGTTTCAGTAGCAGTGCAGTCACATGATCAAATCTAGAAAAGTTCTAAACTATTATATACTTTTGCTTTGGTCTCCACAGAGACTGTTGCCAATTGATGGGGCAAATGATCTTTTCTACCAGCCACCACCATCAATGCCTACTTCTAAAATCTATACCATAAGGCCTTACTTTGCCAAAGACGAGGTAGGTTTTGGCTTTCGTTTTGTACTTGTTTACAATTATAATCAAAATACTCAATTAAAAATACTCACCAGGATAGGGTTGTCAACATCATTATATATGTCTAAAGAATTTAGGTTTTTCAGGTAAAACATTAGCTTTTTCATGTAATTCAGTCAATCTGCTGTTTTATTCAAACTGTTACACTTGGTTGCAGACTTCCTTAAATATTTAATTGATATGTTGTTTTATGGCGCAACAAAAAACTATTTAATAGTGGTTAATTTGTAACTTGGCGGTTGCAGTGAAAATGGGCCTTAAGTTGTAACTTGCTCACAGATGGTGCAACCGACCCTAGGAATGTTAGTTTTGTGCTTTATGTTGAGGGCATGGCTTGTCTACGGTAAGCTGTCTGTAGTATGAAAAATCTGTAGATGTTGATGTCTAAATAAAACTTTGCTGTTGGCTGCTTGAATTCCCATCTGAGGTGTCCCAGTTTAAGCTTTGCTTTTAGGTTTATTTGCATCACATCTGAAGGATTCTGCTGAAACAGCAGTCTGGTCCACCTGTTAGTCCTAAGAAGGTTCACATTTTTTGGAATGAGAGCTGTCAGATGCCTTCTCACACTGCATCTCTCTCACTTTTTTCCTCAGTCTGCCATCTATAAGGTCTGCAAGGAGATGTTCACTGAGAGCTGTGATGGCATTTCTTTCCCAGATGAGTCATCACCGGACCTTATTGGAGACAGGTGAAGTTTGAGCTTCTACTATGTTTAGTCACATTAATGTGTTATGCATGCTTGATTAATAACATGTTAACTTTGTACCATCATCTTCATCGTTGCAGGTTTGTGGGAGGTTTTCTGACGCTCAGCCCAGACTATGGCTTTGTGCTTGAGGATGAAGAAGGTATCTGCGGCTATGCTCTGGGCACTGTGGATGTCAAACCCTTTGTAAAGAATTGCCAGATGAGTTGGATTCCGTTCATGCAGGAGAAATACAACAAGCCAGACACAGAGAAGGACCTGTCAGAGGCAGAGGTTTGCATGTCATGTCATTTCTTCTACATCAAACTCATCCTTAAAAGCCTGGAATATGAAATTATTTTTTTTTTTAAATATAACATTTTATTGAAGCTTCAGACAAAATCAGAAATCTTTGCTAAGCCAGCTAATTTGATTTGTATTCTTTTAGTTTCGCTTGCCAATATATATAAAAAAATGCTATGAAAATACAGGTTATCGGTACTTGTTATCGAAAAGTACTAAAAATGAAAGTATCCAAATCGGCCTCGTTCTGGAAAAAGTTGAATCGGTGCATTCCTAGTTTTATTCAGGGGCCAAAACAGAGAAAGAAATATGCAATTTGCAGTTGCTGTTATTTATATGGCCAAAAAGTTTGATTAAATTCTGATAGCTTGGAATGCAATGAGATTTTATAACAATATAGCAGACTACTTGCATAAAATGTTTAGAAATATCAATTGTCACTCTGTCTCCTAATAATACGTCTTAGTTAGATGTTATTTAAATGCTTAGTTTTATGATCAAAGAGATGTTTTCATTGTGGTGGGCAAAACAATTAATGCAATATAATAAATATTCTTAGAAATTTGCGTATCAAATATGATACAGTAGGCTTTATAAGATACAAAGGTTTGGAACACGTTTATGGCAACATCACATTTTTTTCCCCTATAGAAAATGATGCTAAGTTTCCATGAGGAGGAGGAGGTTTTGCCAGAATCGTTCCTCAGTAACTTCCCATCGCTTATTAAAGTGGACATTCATGCAAAGGTTACTGACCCCAGTGTAGCTAAAAGCATGATGGGATGTCTCCTCTCATCACTGAAAGCTAATGGTAGGTGGAGTTAAGTTGTGTGACATTAACTTTTTATTTAACATTAACTGTCCTTGTTCCCCATGATACTATTATTCATTGCTATAGTAATAAAATTATTACACGGTAATTAGTCACTAATTGTACAGTAAAGCTGCTTTTTCATCTCTGTGTGGTCTATCCCCTCTCACCACATTTCACTTTAACTTTAATCAGCAGAACAACGTTTATATTTATCAATTTCAGATGCTGACATTAAAGAGGGATGATCTTTACTGTTAGAGGACACGAAGAGCTGCAGTGATTTTATTGAATGCTTTGTTTCATAAACACATCTTTTTCTCCTCAGGCTCGCATGGTGCTTTCTGTGAGGTCCGGCAGATGGACAAAAGGATGTTGGACTTTTATAGCAAACTGGGCTGCTTTGAAGTGGCCAAAATGGAGGGATTCCCAAAAGACGTTATTCTAATGGGGAGGAGTTTGTGAATCTGAGCCGCCTAGAAGAAAAACCATACAGAAGGAGCCTCCTAGAAAGTGCATAAAGCTTTGGCCCACATTTTAAGGCCCCAACTCGCTACCTGTTCATGTAAATATCACGTTTTGTAATGGCAACTCTGGTGCCCTGTAACGGTAGCTTAAGTCACATCATTATGCTGAATGCACTTCTAGAATTTTAGGTGCTGTTCATTCACTTTGCCAGTCTGTGGTGGATGCTCAAGTGGTTTGTGTGTTCAGGGGGAGTGAGAAATGGAAAAAGAAGTGAAGTGAGTCTGTAAGAGTAATTCAGGACGCATGAGTTACTTTCACTTTTTTTCTGGTAGACAGATTGCTTGAGTTGGCCAAGTGCCATTGAACCTACTAAATCTCTTAGATGTGGCCGAGTTGCAGTTCGTGTTCGGCATATGTGCATGTTTAAGTTAATGTCTAGATCCTCCAGACAAAAGAAAACTTGCCATTACCTGATAAGAGATCTTCACTTTACTGTTTTTAATAGTTTATTTCAGTGCTTTACAGTGTTCAAAGCAATAATCCAGAAGGACTTCTTAACAGTCAGGGTTTGTGTTATTGCTTTTCAGGACATTGTAATAAATTCTGCAGTTTTCCAGGTTTAAACCGCGTCGGTGAGCTCATATGGAGAATGCAGCAGGCTAAAGCTATCCTTTGAGGTTTGGGATGCTTTAGAAAAGAAAAGAACAGAACTGAAACTGAACTTTGAGCAGGCAGAAGTAAATACAGTTAAATCATAATGTTCGTTGTCTTTAAGACCGCATGGGATACCTTTGTGTAAGCCTTTAGCATGTGTATCTTTTAACGATACATTTTTTCATTTTGTACAAAAATGCCCTTTGGCTCTTGTCCTTCTCTGTAATATATTTTAGGATAATGAAAAATACTTTCCTACACTTCTGCCTTTGTTTAAAGTGGTGAATTATACATTTCCGAGACCTGACAGGGTTACATTATAATTCTGTTGTTTACGACAACAACAAAAAAAAGTCACATTTGTAACCTAAACCTTAAGACCAATGCTCTGCACAATGTCTTTAATTAGAACAGAAGGAAAATTCAAACAAGTGGAAAAAAATTAAGGTATATTTATGAATTAATTTTAACATATTTGAGACCCGTTTTCTGTTGCCTGAAGAGAATGATAGCAGCCATTGCCTGTTCTTAATGAAGGTCTGCCTCTTTGTTAATATGTTTAAAAGCCCCACACGGTTTAATTTGTGTTTCTCTGAAATCGCAAGCCAGTCAGGATTGTTTCCCTGAATGTAGGTACAACATAAACTGTTTGTTCTGTTCTATTCCCCTATTTAACCAAAAGTACGGACAGAAAAGTTGTTTATTTATATAATATCGGTTGTGCCGTATCCTGAAAAACTAGATGAGCACAAAAGTCCCTTGCAGATTCCCCTATGTAATGTTTAAAATAATGCGGGGGTAAAAGAAAAATGTAAATACTTTTGTGCATGGGCAGTTTTGACAGTTTTTCCACTTCTTCCCCTTCCCATTTAAGGGAATTTGTACAAAAAATTGCTATTGTTTATCTCTATGGCTTGTTGCTTGGATCATTTTATTTTAGTTGATCACATACAATGCAAAGGGCTTTTTCTTTTCTTTTTCTTTTTAAAGGTCATATACAATGCATACATTTAAAAATATGAAGACCTTTCTGTATTTTGATGTATTATGATAATGTATATGTAATATAGTTGTAATTTCTGTAAGGGTTGTATGTAATTAAGATGTTATTAAAATGTTAAATAGAAAAGAAAATCTGGTCAGTGAGTGAAATGAAAAAATGCTTTTTAGACCCACAACCGCCACCCCTGGTGAACTCTTATTTCCGTCTTAGTTTCATTAAAACTTTGCAGGTGGTGCATTTAAATTGTGAAAAATTGAAAGCTGTTCCCATTTCTCATTATCTCTCTCTCTCTCTCTCTCTCTCTATATATATATATATATATATATACAGTATATTTACATACATGTGTGACAAACTAAGTACACCCTTACTGCTTCCATAGGAATTAAGAGGGTAAGTAGCAGTCAGATGCTGCTAATCAAATGCCTTTGATTAATTGATCATCAAGCAAGCGTGACCGACTCTATAAAAGCAGATGTTTTGGCAGTTTGCTGATCTGGAGCATTCAGGTGTGTGTTAACACAGTGCAGAGGAGGAAAGACATCAGCAATGATCTTAAAGAAGCAATTGCCATCAATCTGAGAAGGGTTGTACAGCCATTTTCCAACCATTTAAGTCCATCATTCTACAGTGAGGAAGATTATTTACAAGTGGAAAACGTGGAATAGTTGCCAGTCTTCCCTGGAGTGGACGTCCCAGCAAATTCACCCCAAGATCAGGCCAGGCACTGCTCAGAGAAATTGCAAAACACCCAAGAACTACACCTCAGACTCTTCAGGCCTCAGTTAATATATTAAATGCTAAAGTTCATGAGTACAATTAGAAAAAGACTGGATGAGTATAGCATGTTTGGAAGGGTTGCCAGGAGAAAGCTGCTTCTCTCTCTCTAAAAAAATAAAAAACATGGCAGCATGACTTAGGTTTGCAAAGTTGCATCTGAACAATCCTCAAGACTTTTGCAGCCACAGGACACCTTGTAGTCACTGAGTCGACCATGAACTTCTCTGTTTACCTAAGTATTCTAGATTCAAATGTGAGGCCATCTGTCCGACTGCTGAAGCTTGGCGGAAATTGGGCTGTGCGACAATGATCCCATGAACACCAGCAAATCTACAACAGAATGGCTGAAATCGAAAGGAATCAAGGTGTTGCACTGGCCAAGTCAAAATCCAGACCTCAGCCCGATTGAAATGCTGGGCTGGGACCTTCAGAGAGCTGTGCATAAACAAATGCCCGCAAACCTCAATGAACTGAAGCAACGTTGTAAAGAAGAGCAGGCCTAAATTCCTCCACAATGATGTGAGAGAGACTGATAAAGTCATATAGAAAACGATTCCTTCAACATATTGCTGCTAAAAGTGGCTCTACAAGCAGCTGAATCACAGTACTTAGTTTGTCACACATGGCTTCTCCATTTTGGCTTTATTTTTGTGAACCTGTTAAAGACCATATATATATATATATATATATATATATATATATATATATATATATATATATATATATATATATATATATTATGTCCTGATATGTAAAATGAATTCAAAAGGGTGTAGGCCTACTTTCTTTTTCACCTGACTCTATGCAAAGGATCATGTTAGATTGAAGACTGGAGTAATGGCTGCTGAAAATGTAGCTTTGCACAAACAGAACTAAATTACATTGTAAGACATTAAGTTTGAATATTTCACAATATTACCGTTTTACTGTAGGCCTATATTTATGCAGCCTTGGTGAGTATAAGAGAATTATTTCAAAACCTTTTTTTTTTTATCGTAATTATTCCCAACTTTTTACCTGTATTGTATATTTAATTGTTACAATGTCTTTTAGATATTGTAACAATTAAAAACGAGCTTTTAGGTCAGTGCTGGTGACGTCATAATCACGCGCCGTTTTTCGCGCTCCCGTCACATGTGTTTCGGAAACGCGACTTGCACTGTGGATATTGTAGCCTTTATTGAGTGATATTAGTAACGTTAGAACAGTTATGTCGTTTGTTGAGGACGAAACATCGGACAGTGGGGTGGACTCACGCTCGCGATTGGAAAGCTATGTGTTCAGTAAGATTAACCGTGACGCGCTGCATGCTTTGTAGATTTACTAGCACACGTGGAACAACTGCAATTGACTATTCCTTTAATAATTGTGGCCAGAGATGTTTAACGTTCATTAAAAAAACTGGATTACTTTACCCTCAAAATACCGTTCAAACGTGCTCGTTTTCAGTAATTACATTAATTTCTGCATATAAATTAAATATAGGCTACTTATATAATATAATAGTGTGATTTTGATTTCCATCAGGTTGTGAGTTGTCTTCTGAAGTTCCATTTTACACATTTCAAGCAGACGAAGATGAAGATGTGGAACATTTTCTGGAGCTCAGGACGGTTCGTAGAATATTTTATTAAAGGAAAGAGTTTGCCTGTCCTAAACCTGTATATGTCGCCATTCACTTTCATTCATTGCGCTTTTTTATACAGCTCTAGTAATGGTGACTGACGTGAAACTCCAATGTGTGTGAAATATAATGTTGATCAAATCATGATAGATTTTCATTTTTGGCTGATTTATAGTTTTAAAGTCAGTATGAAATAAAAATTCATCTATTTTCTCTATGCATATATTACAGATCTTATTGTGAACAATTCGTCTGTGTGTTTCTTTTTATATATTTTGTATGTCACCTTCTGTTTAAAGTCACCATAAAATCAAACATGACAGGTCTTATTTTTTTAGCCATGTTTATTATAAATAATTCATCCATGTAGATCATTATTTTTATTTATTTTTAAAGGGAAATCACCCAAAAATTAAAATGGTCATTTATTTACTCATCCTCAAGTTGTTCCAAACCTATATATGTTAAGTCTGTTGAACACAAAAGTAGTTTTTTTTTTAGTTTTTTTTGAAGAATGTTGGTAAAAAAACAACAACATACAATGGAAGTCAAAACGGTGCTGTCAACTGTGTGGTTACCTTAATTAAAATGACTTCCCCCTCCCTTTTTCAGCAGGGGTGGGACAACCTTTCACATATATGAGATCACAGCTATAGCAAACCACAGTGATCAAATCAATTCCTTATGGACAAAATTAAGTGCTGCCCTATATTTTTTTTTTCTGGTTTGAGAAACCATTTCTCGATCTTGTGGTGAAATGACAGAGTTCTCATAGGTGAAGTATGCAGGACTACTCCAGTCATTTAATGGAGCTCATTACTTTGCTCAATTTCAAGGGCCAAAAAGGTCTATTGTCAATAGTGTAGCAATATATGAAGCACAGCTCACACAGAACTCACTTCAAATCAAGCAGCTTTCTGTTGGTTAACACAGTGAACCCAATGCAAAATCTGTTAAAATCATGTGAAATTCCCGACTGAGTGGATTCCTATTGAAAGCTGGATTTCGCTCGTGAAAATTTACCTGACAGTGGTAACTGTGTCTGCTCCTTTAGTCTGCATAAACCCCACCCCTGCAAGCTCAACTTTTGGAGTGTAACGACCACATCTCATAAATCCAGTCTGATAAAAATAAAAAAAACAGCTGATTCATAGAACCAAGTTCCTGCCCAACATTTTTTATTTTACGATAATGCATTATACTCAGTTGTATGTCATGATATAGACAAAATGATCAGTTGCTGCTTTCATTTCATCGTGATTTTAAGATGTGTAAAAAGCTTGATGACCTGTACTTTTAAACGCCTTTCTCTCAAACCATTAGATTTGTCTTGGTGAGGGTGCCAAAGAGGAGAATAATGTTGTGGAAGTGACCGCTATGAATCACCAAGGAAAGAAAATATCTGTGCCCGTAGCTAATCTCAACATTTCCTGCCTCCCTATGGTAACGCTTTTTTTACTAAACTGTTATAGGTATTCAAATATGTTGCAAGTTTTTAAATCAGTGTTTTTTTTTCACATCTGTTTCTACTCAGGTAAGCCTTGGAGAGTTTGAGTTGATGGCTCCTGTCACACTGCGGCTGAAATCTGGATCTGGACCAGTGACTGTCAGTGGGTTACATTTAGTTGGTGAGAAATAAAACCTCAGTTGCAAGTCTCTATATCACAAAAATGCATTTAAAGCTAAAAATCACACACAGCATGCTATTTTATCCCCTTTGTTATGAAACTGAATGGTGCTGATTATTTCTCCTCTTTCAGCCACAGAGAATGAAGAGTCTGAAATATCAGATGAAGATGAAGATGATGATGTTAGTGAGGAGGAAATGCCCTCAGTCAAACCAGCCAAGAAAAAGCAGATTTAAATCAAACTTTGTGGAACAGAAATTGAGATGTTTACATCAGACCTTTATACGTTTTATATAATATTAGATGTAATGTTCTCCTTTGAGACATGATGGAGGGTGGTGGAGTGAATTTTGTACTGTCAGATTGTACAAATGTTAAATAGAACGTTTGAAGCCTCAATACAGCCAGCTCTGTGAACATTTACTTCATGTTAAAAATGTTTATATCAGTTAATACTGTTACTTATGTGTATGTAAGTAACCGCCAACACCAACCTTCAGGTTCACTCTCAGTTGGGAGACCCACGAATTCACAGTCCTGTCACCATTTTGCCCTTAAGTGAGGGCACTTGAGGATTATTCCGGATGTACTATCCCAGTAACACACTGTACCATGACAGTGAAAAGCCTGTCAATCTGCATCTGCCTTCAGGGAAAGCACCAGCATTATTCTCTACAGATTTTCTTCTTATCATGCATCATTTTGTTGTTTGAACTTTTGTTATAATCTTTTTATTTTTTTGGCAACCAGGGTTTTTAAATCTTAGTCCCTTTTTGAAGGACTGATAGAGGGAAGTTTTGCATGGGTGCATTTGATGTTGAGATCAGTCAAGGAGGACTTGCCATTGTTGTCATTTTTGTATTTTTACAGATTTATTTACTGAATCTGTAAATAAAATTAGTTGTTTTAGTAGAATCAGTGCAAATGGTACTTTTATTTAAGAGCTCACTTACCAACTGTTTTGGTAAATTCACCAGGGTGAACCTGGTTTTGCATAGTTCCATGTGTGCAAGTTAACATATATATATATATATATACAGTACCAGTCAAAAGTTTGGAAACATTACTATTTTTAATGTTTTTGAAAGAAGTCTCTTATGCTCATCAAGCCTGCAGTTAAAAAAAAAAATAATAATATTATGAAATATTATTACAATTTAAAATAATGGTTCTCTTTTTTAATATACTTTAAAATGTAATTTATTTTTGTGATGCAAAGCTGAATTTTCATCAGCAAGTACTCCAGTCTTTGGTGTCTTATGATCCTTCAGAAATCATTCTAATATGCTGATTTATGATCAATGTTGGAAACAGTTGTGCTGCTTAATATTTTTTTTATAACCTGAGATACTTTTTTCAGGATTATTTGATGAATAAAAAGAACTGTATTTATTTAGAATAGAAATCTTTTGTAACAATATACACTACCGTTCAAAAGTTTGGGAACAATAACTATTTTTTTTTTAAAGAAATTAGTACTTTAATTCAACAAGGATGCGTTAAATTGATAAAAGGTGATGGTAACGATTTATATTGTTAGAAATGTTTTTATTTTGAATAAATGCTGTTTTTATGAATAAATGCTGTTAACGTTTTACTCATCAATGAATCCTGAAAAAAGTATTCCAAAAATATATATTAAACAGCACAACTGTTTCCATCATTGATAATAACTGAGTATCAAATCATCATATTAGAATGATTTCTGAAGGATCATAAGACACCAAAGACTGGAGTACTTGCTGATGAAAATTCAGCTTTGCATCACAAAAATAAATTACATTTTAAAATATATTAAAAAAGAGAACCATTATTTTAAATTGTAATAATATTTCATAATATTACTGTTTTTTTTTTTTTTTTTTTTTTTTTAACTGCAGGCTTGATGAGCATAAGAGACTTCTTTCAAAAACATTAAAAATAGTAATGTTTCCAAACTTTTGACTGGTACTGTATATATATATATATATATATATATATATATATATATATATATATACACATACATACATACTTACACACACACACACACACATATATATATATATACATATATTAGTGTGTGGGTGTGTATATACATATAAAATGGAACACATGGCCAACATGAACACAATAAAATCACAAATGTATACATTCAGACAAGTCTTTTATATAATGAAAATAGATTTTAACCTGAAGTTAAATATTAACAGATCTATTAGGTCAATCTAACATCTGTTCATTATTTTTGTAATTTACATTTTACATGTTTGCTGTTTAATAAATTGTTTTGATTCATAATTCTTCTACCTATAATAGACTGTTTAACGTCGGGTTTTTCGGTGACAACTTACCCCATGTTGTGTTACAAAATGTGCCAATACTATTTCTTCTTGGGAAATAACGGTGGAAATGTTCAGTAGCTATTATTTAGGCGTAACGTTACCTGCTGCCTTCAACATTTGTGATGATACAGAAATTGACTTTGAAACCTAACCAGAAAAATGGGACAACTGCGGTTCCTTTAAAATGACGCCAACAGCTGGTGACGTCACTTAACTCCCCCTAGTAACCATCGTCGGCGTCTCGGAAGGGAGGAAGATGGTGAGAAGTTAATCTGCCTTTAGTCCTATCTTAGTGTATTATGTATTTAACTGAGATTTTAGAAACTTTGGAAATACGCGCAATGTATTCCGCGTTTGCAGCGTGAAGTCTTGATTATTAGCTGCAGTAGCGGGCTTTCTGTAGGGGTGAAGCCTGATGGATCAGCGGCGCTAAGTCTCAGTTAACGTTATTTGCCTTATTATTAACGTTAACGGTTACTTATTTCCCGAATTATTCAAATGTAAAGATTGTAACGTTAACTCATTCAAGAAATTATTATGATATTGTAGCCACCGACGGTAAATGGATAGTTGAACAAAATGTCATCATTTAATCATCTTTCACTTTCACTGGATTGTTTTATATAATGAGTGAATTGTGTCATTCTATCTTTAATCTCTTATTTTATTTTGTATTGAATATAACTAAATTATTAAAATTTAAATCTACAAATGTCTTTGTCTTTTTCATACTTTGTTAGATAAGGCTCTTAGCTGAGAGAAGTAACGTTAGTTGTTTCTCTCTCTCACAAATGTCCTTATAGTGTCATTGTTGTCTTGTTTAAAATCTGGTTATTGAGCATATTATGTTTATTCCAGGGTTTGTTGTCAATCCTTAGAAAACTAAAGAGTGCTCCAGACCAGGAGATACGCATTCTGCTCCTCGGATTAGACAATGGTGGAAAGACGACACTTCTCAAACAGCTAGCCTCTGAGGATATTAGTCACATCACACCAACACAGGTAACAACACACTATCTCCCTTTTGCTGGAAATACAAATTGCCTTGTAAAAAGTTCGTTTCTTCCATTTTCATAGAATAAGCTCTTAAAGGGATAGATATTTGTCATCATTTACTAACCTTCATGTTGTTCCAAACCTGTATGAGTTTCTTTCTTCTGTTGAACTCAAATGAAGATATTTTAAAGAATATCGGTAACCAGACAGTTGACGGCACCCATTGACTTCCATTGTAGGAAAAAAAGAATACTATGGAAGTCAATGGGTGCCGTCAACTTTCTGGTGAGTAAGTAATGCCCAAATTTTCATTTTTGGGTGAACTATCCCTTTAAGGGTTTTTTCTTGCTTTAGCACAATACAGCATTGTTCAGTTAATTTTAATTCTTCTGTCCTTGCCAGGGCTTTAACATTAAGAGCGTGCAGTCTCAGGGCTTCAAACTGAATGTCTGGGACATTGGAGGCCAGAGGAAGATTAGACCATACTGGAGAAACTACTTTGAAAATACTGACATGCTTGTGAGTGTTTCTTACGAGATATGTTTATGAGTTATGCATAGCCATTATTCATTATCATATATCACTGCCATTCAAAAGTTCTAAAGAAGTCTCGAATGCTCTCCAAAAATATAGTAAAAAAAAAAATACAATACTAACATTGTGAAATATTTCTAGTTTGCTATTTGAATATATTTTAAAATGTTGTTTTTTTATGTGATGGCAAAGCTTAATTTGCAGCAAGCAGTAACCAATTATTATTATCATCAATTTTTGAAAAGTTGTGCTGCTTAATATTTTTTGAAGACAGTCTATTTTTCAGAATTCTTTGATAAACAGCATTTACTTTCACTTTTGATATATTTAATACATCCTTGCTAAATAAAAGTATTAATTAATTTTTTTGAAATATCATACTGACGTCAAACTTTTGAACAGTTGTGTGTGTATATATATATCTTAAGTATGTGATATTTTCTCATATTTGTTTATGTGATGATTTTGACGTTGTGTTTTTGCATTTTAGATTTATGTCATAGACAGTGCTGACAGGAAGAGATTTGAGGAAACGGGACAGGTATAAAAAGATCTATCATTATAGCAAATGTGTTCATTATTTCTTGTCTTGTCTGTGTGTGTGTATGTGTGTAGATGAGAGATTATGAACCTTTCAAGGTCTCTGCAGGATATTTCTCACACTATGTGGCTTCACACTTGATCAGGTCTATGTCTAGCTACATTTTCCTGCTTAATACTGTTCACTGCAGCGTTTTTATTTTATTGGAAGTGGAACACTAAATTGCTCCAAGAAATGTGTAAGCATATACTCTCTTGATATGCATTTGTTCAAGCAAATCCATGCTGAAAGTATTGGAATGAGCTATTGAATTACTATTTGAATTGTTTATGTGGTGTGCAGGAGTTGTCTGAGCTGCTAGATGAGGAGAAACTTAGTGGCGTACCTGTTTTAATCTTTGCCAATAAACAAGACCTGCTGACCGCTGCTCCAGCCTCTGAGATCGCAGAGGGACTGAACCTGCACACCATTCGGGACCGTATTTGGCAAATTCAGTCCTGCTCTGCACTCACGGGAGAGGGAGTCCAGGTGAGTCATTGCTTTTACATTAGCCTTGTTTTATTTTTCCAATCAGTTGTTTAGACCGTCCCATCAGCGGCTGGTTTTTGGCTAAAGTGCTCCTTTCTTTCAGGATGGCATGAACTGGGTCTGCAAGAACATTACTGCAAAGAAGAAGTAGTAAGCCTAGTACTTTTTGTAAAGGGAATGTGAAAATCAAACTTTGTGGACTGTGTGGATTTTCTACCAGCTCGTCCAGGTTAAAGGGATATGAGGAGGCTTTTCTAACCCCTGACCCCTCTGAATCATTCCTCAGCCATCAACTCTATCTCACCCGCAGTTACTCTGTCAACACTGTGCAACAGCATGATACTCTGAAATCATTTGATTTATAATGTACAATCAACCACTGAATTGAGTGTATACGTTTGTTTTTTTTGGTATTATTATTCATTAGAATGTTGTCTGTTTGATCTTGGAATCTATTTTAATATCTTGGATTTCTATGATTTATTCCTTTTAGATGTTTTATACTATGCTAGATAAAATAAAATGAAACATTGCATACATTTTTTATTTTTATTTTTTTTGCATAGCCTGTGTTATTTTACTGGCTTGAACCACTGAATAAATATTTTACTGTGGGATGAGCATCTGGCTAAATCACAATGGATACCTGTGTATAACAACCAGCAGGGTTGCTACACAGGTGTGCTTGCTTAAGCACCTGGCTGTGGCAGTGAGGAGGTTTTTTCTATTTATGACATGATATGGAGACAATATTCTAATTCACATAATGCCTTCTGTAAAAGTCAGAAGCCTCAAGCAAGCACCAGACCAGCAACGCAGATGCTCATCACAAACAATTTTCTCTTTTTCAAAACAGAATACATTCAAACTTATGAAAATAAATATTTAGGAAATGTCTACAAAATGAAAATTAAATGACATTTCTCCTTTCTCTTGGTTTCCATGCTTAAGCTTCAAATATACAGTAGCCTAATATTTTGTGTAGACTGTGTCTGTAAAATGTTAGCCGGTGCACATTTAATGGTGAAAGTCAACAGTTGTTTTTTACCGTCTTACAACCAGAGATTAATCTGCACCTAGACTAAAGATTTTCCGATTTCAAAACTTTTTTGCCTTTCTACTGTATCGGTAGCCAAGTTTTATTGAAAACCCATTTTGCCAGCTAAGTAGGCTAGCCTAACATACTCCTTTAAGTTGTGAGACAGAAGCTGCTCATTAACATTTAACATTAATAAGTCAAAACTACAACTCGAACCCTGTCATATTACAGCACACTTAAATCAATCCGCCTTAAATGCATTATAGTCCATTAGAGCTGAGAATCTAAACGTATCAACTTTATTTTTAAGGTAAGAGCGGGCGCGGCCATTTGTAACTTGAATGTGCGAGCCAAATGCTTCCGGTCACGTTTGAATCGCTTTCAGTACAAAAACAGTCCGTTATGCTGCTTGATATTGCAAAGAGTAGGTAGCTGCTGTCATTATTGTAGGCAAATTTATTATCCTAATCATAAACGCACTGGATTGTATCGCAAATAGTTTTACCGGGTCTGCACTTTGTTTTTCTTGTTGGTATTTTCATAGCAGCTAGTTAATCGGAAGTGTCGCACGAAAATAGTGTTGCAAAAGGTGTATAGTGACCTGTATTTACATTTGAAACACTGACAAATGAATCTATCTATCTATCTATCTATCCATCCATCTATCCATCCACCCATCCATCCACCCATCCATCCATCTCTATGGAGAGAGGCAGATGTGGGCAGGTGACCTTGTGTTCCACTGGGGCTCTCCTCCCCCCTTAGAGGGCAGGGCTAATGTCACACCTCCGTTAAACCCTATGTTGCCATGGCAACTGCTTTATGGTCATGTCAGAACTGTTAAATGCATAGATAGCCTACCTGCTGTTTCATAAACGAGTAAAGGCGTTCACGCTTTTCTCTGGAGCTGGCAGTGCACTTACAAATAACTCATAGCTATTGATGCTTTATTCTTAGTAACTGAAATTCATAAGCTCAATTGATTGACAGACAAAGCACTCAGAGATGTTGTGGGTTCACAAAAGAACTCATTCCTCAGAGTATACATTCACTCAACTCCTTAGTTTGCCCAGTCTTCAGTCCAAGCACTCAGCAAACATAGAGACACAGGGTGGGTTTTCGTGCACCGGGACTGTCAGCACCTTCATTTGCAAATCAGTGAGCAACAGACATTTGCTGTTTTTGAGTTTGTCCACTGAATGACACAGAACCGGAACTCTCCGCAGAAGCCATCTGTGCTGTGAAGGATGTGGCGATGAGGTGTGTCAGCTGCCAGTGAGACCGAACACTGCGATGTTGATAAGGAATCACAAACAGGAGAATTCGGTCATAATCATCAAACCTGTATGCTAAAAAGAATGTTGTAGCTGTTTTTGTCCATATACAGTGAAACTCAGTGAGTTCCAAAACAACACGGCACGGGACCCCACTGACTTTCAGTTTTAGGACACAATTATGTTTAAAAGGCAATTATAGGCCTACGCATTGATATACAAAAAACTAAATATATCAAGAACAAAATATGAACTGAGCTGGATAACTTTGCAACATCAACACTATTACTGAACTGAACTGAATAAACATTTAACTGACATTAAATAAATAATGACTTTATTGCCCTTCTGTTGAACTACTTATAGCTGAATCAAACTTGTTTCATAATTAATGAACTTTGCAACATTGAGTTATTGAACTGAATTGATACGAGAGTGAACTGAGCTGAATAATGATATTATCTTCTGTAGAGCTGAAATCGAGTTCGTTTCATAATTTATTTAATCATTTCGTAATTCATTTTACATCACTGTCATTTTCCTGCTTATTAAAGCCTGCTTTGAAACAATCTGTATTTTTAAAAATTAAATGTATTTTGTGTTTCAAAGAAGAAAGAATGTTTTACTGATTTAGAATGACATCAGAAATCTTTGAGCGTACTTTTTAAAAGTCACCATTAAATCAAAATTGATAATTCATATTTTTTATGGAATGTTGTTCATTATTAATAATTTATCTGTTGCACATCTTTAGTTTTTATTTATATTCATGTGCCCTCAATCTTTTATCAAAAACATGAACTCTGGAAGCTACATCTCTCTGATCATGGCTGTGCTTAAGTCAATTTTTTTATGCCCTTCCCTCGCTAACTTAATAATAGTAGTAATTTGTTACATTTATATAGCGCTTTTCTGGGTACTCAAAGTGCTTTACATGGAAAGGGGAATCTCCTCAACCACCACCAATGTGCAGCATCCACCTGGATGATGCGACGGCAGCCATATTGCGCCAGAACGCCGACCACACACCAGCTTACTGGTGGAGAGGAGACAGAGTGATGAAGCCAATCAGTATATAGGGATGATTAGGAGGCCATGGTGGACAGAGACCAAGGGGCAAATTTGGCTTTTTATTGACCACAGAGAGTCAGGACCTCGGTTTAACGTCTCATCCAAACTTCCCTCAGTCTCCTTCACTCAGATGTACATCATTGCTAACATTGTATGAATACTACTGGCAGAACCCTTGAAATGTGCCCTAAGCCCTTGATCACTTGGTATCCGCAATGAAGCTAATTTATTATTTACATTTTTTCCCCTTATGAATTTGTTTTACGCATCATTCTATAGGCCTGTATGTATGCTTGGGCTGTTGGAGAAAATCTAAAATGAAAATCATAACAATACAATAAACTTAATTGTTACAAGTATTGTGCGGTTAAATGTCAAAATAACTCCAATTTCTTACACTAAGTGTTGGTAAATTAAGTGCGATCTGCTGTAATATCACATTTGCGTTGCATTGTGGTCTATGGATCTGCCTGAAGTGTACATATTGAGAAGACTTGCTCCCTCGGTCAAAATCAAGGGTCCGAGGGTCTGTCCAAATAAGCTTCCCTCGCCCACTTAACGAAGTTGAACGCACTTCAAAATGGCGGCGGAGATTTCCCAATAGACAAAATCAAGTCCCACCCTTTTTTTCTCTCTTTCAATAAACCGTTTTACTTAGATATATGTCACAATAGGGTAGAAAAGACTATGACAGCATCCAAAATTGCATACTCTATTGAGTAGGTACTTATTTTGAATAGGCAATTGCTTCGCGACGTACTACATTTGCCATGTTGTCATTATCATATGCCCTATCAGTGTCAGATGCCTCGCATCACTGCCATTCTCAAATCCTCTCCCGTGGCCTCATGGGATAGTAAAATGTCCATCGAATGCACAGTTCAGAATCTCACCGGAAGTAGTAGGCCATCCGGGTACTTTTTTTCTACTCTTTTAGTACTGTGAATTCGGACACACTTCTTTTGTCGCATACTAAGGGAAGTATACGATTTTGCATAGAGCCTATTAAAATTTCTGTTCCATGCCAATTTTAAGTCTCTTAAAAAAGAAATATCCTGTATTCAGGTGAAAAACATAATTTTGTATTTAATGAATCCTACGGAAAGCATCCAATGACGTTGCAATGACTACCTTTTGCCTTTTTGATGACATCTCCCATTCCCTGTGTTGTCATAGCCTGTGTTGTCTTTTCTAGTAATCCTCCTGGCTTGATGATTCATTACCATGAACAGTATGTGTAGCAATTTGTAATTTTTACAGTAAAAGTTGGTTAAATAAGCAAATTTAAAAATGACCATTGCAACACACAGATAGCTGCAATTGTAAGGAATACGGGAAGAGAGAGCTGTGCCTCAACTCCCAGTGTAACCATGTCTAATGAGATGATGACATCTTTCATTTACAGAACATAATCACATTAACTGTTTCAGTTTGAATGGCTTAATATTTCCCATGTGTCATCATTTTTCCATATGAAGCTCAAGAGCAAGTTTGCTCATGTCTGTTTGTGTAAGAGAGAGGGCGAGGAATGGAGATATAGTGTGTTTGTGAGCATCAGCTCATCACTATATATCACTTCATTGGTGTGTATTTGCCTGTTCACTGGGGTGTGGTCTGATGCTCTTGACAGCTGTGTGTGTGTTACCATGGCAACCGTGTGTGTGTGTGCACATGCCTCAGTGTAGGGGCCTCGCTGAAGGTGTGTTTTAATGCTGTTGCTCCGCCGGGAGCCTGTCAGCTGTTGTGCAGCTGCCGTTGCATTAGCAGGCCCGAAGCCCTGCGCATTTATCCATCTTCTCTATGACACATCACACTTCTAATTCCAAAGCCTAATCAAAGACATCCACACACAGTGCAGGGCTTGTCAGGCCAGCAAATGCTACAGAGATCTTCTGGTTTCATATTCCTGTAATGAGTAACTGGAGACGAGAGGGAAATCTGCTGCTCTGGCTGCCCTCTTTGTTACCCGAGTATCTCCAAATTATTAACACTGGAGCCTGGGAATTCAGCCTTCAAACAGACACGCAGTGTTTCCTGTAAGCCTTACTGCTACGCCTAGTTCAATGTTTTATTTAACCAGGGTTTTTAAATCTTTGGCATTAACAAAATACACAGATAGGAATAGCAGATTCTTAAAGGGACAGTTCGCCACTAAAAAAAAGAAAAAGAGAATTCCTTCAGCATTTGCTCACCCTCTTGTCATTCCAAACCTGTTTGGTGTTTCTTGGCACACAAATGATTTCTGAAGGTTCATGTGACATGCAAATCTTACCCTAAACATTTGAACAGTAGTGTACAAGAAAGAGCTGCCACAAAGGGGAAGATTATCAGTGAATAATGATCATTTTAAACTGTTCCTCACACAAAACTATGACGTATCGTATCATTTGTCATCTGAAGTGTTTTTTTTGTTTGTTTTTTTTGACAGCCTGGTCACCATGAACTCTAAGTGTATGGAAATGATCGGTGTGAAGATCAGTGTTGCCAAGTCTGTGATTTTTAAGTCAAGTTGTTTCCGTGGGTTGATCTCTGAAGTACCCAGAGGCCTCTGCAGCTCTCCTGCCTCTGTTGCTCCAGGACTGGCCTCACAGGCCCTAAGAGGGATTTTGGATTATCCATCCTGGCTTTAGGGATTGGAGCTGCAATGTGCTGGATAGCAGAAATCTTAATTCTGCATGGTAAATAGATTATTGAGCATGTGAGGCACTGACAGACATTCCAAATTAGATGTTGACTCCTCTCTTCCCTATCTGGCAGCGTTTCCTTTTTCTGAAAATCGCTTCAAAACTTTATGCCTCTCTGTCTTTCCTGCTCACTCTATGGTATCAGCGTAAAGCAATATGAGAATGAGAAGCAGTAAAAACAATGGCCTTACATACATCTGGTATTAACATCTGTCTCAGATTTACAGCTGAAGTGGTCAGCACTAAATACAGGTGGGTCCACAAATTCTCATTTGATGGTACACATGTGACCGTATTACATTTGTAGGGTAAACTCTAATCCTTCTTGATGCATCCAGCATGGCAGCAAAGGCCCACATACTCACCTTTTGTTTTATGGAAAATAACCATCTGATCAAAAGAAGAAAAAAAAAAGCACATACCATTTGGCAGCACTGAAAAGTCAGCAGCTTCGGCCTGCTCTGTTTCAGGCAGATCCCCCTAAGGTTTCTGGGAATTTGTTTTGTTTTTGAGAAAGGGCTATGTATCATTTCTGTTGTTCTCCTCCACTCTCATGGCCTGTTCACACACCAAGATAAATGTAATTTTGGTGCAATGAATGGCTGTTTCGACACGAACATTCACACGTTGTCAACGTAACATTTATTTTTATTAACAGAGAGGTGTTCTAATCTCTTTTCCATCACACTGCAAAAAAAACCGGACGACTTGGTGGTGCTCGTGAACAGACTAGCGTCTATTTTACACTGCAAAGGTGGTTTCTGTTGCTACATGAAAGCATCTTAAATGTCTGTGTATTTGACAAATATTGCAGCTAACCCACTTGATCTGTGTTAAAGTATGCAAACAGTGCAAGCATCGCTACGGGAAGCTTCACTACTCCATTTTCCCTGCTTGCAATCGGCAAATCTTGTCAATCGGTTAAATCCAGCCACAGCTGAAGTCAAGCAACAGTGAAGAGCACCATATGAACAAAAGCATGAATCGAATGTTTGGCCAGTTTTCTTCGCAGTGCGATGGAAAAGAGAACAACTCCCTGTAAAAATGAACATTAGCAGAGAGCATTCGTTCAAATAAAAATGTTTGAATCCGGAACAGACAAATCGTGCAAAAATTTGATGGAATTTTCCCGCTGGACATTTGTGTTCAGTCTGCAAAACACGTGTCCCCTCTCTAATCTGCAAGTTCTCAAACTACATTAAACACGGAGCAATGCAAATCTGAAACCGTGATCCCCACCAGCAAAGCCATCATCGTGGGACATCGTTCCCCCTAATAACAGGGCAGGTTTTAATAATTGATGGCAAAGGAAGAGTAAGCAAATGTGACTGTTGCAGAAAACCAAGAGGCTTTAGACTACAGCTGGTCTGTGCTGGGCTCAGAGGGTACAGAAGACCTTGAAGCCTTTGTACAAACATGTCCACACCCTAACATTTTCACACCAACTCCTTTACATGAAAAATCCCCATGTTTGCAGTGCTTTTTATTTTCCTTTTCACTTCAGGCCTCACATACATCCGTATGTGATCACATGTACAGAGGAGCTAAGCCGGGCAGCCTCTGTTGTGTTTTGCAATCGATCCTTCCGGCAGGCTTCAGTCCTCCCACGGGCTGCAATGAGCCAGCATGAGCAGCCAGCGTGATTAGCATCATGGGACGGCAGAGCTCAGAAAAACAAACCCATTGTAGAGCTCTCGGAGCATATGGCGTATCCACCCACAGCAAGCAGGGGGGAAAAAGAGGGTAGAGTCCAGTCAGATTTCTAATTGGTCACAAAATGTTGACTGTGTTGGTTTGAGAGCACATGAATGTATGGGGTTTGTGGGAGGAGAGGGGCTGGAACGTTACACTTTATAAATAAATGATGAGCTGTTCTTCAAGCCTGATTACTTCCCCCATCCCCTTTCTACCTCAGCCGGCCCTGCGCCCCCATCCCACCATGCCTTAATGGAAAAATGTGACTGATGCCCCCATTGACCCATGAGGAAGAGCTGGAAAGTCCTTAGGCTGCTATATTTAAATGATTTAAAAGTGGTCTTGGCTTTTTTCTTTTCTTTTTTTTTTTTGGAAGCCACATATTTCGCTCAAGTTTTCGCTTCGGACTTGCCCATAATGCTGTTACTATCTTATAAACAATGATTAACTTTACTTCAAATATAACCTCCAAACCTGTTTTGATAATCAACAACAAGGTCTAGGCAAATTATCCAAGCCATAGACGAAAAGGGTCATGCTTGATTTATGGGATTTTAGTCGGATCTGCAACACAGTAAAATATTTTTAGAGCTTGGCATGACAAAATTTTTTAAATAATAATAAAAAGTATGTTCATAAAATATATAAAAATGTCCACTGGGTTATAAAATATTGTTAATTAACATGACGCTTCCAGGTCAATAAATCACATTTTTCAAATTAGGCTGCCTCATATATCTAGGTTTTTCAAGAAAGTGGTAACTGGTTCTTCAAAGAAAAATATCTTGATTTTTTGTTGTTTCATCTTATTTTGATGCTTTTGTCTTCATGATTAGAAGTTTGCTGAGGCTCCCTGGTTGAGAACCACTCCATAGTTTAGAGCCATGACAAAATTACAAAAGATTTTTCACACACATCTGTTTAAACCAGCATTTAATACTCTTTTGAAGCACATTTATTTCGATTTCCAAATGTATGCATCCAGTTTTCTTGTATAAAATATGTGGAAAAAAAGTCAACTGTTCTCTAGTCTCACTCAGTCGAGTCTTTTTGGAGTTCTGAGTGCACAGAAAGGCCTTCCTGCTTGCCTACAAACACAAACAGGAAGTTTTTCCAGCATGTTCACAACAATCTGTGTTCCGCGGTGACCACAGACCCCTTCGGGCTTCACCGTCACCGACTAAAACAGGAAGTATATCTACACCGTTATAAGACTCAGAGGTGTGTGTAGGCACCAATCATCCTGAACATGCTTCACATTTGCTTAAATGCAGGAAATAACATTATCTGACAGGAAGCAGAATCCAGAAGTACTTCAGATGCAATAGCTCATGACATGCTTGGTGGAACCTCTTTGAGTGAAGCCTCCAAAGAACCTGGATTGAGTTTTTGTACTGATCTTTTCCAACCTACTGAAAATTAATGAAAAATATTAATACATAATTGTAAACATAACAGAAAAACAAGAACCTCTGGCCTCTAAGGAATGTAAGTAACACGTCAAACCATAATCGTGTTTACCTGTGGAGCGGTTCAGCAGAAACTTAAGCCCAAAATCTGAAGGTGCAGTAGAGGTGAAATATGATAAATAATAAACAGACTCTATCCCTCTTTTTTAATAACAATATTCCCCATCTACTGATAATAAAACTG
The DNA here is from genome assembly GCF_951802725.1 of Rutilus rutilus. Lineage (NCBI taxonomy): Eukaryota > Metazoa > Chordata > Actinopteri > Cypriniformes > Leuciscidae > Rutilus > Rutilus rutilus. The sequence continues at coordinate 9,597,716 of NC_140225.1, forward strand.
TAGAAGATTAATAGCAATGTTAAAAGGAATCTTTAGCACATAATAAAAAACAACCCGATTCCAGATGCCCTAAAGGCAAGAAGAGGGGAGGTGAAAGGAGTTAAAACTAACTCCGTTTACAAGTGATCATTATCTGCTCTGGGTCAAAACCCTCCGCAATTAACCAAAATCTGTTTGTAATTTTAAAAAACTCAGCTGGGTCCCGCCTCCACATTTCTCAAAGAAAGATTCCCTTATTATTTTACACAGGGACAGACAGGGTTTTAATGCTTAAGTTGGAAGAGATCGGAGTTTTTAAGCCGAGAGGCTTGCATTGCATGATAAAAAGTGCTGTTTTCCTTGTAACTGTGAAGTTAACAAGCCTGGTTTTGAAAGACAGGCGGGAAAAAGGTCTATGGAGGAAATGAGCGAGATATCGGAGATAAACCGGAGATGCGGTGGAAGGTTAACTGGTGACGTATGGTTTAGTGGAAGATTGCCCATACAATCCATAGAAATCAGGGTGCCTGTGGCTCTGTGAGGCGTCGATCCAGTCGTGCATGGAGAGCCCTTGGAGGGGCTGGGACATTGAGGCCGTGGAGGGCAGGGGGTGCGAGTAATCCTGTGTCCAAGGGAAAGATCCCGAGCGAGGGTAAGGAGGATGGCCACGGTGATTCGATATGGAGGGGACGCTAGAGCAATAGCAGTTGTCCATCGTGCACATGAGAATCTTACGCCCACCGTACTGGGGCAGCATGGCCTGCTGGGAGGAGCTGGGATTGGGGTAGTCAGCTGGAGTAAAAACTGAGCTGGAATGATGGACCGACTGGGCGCTGCTGCTACTGCTGAGGCCTACAATGTGCTGGGTGGAGCTACAGGGAGCCAAGGGCGGCTGTGACGTCGGCCCGTCTGTGGAGCTGGAACCTTGACCCAGGAACTGCTGTTTGCTCATGGGGCCTGACGAGGAATCCAGCAGGCTAGTGCTGCTTTCAGGGAAGGCTGTGGAGTGTTTGCGTTTCTCACCCCCGGAGGTATTCGCACTGGAGGGGTGGACAGATATGCTCTGGAGGAAGTGTGCGGGAGTACTGAATGGTGCTGGAAACAAGGAGATGAGGACAATGAGTTTGATTTGTGGAAAAAAAACAATGTTGAACAGAAATGTTTTTGCACTTCAAAACTGTTAATCATATAAAAGTTTAAAAAAGGTCCCCAAAACCAACATTTATTTTTTCTTTGGGTACGTTTACATGACAGCGATGTACTAAAAATGAAGACGGTTTTCTTTGCGTTTTTCACATGCGAATAACATTGTCAAAGCAATTCCAGTTCACACGGATCATCGAAAATGAGTAAACCCGCTGTATTATGCTGCCAGGCCAGTAGTAGGCGATGTCACTAAAGAAACACTTTGCGCCTATAGACTGAACACGTAATACGCATGCGCATAACATCACCATTTTCACAAATTAACGTTTCTGTAATTTACATGGAGATGATAACGTAATAATACGTGATAATGTGATGTTTTCAAAACGCCAATGTCCAAAATGCATAAAAAGTTGTTTTTAGTTGAAAACGGTGTTGTGTAAACAGCCCCTTATTTATTTCTTCAATGTTTTATTGTTTTTTTTGAGGATGAGGGCATTCCAGGGTCAATGACGAACAAGAAATAATGAAAAATCTTTTATAATCTAGTTTAATCACGTGTCAACAATCTTTTTATTCACGTTGGTTTCATATGAGCAAACTTTTTATACCAGAACTCATGACCCAATTAGAGACCAATAAGTTGGCGACCCACCAGTCACTGAGCCACTGAGTATGTTTTTACTAACCTTCCAGTATTTTTCTCAAGTTCTTTTCCTTTTTTGAGACTTCAGACAGGAATATTTTGGAATTAAGATGACCCACTTTGTAAGGAGGCAGAACACTGCCTGTACATGATGTTGATCTGTAAAAAGTCCATTTGACATCAACAGATTACCAACCATTCAACAATATTCAATAAAAGCATTCAATTTCAATCAATTTCTGCACTTCGGTTCATAAATGACATACCTGTCCATGAGTATTTTCACTGGTTTTGTGTTCTACAAAGCAAAACAAAACAGAGCACAAATATTAATCTTCCTCTACAAGCTCCTGCTTGACTGCCTCTTTGTCTGTAAACATGGAAAAATCTGGAAGTGCAGATCTACTGATAACAACCACACACAGACAGGGAAGCATTTCTCACAGGTATGGGCACATTCACACGGACTGTTTATGACAGAATGTGGGTGAGTGCAAGGGGATTTCTAGCAAAAGTCAAAGGAGAGTGTGCTTAAGGAAATATTCACTAGACGGCTGCCTTACTGCCCAGTCAGACTGACTGCGCCTTTATATGAAGGAAAGTTTCAGACAGACTTCCAAGAAACCGTGACATAATCAAAACTTAAGGCAATGTTCAAAGATTTCACTATTTTATTCTTGCTAGACATTTATTGATCCCCCTGCAACAACCAAATCGCACACACAGGACTAGGGTATCATAGGCAGTTAAGGATGACCAGATGAAGTCGTCTGTGAAGGGTGAAAGAGAGAATCGACCTCACCTTCATGATGTTAATATTCTCCGCCTTGTCAAACACAACTTGGACAGAGCTGAGCAGTTTCTTGGCCTCCTGACGGCGTGCATTGAGCTGCAGGGTTTGGGTTGAGTTCTCCTGGCAGTATTTGGAGTGTGCTTTATCCAGCACCTCCAGAGTTCTCCCCAGGTCGTCTTCTAAGAGCTGGTGCATTTTGTGATACTGCACACGCACCTCCTCCTTCAGCTGCTGTACCTTATCCTGCTCAACAAACACAAGGTGCACACTGAATTTCTATAGTTTCCATAAATTGGAAAACTTTAACAAATATCTCCCTGTAGGAAAGGAAATGAAAATGATCACAGATTTTATTGTTTTAATGTCTCAGTTTATTGTACCGTTTCAGACACAGTGAGAAAAAAGGTGATGCTGCAATGTATATTATCAGAAAATTAAAGTGGTTTTTGACCTTAGATGGAAGTAAATCTATTGTAGGAGACCTCCAAAACAAAACAAGGAACCATTAAAAACCACTTGGGATTTTTCTCAGGATAAACATCTGAGAAGCAGAAAAATGTAAGTAATTTCACATCTGCTATAGAGTTTCAGGAGAGGACATGTAAAAGTGTTTGTAGTGCATCTCACTGAGGTTTAACAGCCTGTGAGATGCACAGAAGATTGAAATGTGTATCTGTGATATCTAAATTATACTTAAAAATCTTCATATACAGGGTCCAAAATTTACTTTTTACTTCACTGGCTATTAAACTGTATTTTGATATATTTGTCCTTATGAACATAAAATGTCATTTTAGTATTATTTATATACTAAACAATATAGTTATATACTAACTTTAGTAAATAATACTGTATACTATTATATTGTTTATTAATATTTTGAATTAGTTTTAATAATTGTTTTCATTTTAGTTTAAGTTTAAATAATTTTGTTATGTGCTGTCATGTTTATTAGTTTACTTTTTTTGTGTGTTCAATTTCAGTTTTAGTCATTGTGTTACTTTAATTATTGTAATACTTTATTTTAGCTTTATTACAATAATGAAAACATTTTTAATAGTTTTAGTTAATAATAACAACACTGGCAACATTTGTCTCAAAAAGTGCTGGATATAATGGCACTCGATATGAGTCTGTCACAAAAAGGTTGATTTTGTTCTCATTTTCATTTCATAGCTTAATGTGTCAGCACAACTTAGTTTTCTATATGTGACTGCCTTTCACTTTTGTGTTTACAAATTAATTATTTTGTCTGGAAATGTTATTCTGGTTCATGCATGTTGAACGAAGAGTGTTTATGTATTTGATTGCATTTGCTTCATTAAATTTGAACTTTTCTTGAATATTCACTGTCATTTTCATATTTTTATGTGGATCCCTAGAAGAACAGCAGTCATTGTATAAGCGAATGGGGATCCGAGTCCGAGACCAGGGGAATTTGACCAGACCTCCTCCTTGACAGTATTATTTTGTAGTATATAACACTTGTCTAATACATTTGTCTTAAACACAAATATAAAACTGCAGACAGGGAGAAAAGGTCTACATACAGTTTAAGCACAGACGCTGCCAATGTCATACCAAAACCAGCCTCTTCCATATTCATTAGCTGCAGTAGAGGGTGAGGGGAGAGACAGGCAGACAGATAGACAGAGTAAGACAGAAGAGTGTGTGCATGTCGTATAAATGTGTCTTTACCTCCACCAGTACTTTGTCAGACTCCAACTTATACAGCTGCTCCTCAATGTCTTTCACTCGATCGTCAATGCGATCCTGCTGCTTCATTAACATATGCTGAAGGGAAGAACAAAGACAACACAAATCAAACCTTTTTCCACAGATCCATGATCTGCCAAACTTAACAAAATAGAATGACTCCAGGCTCAAGGAACATCTGAACTGCAAACTATTTTTAGCAATATTGGTAACACTTTACACCATAACAAGGACACCTTCAAATATAGCGTAACCAAATTATTCTTGTAAAGCATATTAACCTTAGTTCATGGTAATTTCAACATTTACTAATACTAGGGATGCACGATATATCGGCCACCATATCGGTATTGGCCGATCGATGATAACTTTATAATCATAATTTAAATTGCTTGAAATATGATTGAAATCACTTCATAAAAGGAAAATACAGTTAAGTGCAACATGGAACGTTATAATTGTGTGCATGGGACATGGCTTTTAATGGTGAGATTTTTGTTTTTGTAATCAGGCTCTCAAAATTCCTATAAAAATGTGGATTTAGATTTATCAGCCAAAAGCCAATATATCGGTTATCGGCTTTCAAATATAAAGAATTATAGGTTATTAGTATCGGCCAAAACTGTCATATCGGTGCATCCCTGACTAATACATTATTAAAATCAAAACTTGTATCTGCAAATATTATTTAATAGACCTGGCCTAACAATGAACAGTTGCATTTGTATTAACTAATGTAAACAAAGATCAATCAATACTGTCACAAATGTATTGCTCATTGTTAGCTACATTTTAGTAGCGGTCCAATATCTAATTGGACCTTATTGTAAAGCGTTACCAAAATATTTTTAATCAAATAGTCTTAAAGTCAAATTCAAGCTAACAAAAGCAATGCATTCTCCATACAACCCCAAACAAACATCCTGCAGGCCCTCTCTATGAAATCCCCCCAAAAAATAAAACAATAAAATTGCTTATTACAGCAAATGAATGAAACAAAACATGTCGGCAATGAGACTAATTCATCAGAATCACGTTTGCTGTGTGATTCTGCCTGCTATTAGGTGTCTGGACAGGTTTTAAATTGGATTCAGAGGAAGCCACTAACCCCAAAGCTCCCCCATCCCCCAGCCAAATCAAAGCCTGACAGTGTGCTGAAGCTTTTATAATCCCCTTTATACTCAGTTTCACATGCCCACGAGAAGAACACTGTACCTCACCACACCAAAGTCCAAAGGATGCTGAATAACAAGCCAATTTAGTTGTTTAATCAGACAAACGTCCATGCAACATTCAAAAGGCCGATTGCAAAGGGAAAATGCAGCTGTCATGACAACAATAACGCACATTGTGCATGCACGAGTGTGCGCATTAATAAGTGTGGAAATTTGAAGCAGAGCGAGAGGGGGCAAGGCCGTCTTAGGCTCTCATTTTGCTCTCTATCTCTCCCCTTTGTTTGCATGGGCTTCTTTCAGTGTCAGTGACAGATTGTCATGTTATCCCTGCATAGTGAAATGTGCACGAGACCGCTGGAGGATCTATAGGTCACATGAGAAGAGGCACATTCTTGGGGCCTACAGCAACCGGGCTCCTGTAAACCCTTGCATGGATGCCAAACAAACAGCATCTCTACAGTAAACAGTTAACAGCTTTCACTGGTCAAGGACACAGGACACCGATATAGCGCAATATTGACATACCATTAGCTCACAAATCAGTGTCATTTTACCTTCATTTAAAAAAAAAAAAAAAAAAAGTTTAAATGCCAAATTAACAATGAAATACTACATTACCCACAATTATGAAGTGAGATCCACCAATCAGAGAACTTGCTGCACCACTATATATTGATATACTAGATACTGCACCCCTTAAGCTCGGGACACACCAAGCCAACGTCAAAGAACTAGTGGCGACGAAAGCCGACTGTGTTGTCGTCTATCGTCGACTGTGTCTCGGGCAAAAAGCTGCTCTTGAACACACCAAAAGGACTAAAGGCGACTGTCAATGTGCGTTCTTGCGCGTCAGTAAATATCCGTCTATATCAGCAGGTATCAATAGTCTATTTTTGTCATTTAAAAAGAAAAAAATGAAACTAGGACTGCAGGTATTACCATTTCAATATCAATAATGCTGATCACTTTCTTCATTCCAGTCGGCTCAAGTTATTATCAAATATTTGTGCATTCGATTGCTCAGGTAAGATGATGTAAAATTATAACAGCCCTCTGTCTGTACGGTCTTGACTTCTTTGCTCGCTTTCATCAATTTCATTCTCATTCGCTAAGCTGAACAGCCAATCAGAGTTCTCTATCTCACAGATGGCCCGACAAAAAACCCTGATGGCGTCCGACTAGACTAGAGCCAAAAAATAAGCAGGCCGATGCTTAAGAACAGGACGACATCGGTTGAGAAATAGGTTGGCTTGGTGTGTCCCGGCCTTTAGGGTTTTGTAAGGGAACATCCTGAGGTTTGTAAGTTGATGAGAAGCGTATAATTAAAGGAGCCGTATGTAAGATTGTGGCCAAAACTGGTACTGCAATCACTTTCAAATTACTGTAGAGCGGTGTATCCCCTCCCCCTCCACCCTGACTCGAGGTTGCCAGATAGGCTGCAGGATCCAGCAGGAACGTAGGCTGCTACGTAGCTGTGGTAACTAGAGCAGAGCTGGCAACCCGGATGCCGAAACACTACTGACTTCGTGATTGGTAGATAGGTGGAGGGTGGCGCTTCAGGCCAAAACACAACATGACAACATCAACATCAGTTGAGGGCTGCAACTTCACTTTTTAAATGACAATATCCTGGCCGTACTACTGTTGTCAGTGATATAAGTATTTGAAATGAACATGATTTCTTAATGTCTAGTGACATATCAGGGCCATTTTATGATTAATTGAAATACATTTCTTACACACAGCTCCTTTAAATAAATCATAAAAATGTGAAATTAAAATAAATACATAGGGCAGCACAATGAATCAAAATAAAAGAAAAATTGCAATAGGGCTGCAATTTAGCCTGTGTTTCAGAATGAAGAATGGAGTTTTCGCTAGCAGCTCGTGATCCAGTGTTTTCAGTGTCTCAGAGCAGCTCAATTCACAGTAAATGCTGTTCCACTGAAACTGCATCACTTTATTTTCACATTCACATGTCCAACATTTTTTGCTGACATAAGCTTGCAGCATCCTAACAAATTTGTAATGAGAAGCGTTTAGAAATCTGTTGTCAACTAAACAGTTTTCACAGGTCTCCTTGCGGTTTTCAACCAAAATAAAAGCTGGAGGGTTTAACGTTTGAAGAATTTGTTATTATAGTAATATTTCTGTCTTAATAGTTAATGAATATAATAATAACTATAATAATAAATAATTTCAGAAGCAATACAAGATGTTTTCTTATAAGATTAAATGTTTATCTATAATAGTTAAAATCGCAAATCATTTAAAAATAAAAACATATATTTAATTTATTTACCTGCATGTCATGTGACCATTAACTGACATCAGAGAACTGTGAACATGTGTTGTTAAATTATTATAATATAACCGTTACAATCTCAGGAGAAAATATTGTGTCAAAAGGATTCAGGTGACAAAAAACTGTGAGAATCTCTGATCTAGGAGCTGATTAAAGGCTTTTTATTATTATTTTAGAACTTTTATTAAAGCATTTATGATTTCTGTGAAATATCAATGGCACTAAAATATCAAAGCCACTAAAAGGTTGGAGGTTACTTTTGCACATGGGGGATGATGATTAAAAAATAAAAACACAGTTTTACTGAAAAAATAAAAAGCCCTCATTACCTTCTCCGCAAAGGATGCTTTAATCCCATAAAACATTGTGAACAAATCCAAGATGGAGGACAAAGCATGCAAAATGTTTGACTGATAAAAATGTTATGCATTTCTGTGCTCATTATTGCATCACTTCATTCGCTTAGAAGTATGTTAACGCCAAATTCAGTGTCAATTGTAATTTGATCTCTCTTGAGCTTTATGATAGGAGCTCTCTCTGTTTGTGTGTTGAGCGGAGCTGCTGCCCATGTAGAGCGTTTCGTTTCAGTCAGTAGGCTGTCAGTAAAGGCAGCAGTCTATGTAGGAAGCAGACAGCAAAACAGCTCACTACATTCTGGAACTAATCAATAGTTTTTAACAGATGAGTGTACCACTGCTTTGGTTTTACAGACTGGCATTTCGAGCAGTGGTATCAGACTTAGTCACCGATTACACATAGTTACATGCACAGGAAACTGCACATCTTCAGCTCAACAATGGCCAAAGATTCATGCAAGATGTTAGCAGGAAGTTACAGAAAATTACTGCACTCTTGGTGCATTTAGCTTATCAGCAATCAAAAAATATTTAAGGTTTTTAATTTGTTACAACTGGGTGTACTGATGAATGTATCCATGTGCTATATCCTGTGTGAGCGCTTCTCATTTCAAAACGTGCAGATGTGCAGATACGACCCGTCAATCTCTTTTGATTCGGAGCACGGAAGGTAGCATCTAAAGAATCTACAGACTTCTACAGACAATTAAGTGTCTCTGTGATAAATGCAAGCCATTAGATTGCAGAGATGCAAAGCCTGATGATAGGCTTGCTGATGGCTTTTTTTTTTAAAGCTTTTAAAGGTGAAGAAGATGCAAGCTCAGACTGAGACCAAAATAAGCTGGTTTTGTGGGGTAGTGTGAGGGGCGTGTGTGAATTTCACAGCTAAATGCTGGATGGGAGTTGATTTATTTCTGCAGTTTGTAAGTGACTCAAAACAACCTACATACATTCACAGCAAAGACAAAAAGGCATCCTGGCAGTTAAATGTGAAATGTGCGAACAGCACACTGCTCTGAATGCACAGCGAAGATAACTTATTCACTTATGAAATGGAAAAACTCACAGTATTCTGACAATTTTTTTAATGAATGGTGCATGATTTTGTAAAATGGATGAGAGTACAGATCTGCTCAAAGAAAGGTCAGCATACATGTTCAGATCTGGCACGTTCCATTAATATAGTACCCTTTGTGTGCTATAATAAATATAGTATTTAGATCTAATTCATAAACAACTATCTAACATAAAACTAACCTATCATAAAAGTAGCTAGAGAATGAGTAATATTTTTATATTCCCCTCCTCTTAAATGCCTTTTATGGCCTGTCCTATTTCAGAGGTCTATCCAACATATAAAATCGAAATATATCTATCTAAATAAGTTGACAATGTTAGTTGACGAGTAGTCGCAGAATAAAAAAAACTCCAAAGGAACTGATGAAGTCGCGCATTGACAGATCGCGAACATGGCTGGTCCATGCGTTAATATGTCGGGCAGAAAATCCAATGACCACAGGTAAAGAATGACCACAAAAAGGTGATGTGTGACCTTAAACATGACTTAACATTTAAAACACGCAAGTAGTAGCCTGACATTATCCACTTTACATGGCGACTCGCTCTATCGTTAACGCAAACCTACACAGGCCTAAATGTGCACTAATATTAGGCGAATATATCCAAGTGTTTGCTCGGAGTTTGGAAGCTAAACCAAGTGGAATATATCCAAGTGGTTATGCCGGGTACACTGAAAGCACGATTTTTAAAGTCATCGGATCGCTGTTCTTCTCCAACTACACGACTGTCTGGGGTACCATTAGTTGCTGTTGTGCCCACATTACACGACAGATCGGCGACAGGGGTCACACATAACACAACATTTCAATAGGAAGAATCACCAAATCACTGGTACAAACTATGTTTCACAACCAAATAAGGGTGTCACGATTTTAAATCGAAATCGACAGAAATTAAGTCACAATCTCGAAATTTGAAATAAAAAAAAATGGAATCGTCGACGCTGCCACGCCCCCATGTCACGTCTGGTCGGCTTACCAAGCGGAAAAAACACACACGTGTTGAAGTGCTGCGAGTCAACCTCCTCTAACTTAGCTACAGCCAGTCAGAAGATAGCATGGCAACTGCAGATGCAGGAGACCCATCGACGGAACCCCCTCCTCTTTCACTGAAGTCGCCGGTGTGGAAGTATTTTGGATTTCCAGTGAGTTATGTTGACAACGGTTTTAGGCATTTAATTAGCGTGCTAGAACCACGCTACGAAATCCCAAGTAGAACGCATCTCACAGCTACGGTGATACCCTCCATGTACAATAATGTAAAGGAGAAAGGTTGAAGGTCTGAGCAGTGCACATTTACCTGTGTGGTATCTGTTCAACTGTTCGTAAATAGTTTGTTAAGACACTTAATTGTTCAGAGAAGACTATAAACATGGCTGTTTTATTGTTTTTGTTTGTTTTGTTGTGAACTTGAATGTCATCTTCTGTGAAGAAGACTGCAGTTACAAAAGAGAAACTAGATGGCAGGTTATTTTGCTTAAGTTTCCAATTGCCTGAAGATATAAGTTACATTATGTTGTTAATAAATGTTTTAAATTTGACAATGTAGTGTGGTACATTGCGAACAAAGGTCAGCTATATTATATTGCATAAAAGTCTAGTCTAAAAAGGGCATAGCAACCTGTGCTTTCAATATAAATAAATGTAAAAATTGAGAATCGAATCGAAAATTTTATCGAATCGAGGATTTGGAGAATCGTGACACCCCAACAACCAAAGTTACACACGCAAGAATTGATACAGGAAATAACATAAAATCATGCGTCAGACTGGATTTCTTCCTGTTGAATTTTGCACACAAGAAGCCTGTGATCCAAGTTGCCTTTAGACCGATCCAGATATTTAGCATGCAAAATATTTCACAGCATCGGTAATGCATCAGCGCTTCTCTCAGGTTCTTATCTTTGATCATACACACTACGCAATTGACACTCACGTGAACATGCGCCGATTTGCCTCCATTTTCGGCCATTTGTCTGCGAGTTCCACAAAACTGTCAGTGAGTGCAGTGTGTACCCGTCATTACTAAATTAAAATCTAAAATCACTAACTGATGTGCACGTTTTCATGATCAATTTCAAGTCCATTTAATTAAGTAATTGTGTACCTCAGTATCATTACCATTACCTGGTTGTAGTTACAACAATACAACAACATGTAGTTAAAGATGGTAAAAGATTTCTGTTACACTGTTTGTTAAATCTGAGCAGGTTATCTAATATGAAAAAACAAAACAAAGAAAGATCTGTTCATCTTGGCAGAGGTATGATGACAATGGGAAATGGCATGGCACACACAGCATGATGAAGCAAAGCACCATATTACAGTACAAACTGCTTCCATATAATCATAGTGCATTCAGCAGCTTTGTCCAGATGAATTGCCATCACAAAGGACATTGCCAGCAACGTGCTTAGTTGATCAAACAAGCTTGCTTACTACTTCCTTATTTTCATACTAGAATTTCTCCATTTGCTTTTGCAGTTCATTCCAGAACACCTTCCTGTTAAGCTCTAAGGCTGTATCCAAAACCGCATACAGTAGGCCAAAAACAGTATGAAAGAAAAGAAGTGTGTCCGAATTCACAATACTCACAAAAGAGTGTAGGAAAAAAGTACCAGGATGACCTTCTACTTCCAGAGAGATTCTGAAGTGTGCATTCAATGGACATTTTACAATCCCATGAGGCCATAGGAGAGGATTTGTGAATAGCAGTGATGCGACATAAGTGACGCTGGTAGGTAACAGGAAAATGACAACATGGCGAATGTAGTATGTCCGAATTACATTCATACTACACACACTCATACTATATAGAATTGAACATACTTTTTTAGTGGTGGTGAAGTAATTCTTTATTCAAAATAAGTACCTACTCAAAGAGAGTATGTGATTTCGAATGCAGCCCAAATGATTAAGCAGTTATGTGATCCTTTGCAGAACCTGCATGTCATGGGTGCAAACAGTGAATCACATTCACCACTTTCACAATAATATGACTGTGATTCCAAACATCTTAAGTCATCCGACTGTACTGAACGTTTCTCAAGGCCGACTGTGGGAGTCATATAACGCTGTCCGGACTTGCCTGCGTGCTACGGTGTGATAAGAATGGCCTCTCAAATTATTCAGTGACACCACAATCAATTTTCAAGTCTTTCTAGAGCAAAATCTGGAGGGCATTTACATTTCGAATGATCCGGTCCAACTGAAAGCATGACTAATTTGCAGAAAATGGTCAAATGTGGGCTGAGCCACATTTATATAATTCCTCACTGCTTGGGTCCTATATTTAAAAACGCAGTTAATTTGTGGAAGTTATTCTATGAAGCGTGAATGTCAGTGGGCCATCCAAAAGAGTAAACATGTCTTAAGCAGACTCCTATCATATTAACCAGTATAAAAAGGAGCAAAAGAGATAGTAGGGTGATCATCCATTGGATCTCCCATGATGTCATCCCTGCAAACAGGAGGCGGATTATTGGGAACGGAGCAGAGAGGGAACTGAGGTCACTCCCTTCCTGTGTCTGCCGAGAACCCATGTCCTATTCCTGAACAAGAGGCGAGGGAGCAAAGAAGGCCAGGCAGTTTTATTGTGGGACCACTTGAGTCACACTCTCTAAATTTATGCACTTGCGAAAGAAAGAACAGAGGGATGTGTGTGTCTTTCAACAGCAGCTGTGGGTAGAGCAGGCCTTGCGTCCATTTCCTCCCTCTCTTTCCCCCTCCTTTTACAGACACTTGGCTGCTTTAGGAGCCATGACACATTGGCCATCTAAAAAGCATTCCTCCACGCATCCAGAAGTCATCCCTGCCAAGTCCAGCAGCAGCAGCTCAACTCACAACAGTTCATTATTCTTTGGGAGGCAGCTGAAGGAAAAGCGTGTTTTTTCACTCCTACACTGCAGAATGTCCCGGCTAATTTTCTTATTAGCATATCCATCAGTTTAATTGATAGGTAAAAGAGCTTTTAATAAGTAGCTTTGAGGATCAAGAGCAATAAATGCAGAAAAATTAAAATGGATAGAAGTCTTTACATTTCCCCATTACAAATATCATATTATCAGCAGCATAATTTCAGTTAAAAGTATAACTTTCAATGGAATAAAATAATACATAAATATCACATAATAAATGCCACAAGCTTACTTACTTGATTACTAGTGTTATAGAATATTTTTCTCCATTTACATCAATTTAAGTACACACGGATATTCAGTGTGGACTTTTGGACCCCACTTTAAGTCTTTGCTAGTATATGATTTTCAGACATTTGGTTTTCCAATATTCAAGAGCTTGATGTTAACATATAAAAACTTTTTAAGATGACAAGTCTATGTAAATAGTTTAATCTATAAATCAAAGTATTCCTCGGTGAAGTGCTACTGTTTTATGGATAGGCTCATTATTTCTGCTATTTGGCAATGAATCTTTAGCCCCTTTCACACAGCGCGTTGATCCAGGGAAATTGTCGTAAAATTGCTAGAGTGCCTTCTGTGTGAACGCAAACACGTCCCGGGATTGATGCCGGGATCAATGCCGGGATGGGGACCTAGTAAAGCCCCTTTCACACAGAGATTCCGGAAAATACACGGATAAAGTGACCCGGGATTTGACCCGGGTTCGTTTGATTTTGGTTCATTCACACTGCCAGTGATTTTCCGGAATCAGAGTGCGTTCACACACAACCCGTAGAGAGACGTGACATCGATGTGACTTGTAATGTCTCAGCAGCGTCTTAAGTTTGCTTAGGAGCTGCGATACTCATTCCGGGACTGAACACGGCAATGTTACTAGGTCCCCAACCCGGCATCGATGCCGGCATCAATCCCGGGTCGTGTTTGCGTTCACAGTCACACTGAAGGCGTTCTGGAAATTTGCCGGGATCATTGCGCTGTGTGAAAGGGGCTTAACATTGCCGGGATCAGTCCCGGAACACGCCCTGTGTGAACAAAAGCCATCGTAGTGATGACGCACATGCCATTGCACGGGCCTCTCTACAACCTATGCTACTGCATATTGGGAACGAGCCACTCGGCAAACCCAGTGGCGCTACTGGGGAGTATGGACTCGACGAAGAGGAGTTATCAGCAGAACTGACATCTGACAGGAGTTATCACATCCTGACGTGACGTGTCTTTACGGGATCTTTACGGGATGTGTGTGAACGCACTCACAGATTCCGGAAAATCACTGGCAGTGTGAATGAACCAAAATCAAACGATCCCGGGACAAATTAGCCGTGTATTTTCCGGAATCTCTGTGTGAAAGGGGCTTTACAGGAAAGAAGAAAATATGTGTAGGTGGAATGTATTATGCAGTGAACATTTCAAATCACTGAGAATAAACCTATTTGGAGCCATAAAAAAACACACCTTTAATATGATTTACCTTTAAAATTAGCTTTTAGATAACAAAGTACTTATATACTAAAGTGTTTATTTTAGGTTGATAAACTGATGGAAGAGATATAATCAAAGAGTTTTAGTTGCCCTGCTACTGAACATTACAGGTGGCACTAAAGCTAGTTTTTCACACTTATCCTGACTAGCTTTGGGGCAATTATTCACTATTAACTTAATAAAGCAGAAGACCTGATATTTCTCGCTCTAAAGAGTGTTGACAGTCTCATTATACAGGTGCTAACATTCAGCTGGCAGGGCACAGAGATTCAGGATATGACAGAATTATCTAGGTATATATTCATGTTCCAGCACAGAACTACTGTGTCAAGAGGAAATGACTGCTTCAACCCTTGAAAGGAAGTTTACTCTTGCTCACCCATCCAATAGGTTCATTCATGATAAAAAAAAAAAAAAAAAAAAACGAGTAAAACTGATTAGGAAAACAAAGTTCAGTCTTTTCAAGTCCTCAGAACTCTGAATGTTTAATTGAGGCTTTTGCTAGGCTACATTTTGTTCCTCAGAGCGAAACCATTACATTACAGTAGCTAAATGTGTAAATTTACAGTGCAATATATTAGTTAGTAGTACTATGCAATACTAACAAAAAGTACTTTGTATGTACAGTATGTGTTTATGTAAGTATGGGCAATAAAACATTAATAAACAGATAAAAGTTCCTACAATATAATCATAGTAAATAAATAAATAGTTATTCAAACAAGCTTTTTGAAGCTTTCCGACATTTTGTTTAAATTAACTCATGAATTTTTAGCCTTGTTGCCAAAGAACTTTACTTAAACTGGTTGAATTTATGACCTGAGAAGTGAAACCACGACACAGGTTTTTTTTTAATGCTTGAAATAAGGTTTGTGGTTAACACAAGCTTAAGATATTTTCACATTTTATTCTATGATATAAGAGAGGCACTCCACCAAAGACATTGTACAAAGAGATTGTAAGCTTGGCATTGAGAAAGGTCACATGTGACCGAAACGTTTGCCACTTTTTTCAGTAAAAGCATTTGATTTTGTCTCGCTTTTTGACGTCTCTTATTTGGTGGAGTGTGCGGACTCTCTTGAAGTGCCTCTCTAATGAATTGAATGGAATTCTTTGTCTACGCACTTCATATGGACTAATTTTAAGGTGCGGCGAGTCCCTAGCTACTCTTCTATTCTATGATATAAAACACACCAGTAATACCCTCTAGTGATTTTTTTTTACTTTTACTTGTCTTGTAAAAGGCAGTTGATAACAAGTGTCTAAATGGACTACAGAGGTTGTCGGGGACATTAAAGGATTAGTTCACCTCAAAATGAAAATTTCCTGATAATTTACTCACCCCAATGCCATCCAAGATGTCCATGTCTTTCTTTCTTCAGTGGAAAAGAAATCAATTTTTTTGAGGAAAACATTTCAGGATTTTTCTACACACAATGGACTTCAATGGCAACCAGAATGTTGAAGTTCAAATCAATGCAGTTTCAAAGGGCTCTGAAGTGCTTCAAAGGGCTCTGCACGATCCCAGCTGAGGAATGGGGTCTTACCTAGTGAAACGATCTGTCATTTTCTAAAAAAAAATACAAATGTATATACTTTTTAACCACAATTGTTTGTCTTGTGCTGGTCTGCGACGTGCCACGCATTGCATCATCACGTTGGATAGGTCACGAGTCACGTCATCTTTCTAAGTTGTTTGTCTGTGTACTCCGGTTCAAAAAGGTAGGGAAGGGCGAAAAATTCCATCTCATTTTCTCTTCCAACTTCAAAATCGTCTGACATCTTTGGTTTAATGTATTATTGTTATTTTCTTCTTATTTTTTCGTGACCTTTCCAACGTGATGACGTAATACGTGGCGCGTCACAGACCAGCACAAGATGAACAATTTTGGTAAAAAAGTATATACTTTTTTTTTTTTTTTTAAATGACCGATTGTTTCGCTAGATAAGACCCTTATTCCTCAGCTGGGATCGTGCAGAGCCCTTTGAAGCACTTCAGAGCCCTTTGAAACTGCATTGATTTGAACTTCAACATTCTGGTTGCCATTGAAGTCCATTGTGTGTAGAAAAATCCTGAAATGTTTTCCTCAAAATACTTAATTTATTTTCCACTGAAGAAAGAAAGACATGAACATCTTGGATGGCATTGGGGTGAGTAAATTATCAGGAAATTTTCATTTTGAGGTGAACTAATCCTTTAAATGTCATCGAACTCATCTACTCACTAGTCTGCTCCTGCAAGCTATTATAACTAACTTTTTGGGGAAAATGCTTTTAAACAAAGACTGAAAGAGTTGAAGGAAAATTAGTGATGATGACATTAAAGTCATGAGACCATGGTGTAGTTCGTTTATAGCCTACGTTTAGCTTTTGACCTTTGTCGATTGTATTTACGCTTCAAAATTCATATAAGTTGTGTTAATTTGTGAAGATTATCATGATAAACAAAACGTAAGAATCATAAGTTATTGTTAATCAGAACTATTGTGTTTTTGTCAAGGGAACCAGGGTGATGCTAAAATATGTCATCCCTGCACCACTCTATTGTGCAGTTTTTTTCAGCATGCCTGGTTTTACATTGGGCAACTGCCTTACAGGCCCACTGAAGTGCCTTGCAATGCACAGCTTTGTATGATGTGTTGACGTAATTTCCACTGAAACAGGAAGCTAAAAGGGGACATATTGAATGGCTCCTCCCCCTTTTCAAATAGCCAATAGTGTTTAGTTTACCTCACAGACTGCAAGTCATACTTGACAGCACCATGGAAGCGAATCCGAGCGCTGATGATACGTTGGATTCAATAGTAGAGGTGCGAATAAATTCTAGCCATTTCATTCTTAACCAACGTACAGTTGGAAAATGGGATAAAACTCGAGCGTTGGAGCAACCAAACACACATCTCCAACCCATATTTGTGACGTGTTAATGGTTGCTTTGGCCATTAACATTTGACTTTAGATTCTAGAGAGCATTTGATTGGACAGAAGATGTGATGAGAAGCTGAATTCTGCGGTAATGTCATAAAAATCTGTGATCCATTTTAGGGCAAGTGAGAGACTAAGTTTTGAATGCTTATATCTCCTAAAAGCGAATTCTGTCATTGTTTTGGAACACACCAGCTTATTCATAACCTTAAGGCTAACATATTCATACTACATGCTAAAAAACTTAAATTTAAAGTTGGCATGAAATATAAATTCATCTATTTTCTAAATGCATCTTGATGATCTGATGTGAATAATTCATCCATGCATGTTTTCTTTTTTTCTTTTTTATGTTTTGACCATATTTTTTTATCAAAATCATCGGGTGAAAGGACAGATTTCTCAAATCTGCATAAGATCATCATCCACCTCCATCCAATCAACACACAATGAATAGAACCAAGTCCCACCCTACATTCTTTATCTTTTTCTTATATAATGTGTTGCCACTTCTTTTTCAACCAGACAGTTGACAGTAGCCATTGAGTTCCATAGTATTTTTTTTTCCATATTATGGAAGTCAATGGCTACCGTCAACTGTTTGGTTACCAACATTCTTCAAAATATCTTCTTTTGTGTTCAGCACAAGAAAGAAACTCATTCATGTTTAGAACAACTTGAGGGTGTGTCAATGATGACAGCATTTTCATTTTTGGGTGAACTATCCCTTTAAAGAACATTACATTTTAGCAAAGTTCATTAAGGGTAATATGCATTTAACAGGGCTAAACCAGTTCAGGGCCTGAATTACCAGGTTAATCCATAGTACATATCGAATGTCTAAAATGGATTGGGCTCAGTCAGTCCCTGACACAGGCGGAGTCTAGCTACGTCTCTACAGAGAAGTTCGGAGCAAAACACTCACCCTGATGTCATTGCGTCGTACTTCCACGTCGCGCACCGCATGGCCATGGTTTGGCGCACATCTGGAGAAGCAGCAGTACTGGCAGACCGCCACCTGTTCCACATCGCAGTGATAGAGTCTGTATTCGTCATGGTGCGGGCAGCTCCAGGCCCGGACCTCCTCAGTCGCCACCAGTAGATGTCCAGGGGCAGGACAGGGCTGCTGGAGATGCGTCTGGATGTGAGACTGGCAACACGGTGCATTACAGCGAAGACACACTTTCTGCGCTTGAAGAGGAGGCCCTCGCCTGCACAGAATGCAATGCAGAACGGCCGGCGCTTTTTCGACGTTCAGCGCGTTGAATTTTTCCACAATATTATTGAGTTTGATGTTTTTCTCCAGGTTTGGTTTCTGGTTGTACGCGTGGTTGCACTCCGGGCAGCGCACGTTGGCCGTGTCTTTGGCCCAGGCCTCGCTGATGCAGTCCCGGCAGAAGTTGTGTTTGCACGGCAGCTGTACGGGCTCCACGAACACATGCAAACAAATAGGGCAAATGAGTTCCTCCTCAAAGCAGTTCCGCCAGCTCTCGGCCATCTCAGCCATTTGATCAGACATCCCGTCTTGACTTGATCCGCTCGTGGAAGGCAAACATCAAGTTCTAGCACCGTCCCAACAATGTTTCGCTCATTCTCGTGACTCCTTCATTTATATCCAGATGTTAGGTCAGTTGATGAAGACCATACGAGCACAGAAGCCCCAGAGAAACAGCTGTTGATCAGACCCAAATATGCCAAGGGAGCGTTTCTGCTCCTGGCAAAGTTAGTCAGTAATCAAATACCACAGCCGGGCGTGAATAAATGACGTTTTTGGAATGAGAGAAACTTGCCCTTCTTTATCGACAACTGTTTATTTGATTAAACAAACTAAAAACACAAACTATAATTCTGGTATTAATTTAGAGAGCGCGAAAAATTACTTAATTTAAAATGATCCTAATAGGAAAAATGAACGACTGGTGCTAAGTGAAACAAATAAAACATAATATGCATTATGAATAGTTTATTACCACAAAAGTAATTATTTAATCTATGCAAAGTTGGGTTGTGATCCAAATACCGGCACATTTATTTTCATCTTTGTTTTGAGCTTTCTCTGATTGTTAAGCTACACATTAATGAATGACATTATTTAAAAAATAAAAACCGACCGATATATTAAAAATGTTGTTACTATTCTTCAGATACCCCGTAACGTTAAATGGTATAATGTATCGTTAAAAACGACAACGAAGAACCGACGAACGAGCAGAAGTGTGAATTTGTAAAAAAAAAAGTATCAGACAAACCAATTGTCAGTCTATCTTTAATTACGCCAACCGAATGAAACACCAGAGACAGACGGAGCCTCACTGACAGATGCCTGACTATCCGTTGAAAGATAATAAACTACTAGGTTAAAGGCTTCAACATTCGTCTAAAGTCCAATGCCAGTCAACATAAGATCCGTTAAATCCAAGTGAAAATGTCTAATCATCGGAAGCATATAGTCTTTTGCTAGGTTTTAAACAGGAAAAGGGTGACGCCACAAGTTCTTGAAGCACTGAAAACGTCCTTTCGCACGCATTTACCGAAGCAGTCGATCACGCATTTGATTTGTGCTCAGGGCACATGACATTTGCCCTGCTGGAATTATATTAAAAAAGTAGACCTGAGCCTTTGTGCTGCTCGTGTAATACTATATCGATAGGATTTCTGTCCTCTACAACTATAAGGTAAAGCCAGAAACACCATCTATCTAATGCCGTGACGCGATTTTGAATGAACAAACAATTGACGCGTATACTTGCATGCCAACATGCTCTCGTAGCATTAAACCCCAAAGAGCAGCGATTTTATCGTTGTCAAATCTATTCTGTCGCTATCTGTTTTGGTTGAACATTATAGAATGATCCATAACGCGATCCCTGTCCATGTTTCGCCTTATGTTTACCTGCTCGCACTTACCAGAAACGGATTGCATTCATTTGTAGTGCGTAATGTCATGTATTTTATTTTGACGAAGCTAACTCGCCTAAAATATTCATGTATCAAAGCCTACATCAATACCTTTGTTGCTCTTAAAGGAGACGATATCGTTTGGCCCTTGTTATCGCTTATCAGCCATCTTGTTTTCCTGTTTAACGCGAATTAAAAACGACGTATCTATTTACTTTTCCTCTCATTTGTATGCCCTTTATATAGACGCTTCACGTAAAGCGAAAATATCCAGTTCAGCGACCATCCAGGGATATCACGTCCTTTAAAATGTTAATCCTGGTGGAAATCAGATGTTTACAGCCGTATTCCAATCTGCGTCTTTATTATTTATGATATTTTTTTTTTCCTTTCAAGCAAATCCTAGATGAGAGGAATGCAGGCACAGGACTGCAACTCAGGATACAGTTCACATACTCCCCCTTCCCCCGATCACGTGACCAGCGCGGATTTGACACATAAAAACGGGAGGGGTTAATATACGGAGGCGGGGCTTGATTTAAAGGGGCATGCCTCTATTTCTTTTTTCTTTTCTTTTTTTTTTATCTGTGCAAAATTATGTTTCTCTGCAGTAAATTAATCACTTATTAAAATTTTTTAAGCATGGCTTAAGAAGTGTCACAGTATTTTTTTTTATTTAGCAGCTTACCCTTAAAAAAACACCTTAATGTTAGTTAATGTTAACCACAGCCCTGTCAGGAATTATTAAGCAGCAATAAACCACAGGAACTTCATCCATCTTATTTACTCTTTCACTTCTGTCCTCGTAAACATTACATCATTACACAACACTTCAAAATAGTAGTCACAATATAATTCACCCATAACACCTAATTTTACTCGAATAATGAAAATAAAATAAACATTTAAACCGGAACCCATGGCTTGAACGTGTTAATTCTGGGTTTTAGGACTGAACAGCTCTGTTTGAATCTACCATCCAGTTAGGACTCTTTGTCATCCAACCAGAGGTTGCAGGGTATCCTGAAGTCAAAGATGAAATGTAGGAGTGACCTCGCCTTTTTGGTAGCTGCCCCTAGACTCTGGAACGCCCTACGCATTTCTATTAGTTCTGCTTCATCTTTGTCCATTTTTAAATCCAAGCTAAAAACGTATCTCTTTGATTTGGCATATAATCAGTGATGCAATTTCATTGCACTGTATTTTATTGATGATATTGTTCTGTTAAGCCTGTTATGTAATGTTTTAAAAAAAAATTCTTGTTGTGCAGCACATTGGCGCTATACAAATAAAATTGACATTGACATCTCAACAGCCCACCAGAGTGCTTTCACATGCAAAGAGGGCATTTACATGCGTGTCTTGAAGGGACCAAAATACAGGGCATACAATTCTAAAGGTCAGAGACAGGATTGGTTCTCCATGAGGAATTTTGGTGCCTTGGTCACACAAAAAAATTACTTGGATGTGAATCACGAGTTGTCATAAAAGAGTATATAATGGGAAATAGGCATTCTTTGCACAGTTAGACTTGTGTAATCAAAATGAACGCAAACCCCCCGATTTTTGTAACTTTAATGCACTTAAGGGTAACAAAACCACAGGCAGTGTAGTGATTCTCCAGAATATAAAAAAACACCAGTACACACTAATTAAATTCATCTTTTAAAAAGCACAAATAAAGGTTCTTTTTTACACTTTGACCTATATTATTGAACACATTTCCCCAAAATTACAAATCACAAAAGCACATTCTAGAAAAATGATTGCCATTCAGGAACCAGTTTGTTTGCTTCCCTATAAAGACTTGGAATGCAATCATAAAGTCAAAGGAAAAGTAAAACAGTTTAAAATAATAATAAAATAAAACCAAGATCAGGGAACTAACTGATGATTCTCAACTTTACATTAGACAGTTTAAAAACACCCAGACTGTACAGGCTTTGGTATTGTGTATGTGAACTGACTAACCACTTATGACTAGATCATCAACCTTAAATAGACACTTACTGTATCTTATGTAAATTGAGTAAAACCAGGTACTCAGTCTTAACATAATTTTTTAGATAAACATGGTAAAAAAGGCCTTTTCCTTAGTATGCTTTCCTTCACATTACAAGCAGGATTTAGAAGAGCAGATTTTCTCTCAAAATGACACTTCAGTCCATTCCAAGGTGAATAAAGGCACCAGTGCTTGCACATTGTCTTGTGCTGCTAAATATTCAACAAGAAATATAAAGTATCTTTTGAAACAAACCAGAAAAACAATCGCTATTTTTTTAAGCTTCCTTATGAGTAAATAGGTAGACCAATACAAAGACAAGTGGTATAACGGACAAAATGTACAAAATGTTGTACATTTACAATGCTCTCTGGGAAAGGGGAAAGCATCTGAAAGTCTGTTTCCTTCAGCCGTCTATAGGCACAATGCATCTGGCAAAAGAGTTGGGCTCCTTTCTGGAGATGTGGGTTTGTAATCAGGGACAGTGAGCTCCCAGTCTTATTGCAGTGGGCTGTCAAACACAGTGTCAGGCAGGACAGAGATCTTTAGCTTCTTATCGGGCCAGCTGTACTCCTTCGGCAGCTTAGACTGGGTAAGGGGTAAAGAGATACACAGCGTGTTAAAATCATCTAAAGTTTACAAAAACATAGTAAAATCACTTAACGTGAGGTGTAGCGCCTTACCATTTCACGGGTGCACAAATCCTGAATGTCAGCTAGCATCTGGTCTGCAAACTCCTCAGTAAGTAATATCTAAATTAAGGAGATCAGAACAAGGTCACACATAAGGAACAACATTGAATTTTTAAGGGGACCTATTATGCCCTTGATTTTGTTTGTGGGGTCTATTAGAATAGGTTTGGAACACATTTTCACATATTTTACATTATTGCAGCAACTCTCTTCCCAGTCTGTCAGTAACGCTCTGTTTAATTCTGCCTCTATGAAGCCCCTCCTTCCAAAAAGTGCAGTGTGCTCTGATTGGTCGGCTGGACCAGTGTGTTGTGATTGGTCAACCACTTCGAGCGCATTTTGGAAATATCACGCCCCTTACCATAAACACGAGTTTCAACACGCTACTAACACAACTCAACCAGGCCTCGCCTCTTTTTTCTTTGCGAAGGCTTTGGGCGGGAACTATTTAAATAAGGGATATTGTGACATGTACGTTCCCAGAAGAAAACTCAAGACTACAATCAAGGCATTTCAGGGATTTCATAATCAGTTCTTACTGATATAGAGAATAACTCTCTTTGGAGTGGACTTTGTGCTTTGTAACTTTGCAGAACTTTTTTTCATTCTCAAACAGCAACATTACACACTAAAGAATGTTGAAAATGTTGAGAATAAAAAGCATAACAGTGCCCCTTTAAGGGATTTAATAGTAATATGTGTCTGATACCTGTAGCCATGGTCCATGCGCAGCATACGGATGCTCTTCTGTGGCAAAAGCCCCTTCCACCCCAGTTGATACAAAGGTGATTGCTGTATCTCCATTAATGCTTTTATATGTGAAATGTCGGCCATGAAGCAGCCGACCTCTACAAGAAAAGGAAAATGCGGAATGAATCATTTACATAGACATTGATAAGTGTCGTATCTCTTAAAGCAAGTGCGAAATATCAAAGGCTAAAACTATAAACAACCTGATGTTCATTTTCTCCCTGCTCTCATTTGGACTTTAAACAAAGGCTTCTCTGTGAGCCTCGTCTCTGTTTCTGTCCAAACAAGGAGATTACATAAAACTCATATCCCACTCTTTTAGAGCCAGCAAAATCAGAGCTGTTAGCTTTTCAGTGAGTTTAGTTTGTTTGTAAAACTGTAATACATTGGTAATATAAACAAAGTGCAAATCAGCACACCAGTACATGTGTACTTTTATTTTTCACTTCTGAGTGAATTCACAACCCCTGGCCCCTCTTAAAGTTAAGGCCTCAGCAAAGTGGATTTTGAGAAAATATATGGCAAATGGAGCTTCCTACAGTGTATGTCCTACCTGAGGCACAGTGGGAGAAGTGTCCCAGACTCCTGGTTGAACTTTAGGTGCACACTTTCCAGCTGTCGCGTTCGCACCAGCTCGTGAGGGACAATAGCAGCCGAGCTCTCGCTCTCCAGACTGTCCTTACGACTCCTGGGATATAGAGAATGGGAAAATGTAAATAAGAAAAATAACTGAATGAAGGCGACAGTTTAACAAATCAATTTGAAATGTGATGTGTGTCCAATTTGTGTCCAAGTGTCCAATTTGTATGTTTGGACACTTAAAGCACAATCAAACTGTATAAATGTCATCGCATTAGTATAATAAAATATCGAACCTCAAATGGCAACTGCAAACAAATAATGCTAGAGCTTTTCACAGTGACCTTCAATAAACAATTTGTCGGTCTTAAGGTAATTTTTCAATTTCACACAGGTGTCCTAAAAGAGTAACCGGAAATTGTCCAAATACTGATACTGAAATACTGAATGATTCATACATTTGTAGCTTAAGTGACCAAATACGTTTTGAGGCCGCTGTAAATAAGCAAAAAACTGAAATACTGCAGTGCAGAGCTTTGTTTTTCCTCATTGATCTAACAAAGTAACTTGCAGACACTCTACTGAACACCCATTTTCACAGTGGAATAAAGAAGAACTGTCTCCATAGCCCATTTGCTGAAGAAATAGTCTCAGTTTCACTCGTAGTTGGCTCTTACCTTGATATCTGCTGGGTCTGGAAATGTCCAACTGATTGTCTATGGAGAAATTAGGGGCAGATTTGTACCACAGCGAAGTGAATAAAAGCATTTACCACTACTGCCAAATGGCAAATCAATTTTATTCCTTTCAAAAGCTACTTAGAACAGAAAAAAGTAAACTCTTCCCTCTTTTAAGAGATTTGAAGAGCACCTTTAAATGAATCTGCATATTTGAAATTTGGTAATTCAGTTGCTACTCTAAGGCAACTGAAGGAAGTGCAGAAAAACAAGTTGATCAACTGATTACATAAGTAACATTAACGGTACATTTAAAGGTAGGGTAGGCAATTTTGGAGAGGCTAGAAATAGCAAGACACAGCAGAGTCTGCAAAGCGTCACGAGTTAAATTACCTCTTGTCTCAAAGCACATAATACAATAATAATGAACGCAAACAACTTAAAGAGTACTGACTTGTACCACCCGACTGCTGCAGATTTATTTCGCCGTTGATAGTGTTGCCATAGAAATGAATAAATCCGAGCCTGAGGACGTGAACAGCTCTGGGTAAAACTTCACGGGTTGCCTTTTCTTAATTACAGTAGTTATGGCGTGAAAGCAGCATAAGCTTGTTTTGGTTCAGAAGGAACTGTAAAAGGTGGCTGCTGTTTGTTTACGGCGCTCTGTGACTGTCTGTCTATAACTCTGCACAGCCTCTGCATGATGTCTGGGTGAGCGGAGGTATGGAAATACATAGGCTGACAGGCAGGTAAGGACATCCTATTACTGTATTCAGACTGCTTATTGATTGATGGTCACCAGCCATTAAATAAAGCCAAGCTCCTTGAATTTTTGGGCCAGGGGTGGCATAAAGTCACCCAACAGCAATGTGACCGACTGATAGGGAGCATGCCAAGATGCATGAAAGCTCAGAATGGAAATCAGGGTTATTCCACCAAATATTTAGTTCTGAACTCTTCTTAAGTTAAAACATTAGTGTGTTGTTTAAAAATGAATATAAGTTTTGCATTATTCAAGGTCTAAATGCATGGCATCTTTTTCGTTATTTTAACCAGTTGTAATTTTCTGCAAATAATTGCTCTAAATGACAATATTTTTATTTGAAATTTGGAAGAAATGTTGTCAGCAGTTTGTAGAATAAATAAAAAATGTTCATTTTATTCAAACAGATACATATAATAAATCCAGAGAAACAGCTAATTTTGCAGTGGTCTCTTAATTTTTTTCCAGAGCTGTATATAAAATACAAAAATCAAAATATTTATATGAAGTCTGGTTCTATTAATGGTTCTTTAACTTGCAATCTTCCAGCATTGTGAATGGAACCTCATACTAAAATACTCATGAAATATTGAGTGTTTTCTGTAGTATTATTATCCACCACAACACTGCGGTCCGCTACTGAATCTATAGCGTAAAACACACAGCGACAAGCAAAGTAATCAGGTTACCCAACGAATTACTCTTATGAGCGGGGATTTTTTACTGAATCAAAACATGTATGAATCAGTTGGAGGGGATAATGAATGAATTTCCCATTATTTTCGTCATGTCCAACTTGAAATTCAATACAACAACTTGATCACAAGTTCTAAAAGAATCGTTAATGAAACTGGAATTGGTAAGAGGAATATGAACCAGAATCTTTAATTCTTTATGATTGCGCCATCTCCATTCATCAAATTCATTCATAAAAAAAATAAAAAAAAATAAAAAGTCAAGAAGCCTGAAAACCTTTTTTCTCTTGATGAGGAAAATATACACAGAAGTGAAGGTGATGTTATTTCTTAGGAAGCTGTCATCACTTGAAAACAAAATCCACCTTCAGTCCACACTCTAAGCTTTATACTGACAAATACTGCTCAAAGTAATAAATTGTGTCAGGATGCCATTATCTAGGTAGACAGAATGACTACTACTACATATATGGGTGAAATACTTTACGCAACAATTCAAGGGAGCACAATATTCTTGAATTTAGCATTATGTTTTTCATTCATCATGATTATTTGGATTAGGCAACATAACCAACTCCAGCAGACACTCTAGGATGTATGTCTGAATCTCTGGCTGGGAACAACTAGCAGGGGGCCATGAGCAAAACAAGAGGGTGTAGACAACAGGATAGTGAGATTAACCCAGACAAACCATGCTTGGAGATGATCTGGATTGCACAGCGTTTAATGAGATAAGGATGGAGTGCTTAAAACAGTCACCCCAGTTAACTGCCATCATCATGCCCTTAATAAAGTAGCATGCGGTAAATTGGTGATTTGTTGCAAAGTTGAAATTATTATAGGAGTATAGTATAATACAGACCTGATTCAGAAGCACAGTTGTACTGGCAGACTATCGGCACTTGAAGCTAATTTCCTGAGCAAGTAATATTATGCTGTACAACAGCAGGCCAGCTGGCAAGAGTCAGCACTCGTGAGGACAAAGATTGAAGGGACAGGCTGTGTCTGAATAATACCTGCAGGTAATTATCCACATCCAAATGGTATACCATATTCAGCTGTTAAGCTGGACCAACCAAAGCTCATGAAATTCTTTTCTTTTACTCTTTTAAAAATGCAGGCCTGCTTAAAAGCCATTTTTAACTGTGCAGTGTACACCAAATAGGAGTGGGCGGCATGACTAAAATCTTATATAACAGTCCTGTAGCACATAATATCATGATCAGTTAACTTTGCAGAGTTCTGTCACACTTCTCTCTTGCAGTTTATATTGGCTGTTGAGATGTATCTTTTTAGTGTCAGGTGATTTATGGATGCTAGAAACTCATTAGCAATGCCTGTTGTTATTAATAGGCTTATAGCTTAATTTATAGGGGTGGATATTAACACAGATTTTACAAATCTGTTTGATTCTGATTTTATTAATAGGCTTATAGCTTAATTTATATGGGTGGATATTGACAGATTTTACAAATCTGTTTGATTCTGATTTTATCAATAGGCTTTTAGCTTAATTTATAGGTGAGGATATTGACACAGATTTGACAAATCTGTTTGATTGATTTAATTTGTTTGATTGATTGATTCAATTCAACATCGATTCATTTGGATATACATCATGTGCAATACAAATACATTTTTCTAAAGGAAAAAAATCTGTCCATAGCTCAATAGTTATCTAGGAAAAATAACTAGGCCACATTTTTATTATATTTTTTACTTAACCCATTCATTGTTTTGTTTTATTTACTGTATGTTTGAATAAATCTGTCATGAAAACTAGTTATGTCAGTTTAAATATTTACATTTCAACAGCGAACTGGAGTAGAAACATTATAATTAAAAGGTTGATATAAAAACTTCCTTTATGTGCAGTTTAAATGTTTTTATAATTAAAAGTTTTTGAATGTTGAAAATTATATATAAAAAAAATAGCAAGTGAACAGTTTAAACTTTGTTAATTTTAACCTTTAATATTACAGTATCAACTGACAGGGTTCCCTGCATAGTGGGGCGCACACACACAGGTGCGTTACAGATAGCACATGAACACCTAATTTATTCCTCTATCTTGTCTCCTTCCACTTGAATGGACACAAACACACAAAATTGTCAAAAAATATCCATCTCGTAAGTATTCTCGTAAAAGTTGAAAAATAATTCGGATGTGTATCATTATATTGGATCCATGCATTAGGTCTTAAAGTGACAGCAGCCTATAAACAGGCCTACCTGCTGCTCTCTATGACATGATGTTAATCAAACAACAAAACAGCTTTAACAAAGATTAATCTAGATTTAATTTATACTATATATTTATACTAATAGTGTTATTTTACATTCAATTATTACATTTCTGTTCCCGAATACTACTGTTTAGTGTTGCACGGTGTACCGATACTTCAAAAGTATCGCGATACTCGGAAATTAAAAACGTCACGATACCTAAATTTATCAGTATCGATACTTAAAAAAAAAAAAAAAAAAAACGCCTCCCTATGGACGTCTGTGTTTTTTTCCTGACGCACGCAGCAAAGAACCTGCCGCTGTCAGTGCCAAACACTACAGCGAGATGGCTGCATGTGCGAGCACAAGTGGTCCACCACTCGTAAAAAAAGATGACGCGAGGTGACATATGGAAGTACGTTGCCTACCTTGCTCTGTTGCACGGTGCTCCGATACTTCAAAAGTAAAGCGGAAATTAAAAACGTCACGATTCCTTAATTTATTAGTATCGATACTTCTAAGAATGAATTTGTTCCAGATTTGTAAGGCCGGCGACACACTAGCTGCGTGTCGTGTCCGTTTTTATTTCGGCTCCTATGTTAACTGCCTGCGTGACACACGAGTCTCAGTCACAGCTCGAGACGCGCGGAAAACGCGTGCATGCTAGAAATAGAACCGACGCCTATTTTTCACGCGACACGCAAGCGTGTTGGAAGCGTTTCCAGGCAAAACAGAATAGGAAAAGATGTTCATGTTTCTATGTAATTTTGACACGAATACATATTAATAAATGACGTTTTGATGTTTGAAAGTTCTGACATAAATACAATAAATGTAATTAAAAAAAAAAAAAAAAAAAAATTATATATATATATATATATATATATATATATATATATATATATATATATATATATATATATATATAAAATATCTTCATATTTTGTTCAAATGTTTATTATATCTGCTGTTCATATGTTCATTTATTAGTGTGTTATATGATTAGATTGTTGTCCCGGTTTTAAAATAAAGCACAGCAATGATATTTGACAGTGTTTCTCCCTTTTCAGGAAAAGTATCGAAAAAGTATCGAAATCGCAATACTTGACTTGGTATCGGTATCGAAACAATAATTTTGGTATCGTGACAACACTACTACTGTTAGACTTTGCTTTATTTGTAACTTTGTTATATTTATTTATCTATGCTTGTAATTTGTTCTTATGTTATTACTGACTGTTCACTTATCTTTAATAATGTTTGAAATGTACTAGGCTAGTAGTTTTGTGCTGAGGTATTGAAGCACTTAAAATGTGCTTTAAGTAATAAATGAAAAACCAAGTTAAAAAAAAAATGAATGATCCGAAAAATTATCCGATCCGTGACTCAAAAAACTTAATGATCCGTTGCACCACTAAAGGAAACTGAATGGCTTTTCTGAGGTAAATGTAACATTACATGACATAGTTTACAAGCTGTTTTACTGATGTCTTTCTGCGTTAAAAACACTGATTAAGTCATTACATGAGACAATACATTTCAGCAAGTTTCTTTCAACATACCTTCTAATGTTCATTCATGTTTATTACATGGTATAACTAGCAGTACAGTTGAAGAGATGGTCGGTTCACTTGAGTTCCGCTTGTAATTATTGGATGGCAGGCATGTTTAACAATAGTGCACAAGTTTAGTGCAGTTTTGTTCATGCATCAACTGCAAAGAACATCAACTAAAAGACCGATCTTGGGATTTAAGAATCAATATTGGTTCATCCAAATGATGATTGATTGAAATAAAGAAAACAATATTGTCCAGTATTGCCCAGCCCTACTAATAATTTACATGTCTGTGATTGCTTACAATGCTCAACCACTGCACTATAATGCAATGGCAGTAGACCTACATGAACTAATACTCACTTTATGATTCGCAGGACTTAATCATAATCTCGATCATTTATGTGATTAATTGTCCAGCCCTGTGTGCTATAAACGAAATAGCGTAATCTCTATCCGATGACAAACTTTTCATACCACGTATATACGGTCACATCACCTAACCCTAGCGGCAAACTTTTTTTTTTCTCTTATCCACAAACCATCAGGATGCCATCCAGTTCCAAACAGGTGGTATGGCAAACCAAAGCAGTTTGGTGTCCTGAAACAAACGCCTCAACCGGCTACTTCCAGAATTAAGGTCACAGCTCTGGGTAAACCATACATCTGCTCGACCAGTATAATCACACAGTCCTGAAGCTCTGATTGTCATGAAAGGGCAGGACTTACTGTGGCCGGTCGTGACTGTGCCTCTGACTGCTGATGGGAGGAAGGACAGACTTGCTGTTAATCTCCAGTCCTTTCCTCAGGGCTTCTCTAATCTGTTCAGTGTCTGTATGAACAATACACAAATACTTGACACAACAACACAGTAATTTGAGCCAATACAACATCTCTGAAGCATACTGGGTTCGGTGTCTTGTTTTTAAATTGGTCTGAGTCTGTCCTTAGAACTCCTCACCTTTGTCGGACAGCCTGCGTGGCTGTGACCCAATGCAAATGCTCCTGCTGTCGTCCTCATCCTCGGGAGGTCGGCTCAAGTCATCCCAGGCACACTTGGCACTGACACCGCTCAGGTTCGAGCCGTCCGTCTCTATGCCCTTATCCACTCGTTCCTGCTTGGAATGAGCAATCAACACACGCACAAATCAGCAGGGGAGCAGTATGGCTGGACATGTGTCCGTCTCGGAACAGAGAGCGAGAGGGCAGAGGACTAACAGGTTGAGTTTAACAGCCACTGACTTAATTACACTCCAGACTTCACCTTTTCCCATGCTGCATCACAGTATGCGCTTTTTCAGATGACCTTAATCACCAGGAATGATAATCATTCATTACTTGAGGGAGGTAAAATGTGTAATAAAAAAAAGAAATAAAAAAAAAGAGCAGAGGTGAAATTAAAGGAAATTACAATTTTAGCTTGGATAAACTTCACAAAGTTAAGTATCTAAAAAGGCTACATTGTTAAAGGGCACCTATTATGACTCTTTTCACAAGATGTAAAATAAATCTCTGATGTCCCCAAAGTATATATGTGAAGTTTTAGCTCAAAATACCCAACAGATAATTTTTTACAGCATGTTTAAATGGTCATTTTTTGGGGGCTCAGAAAAACACGCTGTTTTAGTGTGTGCCCTTTAAATGCAAATTAACTGCTGCTGCACGGCCCAGGGGGCGGAGCCTCACAAGCTCGCGCTTCAGTCAGGAGTCAGGACAATCGAATCTGATCATATCAAAACAGAAACTCTCAGTTGCTGTGTTCATTTCGACTCGGAGTCTGACAATAATGCCCACAGAGCCAGAGAATATATGCTGTATGAGATAGAACAGGTATAGTGTATAGTGGTTATAACTTATTTGTCATCTGCTTTTATCCACTATTAATACAAGCCTGCTGTAGCAAACCCCGTCCGAATGATGACCAAAATAACGTTATACTGATGAGTGCAGTGAAGTTTATTGTACATCACACAAAAGATGAGCGTTAGTTTTACTCCAGAGAATCACAGTAAGACCTGAATAAACACAGTATAAGAAGTGCGTATTAAAGTCTTATCCATAAACTCTCGCTCTCTCTCCCTTTCATTATCAACAACATACACAGCGAAGTACACAAAACACTCCTTACAACTAACAGTAAACAAATATATACACACCTTTTCAGTGGGTGCTAAATAAACTGGTAAACCTTATATCCGTAAAATGACTCGATGAGTTGTCATAAAGTGCGCGCTCTCACTTTCATTTCTGCCGTGATCAGTAACGTTAGTCCTGTCGCTCTGGAGACTGTAAGCTGGATCACAAACAGTACAGATCCATCCTCGAGTAACAACGAGAGTAAATGAAGACTGCTATGTTCATTCTTACATCCAACAACAGCACACCTCAATCGCTTAGGAGACATTCTTGTCTACAGCTGCTCCAGCTTCGAACAATGGCAGACTCTGTGTCCAGCTCACTCAGGGCGGGTCTAGGCTCAAACTGAAGTGTCAATCAAGGAGTCGTGGGTGGGGCTTGCGCAATTCTACGTCACATTGCACCGAATCTGAGAACAGCTCATTCTGAGACAGTGCTTATGATTTATTGAGATTGTAAAAAAAACCACTGGGTGGATTTTTATCATTCTAGGGTGGTTTTGCTCACACACTGCCAACACACATTTATGTTCAAACACCATGTAAAAGTGAATTTTGCATAATAGGTGCCCTTTAACAAGACCCTTAATTTTAAAGAATAATTCACAGAAAAATGAGCAATTGCACCAATATTAAAGGTGCAGTGGCCAAAATAGGTACTGCAGTCCAAATTCAAAATATCGGAGATCGTTGTTTCCCCTGCCCCCTCCTCCTCAAACTCAACGCTCAGCCAGTATGAAGACACGCAACAGGAACGAGCGCAATTGACAATGAAAGCCGAGGAGACTTGTTGATGAGTTGATTTATCCGTGTTTTAATATGCTCTCGTTCATTGAGATTTTTAGATGGATACCGAGGCATTTTATAGGTTGGATAGAATCTGCAATCTCTGACCCAGTTTGTTTGCTGGTTGTACTATTTCAAAGTAAAATAACTGTCTGTAGAAGTGTTTTTCAGGGAAACGAGTATGTGAACTCACCATGTATCCTAAATATCTGCAAACATACTATGGGCTTTTTATGCTTTAGTAGAGTGAAAAAGTTACATACAGCACCTTTAAAATTCTAGCTGATACAGATAAGCAGATCATTATTTTCACGTTATGGTCAATAACCAACAAATGGCTGATATTAAAATTCTAAACAATTTGATCTAAATTAATTAAAAATAAAACAATAAGTAACATAATCAGTAAAGACATACAGAGTAAATTTAGGCATCACAACATTATAATGGAAAATGTATATTTATTTAAAGATCTGCAAAAGATTAAGCTACATTTAAAAGTGTTATTAAATAATTAAGTGATTATAAATATTTTAAGTCAGTAGCTATGTTTCCATGCACCTATTTTTATGCACATTTTATTTTATGCGAAATCAAGATAACTTTATTGTGTTTTATCTGCGTGCTCTGAGAGTAATTTATTATATCCAAAATTATTATATACAGTGGCTTCTCCTACTGCAGCAACTTATTTAGCGACTGTTTTATCAGGAAGAGACTATTTTGTTCTCTTCAGCTCACTGGATGGAAACGGTGCCTTATTCGCAAATGCTTTTATGCAATATTCCAATTTTGTGCACAAGTTAATTTCTCAACTTTGGATGGAAACATAGCTAGTGTTAGATAACAGAAACTACAGTTCAAAATTAATACTTTTATTCATCGAGGATGAAATACATTTATCAAAATGTCAGTAAAGGCATGTATAATGTTACAAAAGATTTCTATTTTAAATAAATGGTGTTCTTTTGAACTTTGCATTCATCAAAGAATATTGAACAACAAGAACGTATCAAGGTTTTAAAAAATATTAAGCAGCAACTGTTTTTAACATTGATAATAAAAGGAAAAGTTTCATAAGCAGCAAATCAGCATATTAGAATGATTTCTGAAGGATCATGTGACACTGAAGACTGGAGTAATGATGCTGAAAATTCAGCTTTGGAATAAATTACATTTTAAAATATTTATATTTTGAATATTTTATATTTAGAGCACTAGGAGCAAAATTGTGGGTGAACCAAGCACACTACAGAAAACCTTACTTGCAAGTGTGGATCAATGTCAAATATGGTTTCCCCTCTTCTCATATCAGTGATTAACCATGGACCCCCAGCACTGCAAACAAAACAGCAAAAAAGACAAACAACATTTCAGAATTAATGAAAACCAAGAACAGCACAAAGCATCTGAGAGCAAATGAAAGCTCCTGACCCACTTACTATAGAGTTACAGCATTCAAAGTACAGTACTCTTATCTACAATGCCCAAAATGCCACAGCAAGAGTAGAAAAGAAACAGCATTAAGTAACACAACAAACATATTTTCACATTTGCTTGTAGGAAAATGTACAGACATTCAACTTCACCCATCTATAAATGCTTTTCAGCAAGAAGAGAGAGACAAAGTAATACATCAGAGGAATTCATTTAGCTTCTCAGCTGGTTAAATCAGTCCTGCAGATTCTTTAACACAGTTTTCCCACCGATGGAGCAGGAGTGTGTCCTTGGGCTGTCTCGTGGCTGGCTGTGGGATTACTCACATGTGCACTCCTCTCAGCAGGTCCAGAATGCCTTGACCGTTCCACTGCTGCGCTGCCTGCAGTTCCTCTGTGCAAACACCCACAATCTGATGAGCACAGAAGGAAAAACTTAATTTACACCAATCACAAGGAGATATATGCATAGGAGGACAAGGTTAATGAATGTAACATACAAAACGGAATCTAGATGGCTACATGAACATAACATGAACCAATCTCAAGGGCTAAAGAAAAAAAAAAAGAGAAACTAAATTACTGTGGAAATTATGTTAGCCTACAGTCAACAATCTTGTTGAGACTGCTAGCATGTTGTGCCTGACCTGAAGGAAGCTGACGAGACCAAAGGGGGTTTGCACTGGCAGCATCTGGGGGTCTTCCGTCAGAAGCATATGCTGGATTCTAGACTCACTGTTGTCCAACGGACTGTGCCACGAAATGTGATCACCACTACAGAATGTGTTTTCTGTTACAGAGAAAACAACTTGTCTGATTGGTTTGCAAAATTTCAAGAGATTAATATGTTAAAGTTTTTTTAGTTTGATGACTCTATTTTTAATATAGTGCATACACCTCCTGTGGAAAAACAAATCCTGGTTACTACTGTTACTACGAGAAAAACAATAGAAATTTCCAATAGATTTGGCTATTTTTACACTAACAACACTACAAAAAGTTTGTATGTTTGCACTTCTACTAAGCAGATCTCGTAAAATAGAGCAATATGCCACATTCTGCTCATTTATCAGACTAAATGTATATGCTAAAAATATGTACAAAACTATACTAAAAATATTTCCATATTTATCATGACTTGAGTCACAAAATAAATGCTGACTCTGGCCGCCTGTTGAGTCCCCGTTACAAATGGTGCTCACTGCAGAGCCAAATGACACCCAGCTCTCTAGACATCATGGGTGGATCCACCTCTGTGGATCTGATGGATATGGTTATGGGTAGGATTAGGATCCAACATGACTGGATGTTCTAGCTTCACCCATTAAAGCCAGATTACATCCAGAGAGGGGGAGCTGGACGTCACACTCCACCTATTGGCTCTGCAGTGAGCAGCCTCACCCCTGTTATGGTAACATATAGATGCAACAAAGCTTTATTTCAAGGCTTTATTTTAAGTTTGCAAATATTACTCAAGCTTGATTAATATAGCTTTGAGACAGTATAGGTATAGATAAAAAGGTCATGATGAAATGAGAAATGGTCATGAAAAACTACATTATGGCTATTTTTGTCAAAAGAAATGACTAATATTATAAGCAGACCTTGAGGGAAAAAAATAATAATTAAAACCTATCCCTTTAAGGGAGCCCACTTAGATCAATTATATTAAATGGCTTAAAAGGGTTAGTTCGCCCAAAAATGAAAATTCTGAAAATTGAAATTGACCCTTACATTGTTCCAAACCCTTAAGTCTTTCATTCAAATTTAGGAACACAAATGGATCTTTTTTTAAAGAAAATCCATATGAATCGAGTGGGCAAGGAAGTACGGTTGAGCTTTTGTTTGCCATAATTTAGTTCTCCATGTATGTTCGCTGATCAATGTTTAAATGTGAATAAAAGCCATCATATAAAGCGTTCATGTGTCTTTAGAAGACTTGGATTTATTTTACCATTGAACCATCAGAGTTTTAAATGAATAGACTTTCAATGGAAAGCCAGAAATCTCTCAGATTCCATTAAATATATCTTCATTTGTGTTTCAAAGACAAACAAAAGACTTATGGGTTTGGAACAGCATGAAGGGGAGTGAAGACAATTTTCATTTTAAACTTTTAAATCTGTTAAAGCTGGAAACAACATGAAAACTACAGCTCTTAAACTGTTTTGCAGTTACAGAAGAAACGCTTCCATGAATTGCAAAACTTTAGAGTTCAGATGGGGTGCGGGTACAGTACCTGATTGAAACACATATCGAGCCAGGCCTTGCATGAGCTCAGCTGGCCAGGTAGGGGGTGCTGTCTCTCCTGCTTCTCTTCTCAGGCGAAAGGTGAGCTCAAAACCAAAACCACTTGGGCCCTCTAGACCTGTGAATCTATAAAGAAGCAGAATACATCTGTAATTCAAGCACAATCAACACAACTCTTCACGTATAACTAAACATCAGACTCTTCAGTTTCAAATCAACCAAATATCAGAAACTTCCCAGGCTCAAATTTTTGATTTTGCTGATATTTTTTTCCTGAAGAATGACAAATATAATTGCGATGAAAGCCCAAATATTAAATGCCATGGATGAATATTGACAGAGTAGCCTAATCCACTATTTTGTAGAGCAGGGTGAAAATGTTCACCTGAGAGTGGTAAAACTGACTTTAGAAAGATGGCAGCATCATTATTTTATTTTTACACAGAGATTGGTTGGTCTATTAGTAAAATCTATTGAGTTCAGCTATCTTCGTTGCATTATATGGAGAAATGTCTGAAGAATAAATAATGTTGAAACTTGAAATGTATCTTGTTTCTGTCAATCAAAACAATTGCATAGAACATACCTCTCTGAGTGCCAAAAATACACTGACATGTGCAAACTGATGCACATTAACTTGCTCTCAAAAGTTTATTTATCAGAATCTATATTTAAATTAGTTTCAGGAATATTTGGAAGAAGGGATTTTGTTCATTTTAACAGCTTCTGAAGCTAAGAGTTCAAATACACAGTATCATAACTACATGTTACCAACATTGACATCCCAATTTATCTGGGATTGAACCACATAGGGCCTTAAAAATGAAGATTCCAAAATAAAAGTTTCATAGGAACAAAAACCTAAAATGATATTAAGATATCTTCTTGAGTTACAGACATGCTAACTTTGGAATGTCTTATTTTTTTCTTTTTTCTTTTGCTACTCAGAAAAGTATGTTGTAATGTTTCAATAGAAAGGAACAAGATACATTTATAGTTTCAGTATTATTTGTTTTTCCGACATTCTTCTTCAAACACATTAAGTATCAGCTGTTTGAAAAGTTACCCAACATTTGGTTTTCGACTATTGAAAATGGAAAAAGTTCAATAATTTGGACATGGAGCCGCATTGAGATCCCCATGTCTGTGGGATTAAACCATATAGGGCCTTAGTGATTACAAAAGAAAAGTTTATTAAGAATGAGAATCTAGAAAGATATTAAGATATCTTTAATACTTTTGAGTAACAGGCATGCAAACATGCAAAACAAAATTAGTGCTTTTTCCCATTTTTGAACAGTCACCTTTGGCATATAATGCAACAAAGATTGCAAAAGTCAAAAGATGTTACTAAGGCCCCGTTTACACTGCCAGTGAAATGTGACCCAATTCCGATTTTTTGCTCACATGTGACACAGATCGGATGTGTTCTATGACAGTGTAAACAGGAAAAAAACGCATGCATTCGGATATTTCCAGATCGGTTTCAGGCCTCATTCATATGTGGAAATAAATCGGATATGTGCCAATGCGACTGTCATGTAAACAGGCAGATCGGATTTTCTGAGGCATTAGGCAACGTCTCCGCGGTTTAATGACGAGAGAAACCCCGACGCACATCTACAAAGGGACGGATGGCCCGACGAAACGTTGTGTCATTGTAGGAGAGGAATGTGGAGAGGGGCACGGGAAGTGTTTTCACATGATTGTAAATTTAACGAAAATTTTTGTTCATTTACATTTATTAATTTTAAGCAATTAATAATTTATTTGTAATAAACACTTTAAGTGGGCTATTTAAATTTAAAAAGTGCTAGGACTATTTACATGTTCAATTATATTTTTAAAACATGCGCGCAGATTGTGATGTAATATTGTGTGTGCATAGAAAGAATTTGTCCGCAGCCGCTCAAAAAAGAAAAAGAAAATTGTCCATAGCTGCTCTACTCCTGAGCGCAACTCCACTGTCAGTGTTGTGTAAGTAAAGGCTCTAGACAGTTTTTTTGTGTTAATTTCTATTTCTTGTCGCTGTGCAGGCTCTTTATTGTATAACAGTGAACAGCCCTTAATTTATGTGCCGTAGATCGGTCCGTTGCATTACGAATGAAAGCAGTATCAGTAATCTCAAATATGTGATGTGCAGTCAAGTTCGGGTGTGTGTATGTTGCTTTAACGAGTGTTCTCACCGATACGCTTGTGATTCGTGGATAACGAGTTTTATAGACATTGTTTCTTATTCAAAAGTGGTGTTTGGCAACATTTGCATATCGCAGAGCATGAAACATATTTTGTGTTCGTCCATTTGTGCAAGAGAATTTAACCCTTTAAGCATGCGCGATATGTTTCAGATAGTAGGCTACTAGCCATGGCAAGTGTAAACATATGAATCGGATATGGGTCACGATTTAAAGAACGTGTAAACAGACAGTCAAAAAAATCGGATT
This sequence comes from Rutilus rutilus, assembly GCF_951802725.1. NCBI lineage: Eukaryota > Metazoa > Chordata > Actinopteri > Cypriniformes > Leuciscidae > Rutilus > Rutilus rutilus. The sequence continues at coordinate 9,637,127 of NC_140225.1, forward strand.
TAGGCAACAAATCAGAGTTGGGCATCAAGACCTGCAGTGTAAATGAGGCCTAATAGTCCTACCAATCTCTGTTCAAAAATAAAATGATGCTGCCATCTTTCTAAAGTAATTTTTACCTCCCTGAAATTCGGTTCCAAATCTCAGGTGAAAATTGTCATTTTCACCCCGCTCTACAAAATAGTGGATTACTCACTAAAATCATCCATGACATCTAATATTCTTTATTTATGTATTTCCTTCACCAGAAAAAAAAATGATCAAAATCCCAATTTAGCTGAGGACCTCTGCTTGAGTTGATACAGATTGACCCTGAAACTTTTTGTAGGTAAATAGATCAAGTAATTATGAACATAATAAGTTGCTGGTCTGCTGTAATATGGTCATGTCATGTTGTAAACATCTCATAATCTGTCATTCTTACTCATGAACTCTGTTGTCCCCATACAAGTCACTGAGACCCAGGCTGACATAGTGCCAATGCTCCGGTACATCTTGTCCAGGACATCCCATGTTTCTGTACATACTGATGTAGTCCAGAGGATCTGGACCCCCTAACCTGAAAAGAGGATTATGAGAGGAAAGAGTGAAACACTGAGAGGAAAAAGTTCACTTTAATAAGTTTGTTATTTGCCTAATAGTAATGCTTCTGCAGACTGAAACTTGCTTATTATTGAAACTTGTGTATCTTTGTATAACGACACACATTCAGTATAAAGTTAAAAACTATTCGTCAAGCAAAATTCTGTTTTGTTTTAGTTGTTTTTAAGTGTGCGTATCAAGAAACAACATAAAACTGCAATGCTTCAGACGTCTCACCAATACTTCACAATGGCTGTGACTTGCAGCGGGTTCGCCTGATCGGGATACAGGCGCCTGCATTCCCCATAAATGGCCTGCAATCCCGGGGGAAAGAGCGAGGCGAGGCCGAGGTGCGCTGCCGCTCCGCTGCTAGGCCGCATCTCATCCATCCCCACACGGCTGCACCAAACAGTGGAAAAAAGTTGTCGAAAAGCAAGAAAATGAGGTGTTCTTTTTAACTTCCGATTCAAAAAAAGATTCAATCACTGTTATTGGAAATATGATTTGTACCACTTTTCCCCCTCTGTTTAGCCCCTGTTGCAGTTTTTCCTCTGTGGTTTTGATGTCCAGAAAGGGGACGTGGCCAACACTTTGACTGACACTTGATCGACCCAATCAGAACAGCTGTTAGAAAGACGAGACATGAGAGCCGTGATGCGTTTGGACGAATCTATTGTGATCCAGGATGGTGGGCCTCAGAGGCATCCATAAGGAATATGCCATTCACAAGAACACAACTGTTTCTTTTATTCTTATTTCTTTATTAGCTTTGCAACATTTAAAGACGAATTTGTCTATTTTTATAATGTAGGCCTATTATGATCTGTATAATTATGAATAATTATAAATGTATTATCTCCATTTTAATACATTTTATAACATTCTGTTAACATTCCAATAAACATAAACAAATAATATATGCATTTATAAATTATAAATATATAATTCTAATATTATTTATACTTAGATTTTTTTGAATATCTCTCTGTTGTTTATTTTACTGTTTCAGTCATGTACTGGTAGGCCTATACTTATATTTGTATTTTGTGAATTTGTATTTTTTCACATGACAATGATTTAAGCAATTTTTTTCCATAAATATTTTTCATTTGATCTATGTAGGCTACTATTAATTGCTAATGCCTAAATTTGTTTGTTAATCTCACTGTTTAGCTACTAACTGTATGTTCCAAAGTGAGAACAACAGACCACCTGCTGGACAGACTATTGACTGCACATGATGCGCTAAAAACATTATCTGAATTACCGTAAGTCATTTTTCTTCAGACGAGATATGTAAAAGACTTTTAGTAGGCTAGGCTATCGTTTATTGAAAATGCACGTCACTATTAACAATGAGCTTATCAAAATCAAAGGATGAATTGTTACTCATTCTTGTTTTATGAATGCTCTGTGTTTTTAGATTTAGATCGTGTCCTTTGTTTGATCTACGATAAGCTCAAGATGTCATAAGTTCTGGAAAGTGATGAAATGAAATACCAAAACTTCCACAAATGCAACAACTAGCAGTCAGAGAGTTCAGCTGACAGCTTCATGTGGTAAATTAGTCATTTCTGATGTTACACACAGTTGTATCCTTTACAATTTATCCTTAGGTTGATACTTCCTTAAATAATATAATGCATATTATTAAAATAATTATCTCTGTGTTTGTTAGTGAATACATTCTAATATTTTATAACTAAATATGTTGTCCTGGCAGTATCCATCTGTGTGGATGTAGTAAGGACCTACCTCTATATGCTTATAAAGGGAACTTAGACATATTTTAAAGATGAACAATATATCCAGAAAATCACTTACAATGCAGCTTGTAAGAACAGATTATTTATGCTCAGTAATACCGGTCCTGTTTATGGCACGACTGATAAGACGACGGCTGCAACATCTTGTTGATGTTATATGGTGCTTGGTTACCAAAACCCTTTGTTATACCATTTGTTGCAGGTAATGTGTGTTACACACAGAAAAGCAATGTCTTGACATGATTAAGTACTTTATTTTCCATTTTCATGACATGAGTAATTAACATTGCATTGCTTAATCAGATGCCGTAAGTTCTTGGTTTTCAATGTTTCACTTTGACTTAAATTCTTATACGGAAATGAATTAATTACATGGAGGTATTTTTTAAATATATGTACAATGTTAAAACTTGTCTGTATACAATAGGTGCATTGTATCAAACGATTTATTTAATTTATTAATATGAAGTGGAACCAATTTTTCGGTAACACTTTACAATAAGGTTCATTAGTTAATGTATTAACTAACATAAACTAACAATGAGCAATACATTTGTTACAGTGTTTATTAATATTTGTTAATGTTAGTAAATAAAAATACAGCTGTTCATTGTTTGTTCATGTTAGGTCACAGTGGGTTAACTAATGTTAACAAATACAACCTTTGATTTTAATAATGTATTAGTAAATGCTGAAACTAATATTAACTAAGATTAATAAATGCTGTAAAAGTATTGTTCATTTATGTTAACTAAAGCGGATAACTAATGTTAACTAATTAACCTTATTGTAAAGTGTTACCAATTTTTCTTATGCAGCCGTTTTAATGAAATTTCCGTTTCAATGATTCTTCCAAAATTACACATCACACTGCTTTCTTACCAATTATGTGTGTTTTTCAATGTTTACTTTGTTTGTTTACATTGTAAGATTGTATATACTTTTGTTTAGACATACCCAGAATTGTTCTACATGTGGGATTTATTTATTTCATCCAAACTTATATCAGCCGAGCTATTCCATGTTGACGGTGGCTCCTCATTGGACGACCCATGTCCACTTTTTGCTTCCAAGATTACAACCATATGCAGGGGCCAGTGACCCTTTACACACAAAGCATCAGGAGCTATAAGGACACAGCTGAGTACTACCATTTATATGGACCAAACCAAACAGTTTCTTTTAGTCCTATATTGCCAGCAATCAAGTGTGCTTTCTCTGCCAAATGTTGCTCCTAAACAAGTCCCAGGATTCAGTCACCATGAGACGTCTAGTGAAGCATGGCCAGAAGGGTTCACCACCCTGAAGGGTGAGCTGCACTGGGGGAAACTCCAAAAGTGTTCGCTGTGAACTGAGAGCTTCCAGACTTTGTGAAAGAGGATCTAAGGCGGGTGTAGGGCACTTACCCCAGCACAGCTGTGAGGATCAGCTATCAGAACGGGGAGTTTTTAGTGCGAGGGAACCCTCATGTGGGTGAACAGGAATAAAGGGTGGAAAAGAAGGTTCTGCAAAAGGAGACAAGTCTTCCATAGTGTGAGTAAAAGAAAAGAAAAAGAAGAAGCAAAAGAGAGTGTATAATCTTATTGTGTGACTCCTAATGTATGTTTATATCTATCAGTCAGCTTATTTGATTGGGATAAAAAAAAATCTGAGTGATTATTTAGATGATTTAATGTAGATATATATAAGTATGTAGATGATGATGTAAAGAATAAATGCAGTGTAAATAGGAATACTTATACCCCCGGTTTCACAGAGAATGCTTAAGCCTATATGGTCCCAGACTAAAATGCATGTTTGACCTGTTTTAACTGAAAGCAACTTGCACTGACATATCTTAATATATTAAGTCAGTGTTATTGTTTTGAATCGACGCACACCAGTAATGTTTTTTTCACACACGTTTATAAAAGCTATAATGTCCTAACTGAACTAAGGCTTAATCCATTTACTTTTACAAAATCCACTCTAAGAACTGTAGATAACAAAAACGTAATTATACAATATCAATATAATTTATATATATATATATAGTAAAAAATCTTTATATTGGATATGTCACAATTTGAGTTTCACAATTTTGGTAGATTTTTGTTCTGATGACACAATTTAATTTGACACTACAGTTTTTCTTATTTACACACTACACGGTAAAAAAACAAAACAATGTATTTCAAAGATTATTGGAGTATGTTTTACATTAAAAAATACTATTTTAGTCATTGTACTTCAAAATTTCAGATTTAATTCAATCCGTTACTATTTGTAGCAATTTCTGAGTGGAAATTGTTAGTAAATCCTACACCAATACTTTTTTTTCAGTGAAATATACTGTATACTGTTATCATATTCCCATCTTAAAAGTGCCCATAATACTGTACTTTTGATACAAAAATTGTATAAAAAAGTAAAAAAAGAAAAAAAACCTTTTTATAACAGTATATTTGTTATTGCCAACAAAGAAAAAATACATATTTAACAAATTTGCAAATAACCCTTCAATAAAACATTTTTGAAATGAGAATGAGCTATTATCATATAAGTCTCTAAAAATGTAGGTATAATGTCAGGAGAAGCCACTATTACCACTCTAATACTATTATTAGACTTTGCATCGAAAGACCGTGTTGACTGGGTCATTATTATATTTGGACAGGTTTTGGACAGTTGTGTTGGGAGTGTCCATTACTCCAGATTTCCAAGGAATTGATCCTGAGTCATTTGCTGGGAATAAGAGATAAGACATGCCTGCGGTTACAGCGTGGGAGTCAGTGCATCGTTTGCATATGTCAGCTCACCACTGGCTTTTTTTTTTTTGAAAATCTGGCCATGTATATCCAACCTAGAGACATAAGATGAATACGAATCATAAGCCATCTAAAAGGCACTGCTGAACATTTGACCCATATGCTGTTGTTCACTATAGGTGCTCCCAGAACTTGAAAAAGGACATTCATGGATCACGGAAGCAGTGGACAGACTTTGTTCATTTGATAAGCACACCCAGAGTGTCTGATAAATGTGAGTGTGCATTAAAAATACTAAAACTTAAAAAAATACGTATAAACAAATAAATAAAAAGCAAAGAACACAGGAAGGTGGTTTGAATGATTTGTAAACATTTATTGGAACACAACATGTAAAAAATATACCTCACTAAATCTCAAAAGTCTACCACTGACTACGGCATTGCAACTTACCGTACGGTAAGAAGTAACTTGTGACCAACCTGTTATATTTACCTTTTCATATATATATATATATATATATATATATATATAAACAAGAAATATATATACAAGCAAGAAAAGAACAAGAAAAGAATAAAACAGGTTTTTCACAAGTTACTTCTTACAGTGATAGAATAAAATGGAAATATAAAGTAAATTTACGTATTTAATGTTTTCTTGGTACTTTTTTTGTTGTTGTTGCAGATATTAAACACAATACCAGAAGAACTGAGCCCATAGATGAACTCTTTATGAACACCATCTATGGAATTCAGTTCTCAGGGCTAAGTGCTCAAAACATACTTTGTCAGCATTTACTAAACTTAAAAAAAAAGTAAAAAAATTTTTTTACACTCATATGGTAATGATAAAGAAATGCTGTTGCCCGTCAAGTGTATTAAAATGGTTAATTTCCACTCAGAAATCCAAACCGAAAGCTTCTTCTTTTTTTAAATACATGAACAAACAACCAAGGTGTTCTGATATTTTGACCGTTTCAGAGCTTTTGGGTTGTTGCAGCTTATAAATTCATCAATCTCTGGGAAGGCCAAAGGGGTCAGTGATGTAATCCAACTCAGGTTTTTGTCTCAATGTTATCTCCATCACATATTTGTTTAATGTTTGATCATTACTTAACTGCTACGAAAAAGCACTGAACTTCATGTCCTTAACTGAGTACCTGCCACACCTGAGGACTTTCAGGAAACTGTCTCTTCCCAATAATCGGCAATGAACCAGTCGAACTGCCCTGATGGGTGCACAGTTGGAAACCCCCTCTGAAGAACCTGAAATATCTATTATTTTTTCCTGTTCTCTCATGAATGCCACATTTTGAGTTGATATAAAAACTAAACACTGCAACTCTGACATTACAGTCAATTATTAGAAATCACATAACAACACAATCATATTTTCTGTATTTTATAGAGCCAGTAAAACATTTTTTTTACACACCACACATCTCTCATAATTAATTTTACAAGTATTTTTCTCCCAAAATACACGTCATACTAAACATCAAATACTTATCTGATAAAGAAAGGCACGCTTATCCCAGCTTGTCAGGAGCAACTTCATAGCTATCTCTCATTCTGGTACTATCATGGATCAAGCTGTTGCTTTAAAATCCTCAATCCTTATTTGCCATTGGAGTCTCCAGTAACTCACATGTAAAGCCAGAGGTGAGTGCTGTTCTTGTGACTTCTGAATATATGACTTCTGATGAGTTCTTTCAGCTTAAATATCTCTCTCTCTCTCTCTCTTTCTATTTCCCTCTTACACTCACTCACTCACTCACTCACTCCCTCATGCTCTTTCAGTACCGTAAAGCCTGCAATCACTTCCCAGTAAGAAGGAAGCAGTGGGAGGGAATCTCCCGCCCCCTCATAATGAATCAATACAAAGCGCTTCTGAGGAAAAACATCTCACTGGTTCAGCCCTCAGTTCCCATAAAACAAAAAAAAGGAAAAGGGGAGACGGAGGGAGAGAGAGAGAGAGCGAGAGAGAGCGAGAGAGAGAGAGAGAGAGAGAAAAAAAAAGGCTTGTCAGCGAAGGAACTAGGAATTCCCCTTATTGCAAAAGAGCAGTTTCATGACAAGAGCAGTGACTGGCAGAGACTGAGCGCAATGTGTTTCCATAAAGGAAATGGAAATGGCACATGTGGAACCTACATGTGCAAAGTCATGTTTACATATACTGAAATCTCAGACAAAAATAGTTTAAAAATGGTCATATGGAATTTTCTGCTGATTGATACATGTATATTGCATCATAATGAGGTGTGGTGTCAAAACCATGAATACAGTTGTTCCACTCCCCACACTACTTCCATCTATCGCTTACTGTAAAATGAAGTCATTGAGCATTTCACACCCTCCTTCCTGAAACAGATAGTTTCATTGATGGCTCTGTATTTAAACTACCTGCCTGTGCGGATATGATGGTTGTTTTTCATTAGCCTATTTTCATTTTGTATCTAAAGGAAACATCAGCTCAGTTACTAATATTATGATGGAAATAGTTTATTTGTGGTGGAGTGAGAACTATTAGCATAGCGGTAACCTGCAATTGTCACCTTAAATGGTTAGTTCACCAAAAAAAAACAAAAAAAGTTCAGTCATCATTTACTCACCCTCATGTTCTTCCAACCCTGTATGACTTTCTTTTTTCTGTGGAACATTAAAGAAGAAAAATGTTTTTCTGCTTCATACAGTGTTGTTTTGGGTATTCTTCTTTTGTGTTCCACTGAGGTAACAACTGTGTTTCATCACTTCAAATGATGATATGGAAATTATTCAGTAAGCCTATTTTCTTTTACATAAAATACGTCAGGTCAGAAGTCACTCTTCAGCTGGAACTCGACTTGTGTACGGCCGCTACCGAAAGTCAATGATTATAGTTGATAAAGTTATAAATATGGACATTGTTCTTACAAAAACACTTTATTAGCGCAGAAAGCCTTTATTAACCCTTTGGAGCCATATGGACTATAGGCTACTTTTATTACGGACGGATGCGCTTTTTTGGGGGTTCAAAATCTCAGGTGCTACTCACTATATATTATTATTATAAAGCTTGGAAGAGCCAGGATATTTTTTAATATAACTCTGATTGTGTTTGGCTGACAGAAGAAAGCCACATATGATGGCTTGAGGGTGAGTAGCCTAAATTATGGGATAATTTTCATTTTTGGGTGAATTGAGAGATGAAATCAGTTACAGCACATTTTATGAAGGATATCAATAGCAATAGGATGGAGGATGGTGCAAAGGGGTTTTTATTTTTTACATTTTGAAATCATTTTGAAAATCTCTAAATCTTTTGTATGTCCATAAGGAGTGAGGATAGGGTCAAACCATCCATGTGCAATGACTTGAAAGCGGACGGCCACAATAAGGGAATCTACTTTCAGAGCAAATTCTTTCTGCTGGTGGGATAAGTTGCAATTGACATTTTGCACAGACTTCAGAAACAGACCTGGCTTTCATGCTGCTGTTTGAACACAGGGGAAATTGGCTGCAAAGGTCACTGAGCCCATTTCCTCTCCCCCTTGCTCACAGAGACTCAGACCTTTACTGCACCCACTGCTTTTTACCTGCACTGTATTTTAATAGTTACCATTCTAAAACGCTCAACGTGTGTGCTCTCCTTAGGTCAAGGTTATCCGAGGTCAGTGTTCGATGTCTCTGGTGGTGTGATGATGCCTTCCCAAAAACTGATGTCACAGTTGAGACGCATGACTAAGAAGAAAGCGCTGATTACTGAAATTAGCAGAAGTGGACCTTGCCTTTATTTCCTGTAAACTGCTTGTGCAAAATCAGTTAGGTTAATGCTGAAGCGGAAATTCTCTTTTTTAAATTTTACTAGTGGTCAGCCCATAACTCATATTAGCATCCTCTTTTAAAATTCTTTCATGAGTTCTTACAATTTCTAATGTCACTTGTAGCAGAATGATGTATGATGTTCAATACTTCAGTTTACTTTATTTGCCCATTTTATATTTTATTGTAATTCTTAATTTTATGTACATACTCTATTTTCACTACTTATTTTTGACAAATTACACAGCATGCTTTGGAAATGCCAGTATGCTGTCTTAATTTCAAAATAATACAACTGAAATTCAATAATTGGGGAACATTGGAAATGTTAAGGTGACAATAAGGACAACTTCACAAATTATTAGATGTAAATTAATATACGCTGTCTTCAGTTGTTGGTTGAAAGAATAAAAGTGATGTGTAGAGTGATTGAATAGTTTTTTTAAGCCTTTAAATATTTGCTTGGTTATGACTAAAGCTCTCGTGAATTTGTTCTAGACCATTACACGTGGCACTATGGCGCTTAAAAATGCAGGCCGTGCGGTAGATAAATGAAACAATGTTACAGCAGACAATCGTACACGCAGACTCCAGTTCTACCAGTCAGAAACGAATGAGGATATGCTGTTGAAAATTCTTAAATAGGCCAAATTATATTTATATATGTATATTACATCAAGGAAATGTAGAGGTATGAATGTTTTTTGTGCTTTACATTTCATGTGAGTGGAGGGGAATGAGGAAGCAGACATTGTTGCAAAACAAGTATAGTTGACATTTCATATTTAAATATCACATAGCAGATCAGAGATTAAATCAATAATTAAAAAAATACATTAGAATCAGAGGATTAATGGAACAAAGAAAAAATGGTATTTATATTCAATACAACCAAAAGGTAATAAATGAAGGCTTTATGATGGGAGCGGGAGAGATTAAATGAAATGGGTTCTAAACAGTGCTATATTCGGATTCTTCGGCTTTTAACAGTAGCAGAGCCCTTTTCACGCCAAATAGAACCCTTTTATAAGGTTCTAAAGAACCATGCTTTGAAAGTGCTACATAGAATTGTGTTATAAACCACCTTTTAAATGATAGTTTATGTTCATTAATATTAGATTTTTTTTTTGTTATTTATTAATATTATGCTTTTTACCACTGTCTTATAATAACCTCTATTAGGATTTTAATAACTTTTATTTTTGATTGACACTGGAAACTGTAGCAAAAATCACAGTGCCTAACAGTTGAATAGCTACATTAATAAATGATAAATAACATTGAACATTAATAATTGCGTAAACAAATGACACAAAAAAAAGATGTAAAATATATTCACAATCCTGATGCATACTACTTTCATTGTTATGTGTGTATTTTGATGTAATTAAGTAGCAATTTCTCTCTACAGATGATGAAATAGTAAGTTTGTGAAGGCTAAAATGGACAGCCATTCAGAATGCTAAAAGGAAAAAGTGATAAAAAGTCATGGGACAGCTTTAATGTTTTTGTGGCTGGCCTAATAGGCTAATTGAAGACTCTGATATAATATGATTTGGATCAGTATGAAATCAGTTACAATTTGAAAGTTAAATGTATAGGCATTTTAAGAAGGATATTAAGTAGGCCATAGGCCTACCTATTGTGAGTGACAGTCTATGGAGTTAGATGGTTGGGCTCAGAAAATAAATAGGATGAGGTGGCTTTGGATTTTTTGACAGTTAGATAATAAAAAAAGAACATGACATATATGGAGAATGAAGTATCTATATAAATGTAGATTTTGTATAGTTATTTAGCTAGCTCTGGGCTGTGACGGACTCAAAGTGAATGCTAGCGGAGCTGAAGACAGGGACTGTATTTGGTCGGCGGCGGGATTGTAAACAGTAGGTGGCGGTAATGCAATAGTGAAGTTTTTCATCCACTGTTTAAAAAAAAAAGAAGAAGGGAAAGGAGGAAAGGAAGTCGTATATTTGCAGTTGACGGTACAACCAGTGTGTGGTTGTGACAGGTGTGGGAACTGTTTATTTTTCGAGGATGAATTGTGTCGAAGCTCTTTTGTTTTGCGACGAAAGACCGCGAGCTGCCATGCTGCTATAACACACACACTGGAGGTGGGAGGCAACCGTCTTTAAAAATACATTGAAATATGAAAAAAAGTGACAGTTTTTGTTATTTCCCGTCAGATAACTTTAAAGCAGGATTGAATTACACCATGTATTAAGAAGTTTTGCTAGTTTAAGATGGTGTCCTGGCTGCTAGTCTTGTCTTCAGCTGTTCTAGATTGTCTCCCTGCCTGGCTATAGCTGCAAAGTTCCTAATACCCATTTAAACCCGTCCGAGTAGGCCCGGGAGAGCAGCTGAGACACTGGTTTAAGATGTGTTCGTATCAGCATTTTGCATGAAGTCTTTTTGCTGAACGTCAGAAAATAACCCGGAAGGATTGTTTGTGTCTTGCGAACAATCAAAGACGCTATGTCATATATGTCAACGTTTCTCTTCCCACAGTTTTCACATGGGATCTACTGATTTACCACACTGAGAGATGGCTTTAACGTTTTCAAGAGTTCAGCCAAACCGGAGCAGAATACAAGATCTGGATCTTATGAAAATGTCATAATGTGACAGTCTTCCTACATGGTGCAGGTGGTTATTTTGTCAGTGTTAAGATGCCACGACTAGAAGAGGTAGCTAATGTTGTCCTCAGGGTGCCCAGTATCTTGGTGTTGGACATGCTGTATAAATGTGACATTGACAGCTTCACGGATCATCTCAAAGCGAGGACTGAAGACATGCTCTTCAAGTACAAATATGTCATCTGGAACATATATTACTTGGGTAAATATTATGTGATCATTATGAGTCAACGTTATTGCAGTATTAGCTTAAAATGCAATGTATTGTTGGGTTTGTCCTGCAGGTCACATAGTAAGTGCTGTGGTGCTGCTGTTGCCACTTGGACATATTATCCAGCTCTATCTGCATGTTCTCTGTGCCCTGCTACTTTATATGGGTCATCAGATTGTCAGGTAAAAATATGAACGTGATTTTGGTCGTTGCACATTTTTGAAGGGTGGAAATAAATATGGTAGAGTTATTTGTTTGACGATTTTCAAAGGGTTTTATTTTGTTGACAGAGATTATGTAAGAGGTGAAGCTCAGTATGGGTATGAAGGGGCAATCTTTTTGGACTCTCCAGCATTGAACCGTTTCGTGACTGCACTCACCAGTAAGTTACGAGTATCACAACCCTTACGGTGATGCCTTAAAGCACTTGGATCTTTAAACTACTCTTAAATATGTATTAGTTCAATTGCGTTAGATTACACAATATGATACAGTGGGCCTTAAGTTATGCTTAAAAATGTCTGAATTTTATTGCATTATTGCACCAAGTAGCATTCGAAACAAATTATGCTAGATCCCTTCTCAAAACAAATTTTGGCTGTGTAAAGTCAGTGAATAAACATTTAAACATATATGTTTGACAACCAGAAATCGTCTAAGACTTTCTGTTTTTGTCTTCATTTTGAACAGTTTCTCTATTGCTTATTATGGAACCTTGAAACATGACAAACTTTATTTTGTGAAATATTTTGATTAAAAAGTGTGTTTGTGCTATGTAATATGTAATAAATGCCTCTGATTTCTAACATTCTTAATTGTGGCTTAAGTGTCCAAATACTATTTTGTTTATAGCCACAACATATAACCATTTTTTAAATTACTTGCTGTAATAACCAACCAGACCACAAATCGCAATTAATCACATCTAACATAAAAGTTTGTAAATATGTGTGTGTACACACATACATATGCATGTGTATATATGTTATATATATATATATATATATATATATATATTTATATATATTTGTATTTTTGTGTGGTTTGTGCAATGGCCCAGTTATCTTTGAAATATTTGTGGATATCAGTATTGATTATTGTCTTTTACTGTATGCATCTGTGTGTGATCACCTGCAGGTCAGATAATTATCAGTACGCTGTGCGCGTTCCTTATGCGGACTCAACGTGTGTGGCTGTTCTCAGCACACTTGCTCCCTCTTCTGGCACGTGTGGTTTCTGTCCCTCTGGACTGGCTCCTCACGCTCTCCTCTGTGTCCATGATGATCACAGGGGCCGAGGTTGCCGTCTTTCTCCTCGCCAACCTCTTTGTGCCATACAGACTGGCCAGAGCCACTTACAGAGAAATAATGGGAATAGAGGTAAAACACTAACACACCTGCATCTCTGCACATACATCGTCTCGGCTCTTCTTTTCTCAAACTCTGTTGTTTCTGTAGGTGACTGAATTATACAGACTGATGGCAGTCGGAGTGTCTCTCTGGCATGGCTTTGCTGTGCCTGTATTGTTTAGTGTCTTCTGGTTCGTGCTGTTCGGAGTGCAACTTATCACCAATTTTGGCACTATCTCTACTGTCCAACAGGGGCCGCTTCTCTACCTCTTGACCAGGTAAACTGCAGGGTGCTCAATCTGCCATATGTAATGTGAATTGAATCTGACGTGTGTGTGTTTTACAGTGTATCTGAATGCTGTGCTAGCCCATACTCCCTGCTTGGCCTAACATTCGTGGTGTCTTATACGGCTCTGGGACTCCTGAGTCTCTGTAAGTTCTACCTCGGAGGATTCAACGCTCTCCAGAACCATAATGTCATGCACAGGTAAGAGAAGATAGTGTACATTTATTGTGTGCATGTGTTTGCTCAGTTCAAATGTGTATGTTTCTAATATATTATAGGGGTGTGACAGAGGGGGTGACTCTGCTGCTGCTGGCCCTGCAGACTGGGTTGTTGGACATGGCAGCTCTACAGCGCTGCTTTCTGCTCTTCATCATCCTCTTCATCGTTCTCACATCTACTCTACAAAGCATGAGTGAGATCACAGAGCCTGTTGTGTTGGGGCTTGGAGCCAGTAGAAACAGGTATGTAATTAGGGCCCAAGCCCTAACGGGCGGTAAAAAAAACCCGTTGGAATCGTCCATTTAATTCATGTATTTAATTCGCTGGAGTATCAAAATACGTAGCTATATCGTTTTTATACATTGTGATTTGTGAAATATTACTTCAATGAATTTTCAGCAGCCATTACTCCAGTCTTCAATGTCACATGATCTTCAGAAATGATTGTAATTTGCTGATTTAATGCTCAAGAAACACCAAATGTTATATCAATGTTGAGTGATTTTGCTGTCTAATATTTTTGTAGAAACAGTGATAAATTTGATGAATAGAAAGTACAGCATTTATTTTAAATAGAAATATTTTGCAACCTTATAAATATCAGTCACTTTACATTCACTTTTAATCAATTTAATGCATCTTACTGACCCCAAACTTTTAAACAGTATTATTATTATTTTTACTGTGATTTTTAACATTTCTTGTCCAGTATTATACTATATATTATTTATTGATTTGATTAATTTAGTTATTTTAGTACTATTCTGTGTTTATTTTGAGTGCCTGTTTTATTTGAGAATTTGACATTGTTTTTTTGTGATTTCAGTTTTTTCAGTGCTTGATCAAATCTAAATCGTTCAATATGGTCTTTCTCTCTCCACAGGAGTGTGTGGAAGCACTTGCGTGGTTTATCTATGTGTGGGTTTCTGCTGCTGTTTCCAGGATTCATGGCCTATAAGATCTCCCAGTTTTTCAACATGGATTTCTGGCTGCTGATTTTGGTCTCTAGCTGTATGCTCACATCACTGCAGGTATGCTCTGTTTTATGAATTTGTGATTCAAATAAAAACATTCATTTCATTTTCAATTCATTTTATTTTAGTGAGATCCCAGCATGCTGTGCTGGATGGTGATCTTTTATATGTCTCTTAGGTGACAGGCACTCTGCTGATCTACAGCCTGTTCATGGTGGAAGTGTGGCGCGGTTCAGCCCTGCCCGGTTTGGATGAGATTGTTTACTACGTGAACGGAGTGTGTCGAGTGCTGGAGTTTGTGGTGGCTGTGTGTGTGGTGGCTTATGGGGCGTGGGAGTCACTGTGGGGAGAATGGAGCTGGATGGGAGCGTCGGTCATTATCATCCACTCCTACTGCAATGTGTGGCTACGCGCCCAGGCTGGCTGGAAAAGCTTCTTGCTTAGACAGGAAGCTGCTCGCAAAATCAATGTATTGCCAAGGGCCAGCGCAGAGCAGCTACGGGATCACAATGATGTCTGTGCCATCTGCTTCCAGGTCAGAACAAGCATAAGGCAGGCTTTCTGCATGCATCAAGTTTTGTCCTCATGGTTGACTTGCAACATATTCAAATGTGCTAGTAGAAGTTGTGAGAATATATTGTTACACCCCTAACAAAAACATCGCAATACAAAAATCCAACATTATGTACTGTGGATAGCGACAATATGCATCATGTATCGTTTAGACATTTTATTTAGCATCAGATGCAATACAATGCAAGCACGTTTAACGTAATTCTGCAGAATCATGAATATTCTGGTGTCACCATTGCCCTTTGCTTGGTGTTGAAGGACCAAATCTAAACTTATTCAAGTCCATTTCTGATGTAATGCCTTCCTGATGTAATACCAAATTTAGCATTTTAATAAACAGTACTTTTTAAGTGCCCCTATTATTCTATTTTAAACTTCCTTATTTTGTTTTGTAGGTCACCTATAATAGGTTTACATGCATCCAAGGTCAAGAAACACTTTAATTTTCTCATAATATACATAGCATCACCTCATTTCTCACAGTGTCTGAAACGAATCGATCAAGTATTCTGTCTCTCTAAACCCCTCCTTTCAAAGGCTCTGTTTACACCTGTTATTAAAATGCATCTTAGTCGATCGGATCACAAGTGGACGACGCTTCCAGAGGTAGTCGAAAACTAAATGCATTCGAACAACCACAAAAGACGCCTACTTTTATCATCACCTACTGACCTAAGGCATAAACATTATGGGAAGCGTGGTTGCCATTTAACCTTCATCGGCTGAAGACCTAAGTTTGAAAATTACGTGAGCTTTTTTCGTCCATTAGATCGATAGATCTGAAAAAGCATATACATTTTCCCGCCCATAGATCCTCCAGGACAGAAGTAGTTGAAAGTGGACAAAAGAGACAGATTGAGTAGGTTAGAGCAGGAAGTAAGACTGGAATTTCTGACGACTTGTTTCAGGCAGTTTAGAATCGCTTCTTTCTTTTGGGAGACAATAACTCCATTTGTCGTGCACTGATAGTTAAAAGTTTTTACACTCACAAACAGTCAAATAACACACTGCATGAAAGGTAATATCTTAAAAAGCATAATAGGGGCTCTTTAATGGCTTACCATATGTGTTAGAAGTAATCATTTAAAAAACTAACCATTTTAACTTCATTTTGACTCTGTTCAAAGTATTGCGAGAGTGTTGGACCGTGAGATCTGTAGCGTGTATGAAACTGAATCGTGACATGAGTGTATTGCTGCATACCTAGTTTTTATACTTTAAAGGTAGCATAACATAACAGAATAGGATCCTAGGGAATATCTTCTAAGTAATCGACTTAAACTTTGCATCACAATGATGATAAAGCCATTGTAACCTTTTTTTCCCTTTTTGTCCCTGCAGGACATGACATCAGCAGTGATAACATACTGTGGTCATTTCTTCCATGGCAACTGTTTGAGAAAGTGGCTTTATGTGCAAGAGACATGCCCCATGTGCCATGCCTCCATCAAACCCTCCTCGGCCAAACCGACGGCTACGGCAGGTGAAGCTCAGCCGACACACCAAAACCCACCTCCATCAGAGCAACACCCTCGTCCTGAGTCCCATGAGGAGGAGGAGGAGGAGGAGGAGGAGGAGGAGCAGGAGGAGCAGGGATCACAGGGAGATGATGTTTGCTCTCCAGAGAGGAACTGTGACGAGTCTGACAGGAAATACCCTAACTCTGAGAGGAATTGTAGCACAGACAGTCTCCAACACTTGCACTGTGGTGCTAATGGTGATTCCCAAAGCGTGGCAAATCCTGTACCAAGCTGCTCATCAGATGGGGATCCTAAAGTGGCTTCGCAGGAGCTGAGGGAAGCGGACTGAAACATAAGCTCAGCCGGAGAAGCATAACACAGGGAAACTGCCGTTGGAACAAGACAGACTGACAGAGGCAGAAATCATCATCCTTAGGAAAGCTCAAAGAAAGTGGGACATAGCAAAGGAAGCCGTAACAGTAGAGGGTTACAAATAACTGACAGAAATGCAGGAAAAAACTGCAGGTATATGATTTACTCAGAAGACGTCCTGCTGATTGTGTGCTTGGACTGATCCTATCACAGCACCTCAGCAGTGTTAGTTTAATAGATACCAAATGATATTCATTTTGAAAAATCTTTTCTTGACATTTGTTAAGATGTGTAATGTTGGATGATTCAGTGATGATTGTCCAATCAGGGGAAGACTTGAAAGATGTTACACACACAAACAAATTCATGTTGGCAGTTAACTAAGTCTATGGTTTGTATGTGGTGTTTGGGCATCTAAAGGACTTTTCTGTTTGAGTTATTTCAGAGACCGATAACGATTATGGTACGTGAGTGAATGGCATTCTAAGTGATGCAGAACTGTTCATATCTGTGCCTCTGACTTTTCTGAATCACTCCATTGTGTGCTTTTATTTGAACTGAAATTATGTGGTTGTAATGAAGGTGTCCAAGTCATGGTGACTATTCTCTCAATTACAATATGGTTTGTGGATGAGTTCTGCCAGAATGAAGGGAGACAATAGTAGACAGAAAATAATAGACAGTCAATAAAGTTGTGTTCACTGCACAAAGCAAAGGTCATTGTTAATGGGGAGATTCCAGAGCAGAGAATAAAGATGAAACGCTTATACAATCACACTCATTAAAAAAAAAAATTTTCTCGTTTAAAACCATTATCGGTGTGATTTGGAGACTGTTCTATGTCCAGTTTAGCGTTTCTTCAATTGCCTTAATGGTTATGATGATTAAAACTACTGAAGTTATTGCTAGATGTTTTCTTTGTGGATTTTTTTTTAAAGAACTCACAGTGACTTGCAGATTCCTGAAAGTTCATATCATATTGCATTGCCTTCTTTTATGGAAGCTTGTTTCTGCTACAGAATAAATAAATGTCCTCACAATTCAAGCTTTAAAACACAATTGCGAGTTTATATCTCACATTTTTGAAAAGTAATGTCAGAATTGCGAGTTGTGAGAACTAAAGTCAGAAGTGTGAGATAAAAAGTCACAATTACCTTTTTTATTTTTAATTCTGTGGCGTAAACGAGCATCAATAATTCTTAACACTTCACAATATTGGGAATAATTTATCAATCTGGCAAACATGGTGTTTAAAATCTGGTAATATGTTATTTTATGTGTAAATTCATCATTGTAATACTATATTTTTTGTACCTTGAGGTAGCATGTGATTTCCATGAATATGGTGTTCGTTGAATACCAGTGGTTCCCAACCAAAGGACCCCAAGATGATTTAAAACCAGCACTAAAAAGCCAAAACAACTAAAATATTACTTAATATAGATTATTTTAATTCACCCGCTCAAAACTAAATAAGGCTGAGCCTAATTCAATTGTAAATTAATCATAAAATCATAAAACTACATGGACATTTTTATAATGAATACACATTATAAAAATAATGATTTTGTAGTTATGCCTAGGCTAGCTAAAATATTTTATGGGGTAGAAATTGTAATTATTGTTAAAAAAATAAAAATAATCCTCATTCTTAATCCTTATCCAGTTAATCAAGAACAACTAGAAAAATATTGAAATCAAAATGCCATGGAGAACCTTCGTAATCTCCCTTCATCCCAAATGACCACAGGCCTTCCATGACATCACAAATACAATGTAATTATCATTTCATACCACAGAGATGTAATTTTAAGTATTTTTTCTTCAAAGCTCAATGGTGAAGTCACCTCCCTTTCACAAATTTCCTCTCTGTGTGTTTAAACCATAGACTGTAAAAAAAACAGGTTGAAACCTATTTAGGTTCAACTGTGCCAGGATCATTATCTTTGCATTTCATGTAGAAATCTTTCATTTCCAAGGAATAACATACACATGATTCACGATAATCCCATTACAATTCTCCTTGACAATAACAGTTGACAACCTTGGCAGCGTTAAAACATTTTTATATTTAACGCTGCCAAGTTTTTCATCCAGTGCTCACGGTGGCGCTCGTCTCATAATTGCGCTTTGATTCGCCATTTAATCCGCACGATTAGAAGAAGCAGCTAGAAGTGCTAACAACAAGCTCACGGACATCTTGTGTCAGCACTGACAAACTGAAAGAGAACGAAGTGTACACACATCAGCATTACAGTCATCGACAGGGATCAGGGCCTGTCTGTATTCACACGTTTGATTGCCTTATGATTTTTAGACATTGAATGTAAGCTAGATTTTTTGACATCCTGCCATATTTAATGTTAGTTTGTATCTAGTTAGCTGGCTAGCTCTCAGGTTAGCTCACATATTGAGAAAGAGAGCGAGATTTAGGGCGCTAGTTATTCAGGAGCCACTACACCCAGTGGGAAGATGGCGCTTAAACGAATCCAAAAGGTAAGTGAGAAATTATATGAAGTATAATTATATATGCCAGATATATTATAAACCAGTGTATCTTTAATTATTTCAGTCATCTAGCAGCGTGTTGTGTTGGCGTATTGCTTATAAAGCGAGTGTGTGCTTATTATTAGTACAAACGACGAACGAGTTATTTGAATGTGTATTTATAAGGATATCAAATATCTTGTTTTATTTATTATCCCCCCACTGAAGTCTGTATATATACAATTATAACATGCCACTGTCAGGGAGTGTGAATACAGGGCTTGACGGCTAATAATTATTTACGGAAGGCAGTCTCGAAGTCGTACGTCGTATTATACATTTTTTAATTAGTAGTACAGATGACAAATCTCACACAATATTGATTTTGAAACAAATAACAATTATTCCGATTATTACTCTCGAGTTTTCGCGCTTTGTCTCGTGATGTGGAAATTAAATTCTTACCATAGGTTGTCTATACGAAACAAAAACTAAACGTCAGGTCTCCTTAAAACTGCCCCTTTTTATTTGACCTTTAGGGACTGCAAGGTTTCATTTGGGATCCTAAACCGTTTTGAGTTCCTATGTTTCAGTGTGTTGGGAAATTCAAATCTGTCTGTGGTTGTGCAATTGAAAAGCTCTAGAATGATGACCGTTAGCAACCCCCCTGTCATGTAAACCCTTAGGTGTCTTCCCACCCAACAGACATGTTGAAATAAAAATAAACGTAGTGCTCTTTAAGTGGAGGGCGCAGACGGACATGCCTGTGGGCTCGCTCAGGTTGTGTTCCAGCTCTTCTCCCTCATGACCCCTCTCTAGAACTATAAATACACTGTGCTGCTAAACATTCTATCTGCTGGTTTCATCTTGCTGTCACTATAGTGATAAAAGAGGCCAGTGCCATTATTGACCCTTCATTATGGAGAGTCTACATCTTTTCAGCAGTTCTGCATTGCTTGTTTCATAAAACTCATTCTGACTCTTCCCTGTAGGAATTGACTGATTTGGCACGTGATCCTCCTGCACAGTGTTCAGCAGGTCCAGTGGGGGATGATGGTGAGATCCCGGACTTTACATATATTGTGGTGTTTGTGGTTGTATGTATTTACTGTAAACTGATGTTGTACGTGTGATCTCTTCTGTAGTGTTCCACTGGCAGGCAACAATCATGGGACCGGTGAGTACAATAAAAAGCATTGCTGTAAAAGCATGTTACTAAATAGCATAATACTGGCAGAAAATGTACACTACCTTTTAAAGGTTTGGGGTTTGTAAGATTTTTTTTATGTTTTTAAAAGTCTCTTATGCTCGCCAATCTTACCAGTTATTTGATTGATTAAGAATACAGAAAAAAAAAAAAGTAATTTTGTGAAATAAAAATAAATCATTTTCTATTTGAATGTTTTAAAATGTAATTTATTCATGTGATAGCCAAGCTGAATTTTCAGCATTATTACTCCAGTCTTCAGAGTCACATGATCCTTCAGAAATCATTCTAATATGATGATTTGGTGCTTAAGAAACTTTGTTGAAAACAGAGTAAACATTTCTATTCAGGATTATTTAATGACTAGAAAGTTCAAGAGTTCAGCATTTATTTTAAAAAGGAATCTTTTGTAACATTTAAATATCTTCACTGTCAAATTTTTTTTTTATCAGTTTAATGCGTCATTTCTGTGAAAACAAAAAAGAAAATCTGACCCCAAACTTTTGAACAGAATTGTTTTTTTTTTTCCTTTTTTATATAAATACAGAATGAAAGTCCATATCAGGGTGGCGTTTTTTTCCTAACCATACACTTCCCAACAGATTACCCCTTTAAACCACCTAAGGTGAGAACTTTGGTAAAAATGTTTTTTTTCCCCTTTGTGTGTTTATTTGTAGGTGTGTATAACATTGTTTTCTCTGTATTAGGTTGCTTTTACTACAAGAATCTACCATCCTAACATAAACAGTAATGGCAGCATCTGTCTGGATATCCTCAGGTCCCAGTGGTCACCTGCACTTACTATTTCTAAAGGTACATGCACAATAATAGATGATGCTTTATTAGAAAATGGTCAGATAGGTTCGAATGAAATATTAACGCAACACGGACTAAAGGCATCTAAACAAACCAAAAACATCACAAGATGCGACCCTAAAAAGGAAATGCTTCGTTCAAGCATACCTGTTTTATCTCATCATAGTTGCGATGTTGCCTATCACGGTTCGTTACAGACATCAGAACCGCGCCTCCTCGCAGCAGATCTCCGTTTGTGTGTGTGACGGAATGATTCCTGCCGCTGTTTTGATTCCTTTACACATTTTATAAGCTCTTCACGAGTCGTCAGTGCCATCATATACCATCATATGTACGCACATACAGCGAGCACATTTAGCTCGGCACACAGCATTGCTTTGGATGTTTGACAAGTTCCATCGCTAATTATGTATTTGTTTTTTGTTTTGTATCTTTAAAAAATTACAGTGTGAACGCTAAGCGAACCAGGACTAAATGTATAATTTTCACAGGACAGAGACTTGTCTCTTGTCCCTTTGTCTTTTCCCGAAGTTCCAAAGCAACTGACACTTGTTGTAAAAGGTCTACAGAGCAAATTTTATTTTCCGCAGGTGCAAGACATTTATCCTATGTTTGATGTTACACTGCCAGCGAAAGTGAAACTAAATTACCGGCGTGTACAAAATGCACTATACAAATAAACTTGATGTGCCTTAGCAAGTCTAACAAGCACAAACTGTGTTAAATGGAATTTGTTGTGCAAGTAAAAAGGTATTTGTCCTACAGCATTTTCTATTTTGCCACAGTAAAGGATGCAAATATAGTAATTAAAAGTGAACAAAAGGAGGAAACTCCTGCTAAAGTGACTTGAGTGAAGATTTGGGAAAAGAAACAAGATTCCATGTCAAGTAGAGCAACTCATGGAATATTGTGTTATATGTGTCCTCTCTGTAGTTCTCCTGTCCATCTGCTCACTCTTATGTGACCCCAATCCCGACGACCCTCTTGTGCCAGAGATTGCCAGAATCTATAAAACAGACACAGAGAAGTACGTACAGACTGAAGCACACAAGTATTTTTACACGCATGCATGCGCATATCTGATGTTGTTTTTAAATTGTACAGTATTTGCTATTTTTAACATTTTGTTCTTAAATATTTTTTTCATATTTTTTTCTTAACTTTTTAAAACTGTTTTATCATTTTTTACTGTTTATTTGTTATCTCCCATTATTTCATTTAAACTGAAAAATGATTTAACTGTCAGAAAAACAAATTTTGTATGCAGTCAGCAACAAATAGAATCAGATGAGCTTGCTACACAGATTACAGCAGTTTATCACATTTAATGTCAGCATCAAACCTTCATTTAACAACATTTTGCAGTTGTAAAAAGTATGTAAAAGAAAAAAGGGCACCTTATGTCAGTCTTTTCTTCTGAAGTGACACAGCTGTGGGTATCACTTTAAGACACTAGGTTTATTTTAAAAGAAAAGGCTGTAAGAACAGCAAGGTCATTCGAACAGTTCGACAAAAAGCATGTAAATATAATAGAAGTGAATAGACCTCTCCTTCTCTAACACACCATGCTCTATCAGGTATAATAGAATGGCAAAGGAATGGACAGAGAAATATGCCATGCTGTAGGTGAAGGGCAACTCTGCACAGTGAACATTAGAGGTACTGTAGAGAGAGTGAAGCACTCCGCTTCCGGTGTGGTGCAGCATGAGCGTGTGGCTACAGCAGGTGTGCATCACTAATACATGCTATCACGTCTCTTCTGAAATGACTGAAAAATGCACAAGAAAGTCAGAT
Source organism: Rutilus rutilus (assembly GCF_951802725.1). Taxonomy (NCBI): domain Eukaryota; kingdom Metazoa; phylum Chordata; class Actinopteri; order Cypriniformes; family Leuciscidae; genus Rutilus; species Rutilus rutilus. The sequence continues at coordinate 9,660,406 of NC_140225.1, forward strand.
TTGCTTTTATCTTTCTCAAATGCAGCAGTGTCTTCTGATTTTGTTAGGGTTTATTCAGTCCTGCATTAAACCTTACTGTAAGCATGGCTTTTAATCAGCCATAAAGTCTTACAGTAGCATGATGTTTTTGTTAGGTATGTAAAAAATTGTTAGCTGTAAATTGTAGTGGCTGAGCATTTTTGGTTTGTGTAAGCTAGTTGTACCGCATGCGAAGCTTCAGAATGCTAGCAGAAATATAGTATACATTTAAACTATAAGCATCTGAAAAATAAGATTTTGGTAATGAAAATGGGCAAGTAAAAAAGTGATAAACTGAAATACATAATTATTAAAGGTGCAGTAAGCGATTTCTGAGAAACGGTGTTGAAAGTGTAAATCAACGCCTAAACAAACATTTTTGCCAATATTTTCTAGATGTCTGTTCTGTGAGTGTACTGAAAATATTGTTTGTACTAGGGCTGTTCATTTTGTGAATTTTTTTTTTTTTCTTTTCTTCCAATTTAACTTACTAAAAATATTTAATGCAGTTTGTGCAACAACCATTTTTTCTGTCATCCTTTGGCTGCACTACAGTATATGATCATGCTATAATTAATTCAAGTGCTATTAAAACATTCAGGTACGATGAACAAACACCCGAAATGCATGCACAGAAGTGCCAGCAGCCCAATAAACCTACTCATTAATGTTAATAAAACAAAAAAACAACAAAGGGAAAATCACTGCTCTTTACTGAATAACTTTTGTAGCTTTAATAAGGATTAATCTTTATTCAATTTATAACTTATGCAGTGTTTGATTATTCAATTTCTGTATTTTTACCTGTTAGACCTACAAGTTTATATAGGTAAAAAACAACGAAAACAATAACTTTTTATTTTATTTTTTTAATGCATTTTAGCAGGGCAGGTAAAAATCTGAACCGGCCTGACTGGACCAGTAGAAAAAAACCTACTGGGGTCCATTTAATAGAATCGTCAGTATCAGTACTGGTATCAGTGATACTGGCCTTCATTCATAGTGCATAGTAAAAGATGCCATTCAACAAGTATTTAAAATATACCTTCTTTAATATGTTGTTTCTACATTATTTTGCAGATTCAATGTGTAAGTATTACAATATAAAATATATTAAAAACTTTAATGTTAGATGCGATTAATCACGATTAATTGCAGAAAAATGTGAGATTAATACATTTTTATATTGATTGGCAGCACTACGTTGTACATAGTCTGTGTAAATAGGAGACAAAAGTGGATTGCACTGATTCATCTAGACTCACGTGAGCTGTCTGATGTGCCAGTTGTTAGTGGTTGCCTGTGTTGCATAGTGTCTTTGTTATTTTGGCTGTCGACGGTGTTTCTAAAGAAATCGCTTACAGCACCTTAAAAGGAGCAATTACATACTTGAGTCATCAGAAAACTGCTTTTTGGAAGCAATGGCTGCATGAAGGATCACTGGATTTCAAATGCTTAATGTTTTTTTTTTTTCCCTTTTTGCAGATACAACAGAATAGCACGGGAATGGACTCAGAAATATGCCATGTGATGTTGGCTGGACACATTAACAAACTGTTTGTTCTCTCATGTTTTGGACACTGTTGCAAGACCATTTTTCTCCATCTGTCTCTTATGGAGGCATAACCCCAGTTTTATGCTCAAACATGAATGCAGGCCTGCTTCTGGCCTTTCCACACTACAAAGTCTTGAGATGGACCTCGTCAATCTGACCGAAGCTCATCCACACTCAGCTCTGCCTATCTTTGATCTCTACCAATCAACTCCTCACTTCACAACACGTCATGCCTGTATGACCACAGTGTATTTTCTCTGAGCCGCTCGGAGAGAGAATGTCTTTAGGTTGTTCTGCTTTTTTTGGGGCCTTACTCCTGGAGTGCATGCAATCACAGGAGAAAAGGTCAGATGTTGTACATCAGTGGGAGATTGGGACCGATTCCTATATTGTGCTTGATTGTAAAGATTTGCAACATTCGGATCAGCTCTTGGCCCAAACTTACACAGCTGTGACACTGAAATACAACTCACTCGATTGGCTTAAATATCTATTTAAAGTCCCACTACTTTTTCCCTTCAATAAAGATGAATAACTCGTTATACTGTGTGGTTCTGTTTTTCTGGTAGAAATTTTTACTTTTCACTATTTGTATTTAAATTAATGTAGACGAATGTGTTTTTCCACATGAAAGTGGCTATGGTTTATCACTTGAAGGGTCATGAATCATTCAGAATTAAAAGCAACTGCTGATTTAGTGTTCTTGATGAGGATTGGTATGGACAAAAATAATTTTTATATTTATCTTGGATGCCAAGAAATTTAGTATTGTAAGATATAAAAAATAATCTTAATTGTCTTTCATTTTTGCAAGCCAGTGATATAATTCAGAAATATTTTATAATGAAACGTGCTCTTAAATGAGCGATTTTTAGACTGCATTTCTATTGGTGTTTCGTTACTGAACGAATTGGTGTTTTTGAAGATATTTAAGTGATTGAATCTTTTCACTTCCTCTGACAGACTCATATTTTTTGTTGTAAAGCGTTTTGTGAATGCTTTTTCACCTTCAAATACACAAAAAACCCACTTACTGGTGTAACGATGTAAGTAGCAACAAGAACACCTGAACCGATAATTGAATGAATATTGTGAATGGATTTAGGATTCTTGTTATACAAAAATGAACCAAAATCCAAACCACGTAGCAGTGCAGGCATAATAAAAAACCCTCATAATTTCACTTCGAAAATATATATAAATATGTATATGTATTTTTTATACACTTTTACAACCACATACCTTTAACTTAAAGGTATAGTTCACCCAAAAAAATGTTTCACCCTTATGTCGTTCCAATCCTGCAAGACTTTCGTTCATTTTCGGAACACAAAAGAAGATCTTTTTGATGAAATCTGAGAACTTTGTCCATTCTTTGGCTGCTATGCACTGCCACTTTGATGTAAGTATGATGATGATGAACACTGCTAAAAGCTGAGCCACTTTCATGATGCCTAAAACCCAGGGTTGGCACAAACTAAACTGAAACATACCTGGCTATCCACCTAAACCAGATTCATGGAATAGGCCCCAGTTGTGGTAAAGGGAAGCTCAAGCATGTTCGCTTGGTGTGCGAGAACCAATGAGGTTCATTCTCGTATTATGCAGCACATTTGAGCTTTTGCAAGAACCAATGAGGTTTGTTCTCGCGGTTCGGTTGAGCTTTTGTTTATGTTTGCTGATCAATGTTTAAATGTGAATAAAAGCCTAAATTCAATCTGTTCAGAAAATTTGGACTAAACCGCAAATGGATTAGTTTTACGATCTCTTTATGAACTTTTTGAAGCGTCAAATTGGTAGTTGCGGATCTGCCAATGGAGAGAAAGAAAGCTCTCAGATTTCATCAAAAAGATCTTCATTTGGGTTCCGATGATGAACGAATGCGGATTTGAAACGACATGAGGGTGAGTTATTAATGACAGATTGTTCATTTTTGGGTGAACTATCCCTTTAAACGCTACCGGATGTTTTTACTTTCACGTGAGAGAGCAGCTGATCGTCCTTGTGCTTTTGATTTCAACCGGGAAGTGCAGCAGAAAACACCAAGAGGGTGGTGTGTTTATGACTTTACGTCCCGTGGTTCAGCAACGTAATGATGACTTTGGTAGTGTACATTTTGCCATGATCAATAGACATGAATCATGCGGTATGGTCTTTTGCGTGCTTTTACCTTTCAGAGGCCCTTTTTCTTGACACAGCATTTGCGTCTGAAGTGAAAAGTCCCAGTCTGGGAGTTGATATCATCTCTCTGAACGGGAAATGGCAGTTGCTGAACTCAAACTCGTCTGTTTCTCTCAGTGCCGAGGTACCAGGATGTGTTCATACTGCTCTGCAGCGTCAGGGATTCATCTCGGTACATTCAGACAGACACATTTACATTGTTTCACTCAAAGTCAGTATTACGATTCCAAACACTGTGAAATGAATGTTCATAAAAACTTTATTCTGTGTCAACAGGATCCATATTATAGGTTTAATGACCTGGCCTACAGATGGATTTCACTTGACAACTGGACTTACACTACATCATTCTCAGTACCTACTCATGTTAGGCAAGTCAGAAAACCTCCAGGTTCAACTAAACCCGCCCTCTGATTTGTACCATACACCTAGAGTTAGAATGTCAAGAATACTATAATTATGGTTATATTTAGACAAGACCACAAACACTACATGCTCTTTACAGAGAGAAAGAGAAAGCCGTCCTGGTGTTTGAAGGAGTCGACACAATCTCTACCATTTCACTCAATGGAGTCACCATCGGAAAGACAGACAACATGTTTCGCAGATATGTAAATGAATAACTAACTATTTGTTTTTACAATTGTTCTTTGTATGTTTATAGACTCTATAATAATAATGGCTTACCTTAAAAAATGCTTTATAATAAATAAATCATATTTTTTCTTCAGGATTTTGATGTTACTGGATTGCTCAAGGATCAAGAGAATATTCTTCAAGTGTGGATTATGTCAGCTGTGACATATGCATCTCAGAAGAGTCTTGCCCACACTGAATACAGGGTACCACCTGATTGTCCTCCTCCTGTACAGAAAGGAGAGTGTCATGTTAACTTTATCCGAAAGGTAAGAACCATGTCACATTCACAAACACAAATGGACCATTACAGTATGTACCATGTGATACATTTACATAATGCTACCTGCTGGATAGTTTGACTCATCCTCAAACAAAAGCACTTATAAGGCCAGGAAGAGTTTATAGCTATGTCAATGATTTATTTTTTTTCACTGCAAAGAAAAAACATTACATGGAGTAATTGAAGAATCAGTGGTTAAAATGTATTCTTCACACATTATACACACAACCTTTTGTTGAGTTCTTACCATTTTTCCAACGACTGCTTCCTGAACTGTGCTGATTGATGCAGGTCGGGTATATGGACATATAGTTTTAGCCGTGATGCAGAGAAATGACACGACAGTTATAACATCACATCTGAAATGTGAGATTGTAATATCTTTTTTTGTTACTGATTTCCTGATTGTGATTAAGTTTTTGGTCTTTTGGTGTTTTGAGGCTCAAAGCTCATTTAGCTGGGACTGGGGTCCATCTTTCCCCACTCTGGGCATCTGGAAGGGAGTTCAGCTGGAAGTCTTCAACACTTTAAGGGTTCTAAGTTTTACCACAGTTCCAAAATATGGTACACACATATTTGCATATGAATGAGAAGGGGTTTTAAACATTAATATAATAGCAAAACAAATCAACATAGAAAATTCCCTCTTTTCCCCCATATTCTTCTCCATATGATTTCTGTCTTTCCCTGTATCCAGACTCTGCACATTCAAGCTGGAATGTTGAAGTGGAATTGTTCTTCAACGTTGTTGTTGCATCTAAGGGTCTTGTCCTTCTGTCCATACCGTTATTACATTCAGAGGAATTTCAACTGTCTCTTACACCTGGGCAGAGTAGAAAGTCCTTTGTCTTCCAGGTCAACCAGGTAAAATCAGTTCTAGTTTGCTTGATGATGACCATCATATGTCATATCATCCCTTATTCCTCATTTCAGAGGTAATATCACACTTGCATATATGATGATGATAAATAATGTCTTCACTTCAAGAGTGTCAGTTTGTGGTGGCCATTTGGACATGGAGAGCAGCCTCTCTATGACCTGAAGATGGATATCAACTTAGAGGGTGGAGAGACATTTAATGCACAGCGAAAGGTAACATCTTTCACTGTTCTTCTCATTTTCGAAGTCTTGCTTCAGTTTGCATCGTTTCACTCTTGCGTTATGGTGTTCTGTTTCAGGTTGCTTTCCGCACAGTGGAGTTGATCCAGGAGCCCATACCCTCCTCCCCTGGCCTCAGCTTCTACTTCAGGATTAATGGGAAACCAATTTTCCTGAAAGGTTCAAACTGGATTCCTGTACATGCATTTCAGGACCAGGTTACCACTGACATGTGAGAAGATTAACAGCCTAACTACACTAAAACAAACTGGTTCAGTGACCAGATGAATTCTATTTAATGTGGAATCACTTTCAAACTTTAACCGTCTTGTCATGTTTCTGGATTGGCATTTCAGGATCACGATCCTGCTCCAGTCTGCACAGAAGGCGAATATGAATGCTTTAAGAGTCTGGGGTGGTGGAGTTTATGAGCAAGGCATCTTCTACAGCCTGTGTGATATGTATGGAATCATGGTAAGCTTGTCATTTGAAATCCTCCACCTGCGACATGATTTAAATGCAATTGATTTGGTTATTTGTTTGCCCTTATGTCAGATTTGGCAGGACTTCATGTTTGCCTGTGCGCTGTACCCTACAGAGAAGGATTTTATACAGACAGTGAGGGAGGAGGTCACGCAGCAGGTTTGCATACGCAGTACTCTCATAAATTCTGTGTTCACCTCAAATAAATGACCAATAAAAGGGCCAATGACCTATAAGAGTGTTTGGAAAAACTTTAATAAAATTTTTTAAGAAAAGTTCAAATGGAATGATTCTAAAATATCATAATACAATATATTTTCCTTATATCTTGAATACATTTGAGTGTACACGCCTTAATCTTTCTTTTTAAAAAGTTTCTGGTGTGTAGCACCACATGACATTTTACAACCTGAGGTAACCTTGCATTTTCAAAGAGTCTTGACATAGTCATGAAGGTCTTGTTAACTAAAACTAAAACTAAAATTATAAAAAAATAAAAAAAATTATAACATTTAAAAATGTTAAATAAAAATAAATCTGAAACTACATAAAATATGAACATTTATTTATTATATAAATAAAAAAATAAGTTAAACTTAGAAATGTTGCCTTGTCAAGTAACTGAAATGAAATACTTTGTAACGTAATAATTTGAAGTACTAAAATGACTGACTAAAACTCTGAAATAAATAAATATAAATTAAAGGTAAATTAGAAATATTTATTCTAATAGATAGCATGACAGCTTGATTGTTATTCCCTTCAAAAATCTATAAAAATTTAATTTAGTTCAGGAGTTTAAAAGAAACTCATCGTAGAAGAAATTCTTAATGCTCGTCATAGAAGAGGTTTATCATAAATTAGCCTTAAATTAGACCTACCAGTCATTGTTTGTACTTTTATGGACATTTATTGTTGTTCAGGTGCGACGGTTGAAATCGCACCCCTCTGTGGTCATCTGGAGCGGGAACAATGAGAATGAAGCTGCCATAGCAACTGACTGGTTCAACATACCTGTTGCTGAGCGCCCACTGTACGTGAAAGATTATGTCAAACTGTATGTTGAGAACATCAGAGACATTGTGCTGCAGGTGAGACTGAGATACATGCACACAGACTTACATCAAAGTACTATCTTAAGTCTTATTAACGGATGATGTGCTTTAATTAAGGAGGACAGCACTCGTCCTTTTCTAGTGTCCAGCCCAACCAATGGGGTTGAGTCTGAGAAGGAAGGCTGGGTGGCTCAGGACCCCTATGACCCCCACTATGGAGACACTCACTATTATAGCTATTACAACGATTGCTGGGACTGGACTGCTTTCCCTCGCACACGCTTTGCCTCAGAGTATGGCTTCCAGTCCTGGCCTTCATTGTCCACACTTAGTAAGGTACTACACTTAATACAAGTGAGATGTAATACTGAGATTTTTAGAATGTGTAGTTTGGAACACCAAGTACCAAGTAGGGCCTGATTAATGTCACTAGTTTTATGCCAGTAGTGGCACCAAAATAAATTGCACAAGTAATGACTTTCTACCTTCAATTGTTTGGACAAACATAGTCCCACCCCAAACGCATGCCATTGGTTGAGCCAATTTCAACAGTTCATCAGAGCACATTATTCATAAGTGCAGTAAAAAATGACCTTCGTAATCTTTCATTGAAACCTTTGTACACTTTAGAATATTTTTTAAAAAGAATAGGCGTACTTATGGAAATAATATACTTAAAAAGTATATACTTTAAGTGCAAACTGAATATTATGTTTTCAGACAATTGCATGTTAATTGGAATTAAATGAAAATATATTATAGCTTAAATTTATATAAAATGCCAGTAGCTTAACTTTAGAGTGCCACCCCCCCCCCCCCCCCCCCCCCAGTTAAAGATGTAAGTACATCTGTATATGTAATTTCAGTAATTACTTACAATTACTACTAATTACCTTTTTTAATTCTATTGTTTTTGAAATATGGTTATTATACATGAATGTAATTTCTATTGAAACTTGTGTCATGTATTTAAATATATTTGTAATCACACATTTGAATTGAAGTTGCAATGTAGTACATTTAAAATATATTAACTTTTAAATATCAAATTTCCCAATACGGTTAAAATTATAATAAAGTTCATGTACATGTTTTTTTATACAAAATAAGTGTATTTATTTAACACACAACAAAAGATTACTTAACATGATGATTTCAAATGTACAGTAAAACCTTTAATTTGACATTATTACAAAGTGCAATTTTTAAGTGTACTTGAGTGTGTTAAGAAACATAGTCAGGCAAATGTACTCTTTAAGTACACTAAAATGCCCCTTTATTTCATAAATATATTATCTGCAAGTACAGTTTTTTTATTTTTATTTAATGTACTTATAAGATTTGAAGTACACTAGAAGTGCACATTTAATAAAATTAAGCGCACTTCATTTTTAACAAGGGAATGAACCTGAAAAACAAGCCCTCTTATTTTTCAACTTCTCCCCTCCAACCAGGTTTCAGTGTCTGCAGACTGGGATTTCAGCAGCAATTTCTCATCTCATCGGCAGCATCATGAAGATGGAAACCAGCAGATGCTAAAGCAAGCAGAACTACATTACATTCTCCCCAACAGCACAGACCCAGTGCAGAAATACAGAGACACTATTTACATCACTCAGGTGAACATTCTATAAATGCACTACAAGTTTTGCCATCTCAGCAATAAATGACATTTTAAAATACAATTTAAATTGTAATAACATTTCACAATTTTACTGTTTCACTGCATTTTTGATCAAATAAATGCAGCTTTGGTGAGACTTTTTTCAAAAACATTAAAAAAAAATCTTACAGACCCCAAACTTTTGTACAGTAATGTACAGTATATGTCAAATGTATTTTTTTTTTTTTGACATGTGCCTGATATCACTCTCTTTGGTTTTAACAGGTAATGCAGGCACAGTGTGTGAAGATTCAAACAGAATTCTACCGCCGCAGCCGCAGTGACATTGTCGAAGGCAAAGGTCATACAATGGGCACTCTTTACTGGCAGCTCAATGATATCTGGCAGGGGCCATCCTGGTCCTCTGTAGGTAAATGAATAACGACGATTGCTGTTCATCACTATATAGAGGAAAGCCTTCTTGTTTATTAAACGTAATTTTAATGGGAATTTATTTGTTAATGTGAGCGTACAAAGTTAAAGTATGCTTCTTGACTGGGAAATCTCTCGCACATTCAGAGTTTGGTGGTAAATGGAAAATGCTGCACTACTGGGCTACAGATTTTTATGCTCCTATACTGTCAATGGGGGTTGAGGATAAGGGAGACCTGCTGATGTATGCCGTTTCTGACAGTCACTCTGAGCAGCACAATGTCAAAGCCAAGGTAGGAGAACAGTGCTTTGTGGTTATTTTACAATATCATTGAAACAAAATTGTGACATATTAATTTATACTTGCAATATAGTCTGGATAACTCTGGAGCAGAGTTAACACCTTTTTTTTTTTTTACGATCCAGTGTTAAGGGGCGTTCACACTACACTTTTCTTTCCATTGACTTCCATTTATACGCATGTGAATGCATCAGACCAGAAACGCAAGCTTGTGTAAAAAGTTTTGCATTTTTGCTGCATTTCTAAGTTCAAGTTTGGTGAACTCTGACCTGCGAATTCGCATTACGTGAAGACGTGTGACCAGCAGAAGATTGATACCTCACGTCACGGTGTGACCTCTTGTTTGAATTAAAAGAATGCATATTTTTGCAGTAAAGAGTAGATTGTCTATTTTTACATTTTGAATTTATTACTATTTGTTATATGTTGAATTCAGCGTGATATGAGTGTGACATCATTTCACGACTGTTACAGTGTCCGTGTAAATTTCGTGTGCTAAGTCCAGTGTGACCGCGGCTTAGAATGTTATGTCTCAGTGCTTCGCAACCGATACCCAATGGCGTGCCTCATATTCGTCGTAAAAACACAGTGTGATGTATAAACAGTTGATTCAGCGTTTGAAAGGAAAATTTGTTGAGTGGTGATGGAAAACGTGTCAACTGGAGTGGAGACCAGAGCAGAGAGACCAGAAAGTCCATTCAGGAAAAACTTGATTGTACAGTCAGCAATTTATAATATGAGGATGTGCAATGCTACAGCCCTTATGTAAACATATTGCATGCTGAATTCATCCAGTCAATGACATTGATAAGATGTCAATGAATAAGAACGTTTACCCAGGGTTTAGGAATGTACAGAGTGAAACCTCGGTTTATATTTAACCAGGATTAATCTGTTAATTAATTGTTAACCTCATGATTGTTAATTATGAGCAGTGTGAAATGTGAAGCAAGAAAACCCAGGATTCTTTTTACCAAGGGTTTGGGATGACCCAGGGTTAACTATTTCAAGTGTGAAAAACCCTATACTTCATCCTTGAGTTTTAAGAAAGTAAAATAGTAAATCATTCGTATTTCTAAAATAGCATGTTTCCAGTTCTTTGTTTTGGGCAAACCACATCTAGTACTAAAAGGCTTACTAGTGCTATAGCGTAAACATGCTTTTATTTTTGTCATATTTGTCATGTTCTATGTACTGTATGTTTATGTTTACACAGGTGAAATTATACAGCTGGAGCAGCTTTGATGCTGTGTGTTCTTTAGAGTCTAATGTGACTACAATAAAAGCAGGAGGGAGCACCCTTGTGTTTCAGCGTCCTATATCTGCTCTCCTGACGCAATGTGGGAACTGCACACGGCGCTCCTGCATCGTCACCTTTCATCTCAGTAGCCCGGAAGGTCAAATGATCAGCCCTCACAATCACATCTTCCTCAGCTCTCCACGACATGCAGAAGGTTTGCAGAAACCCAACATCACGGTGAGAGAGCCACATTCTCAACACAGACCGTTTATTAATGCACTCACTTCAGCTAATGCACTAATTTGCCACATTGCTAAAATGGGTTTCTTTACAAACAGAGGCGTTACTGAAAGTAAATGACATCTGGTGCTTTTTCTTAGGAAACAAATCCCTCAAATGACTGACAGGTTGTTGTTTTTTGTGTGTGTGTTTGTGTATTGCAGTTTACTGTAAAGGATGCTGGAATTATGCAGAACTTTGTCGTGACTTTGTATAGCTCCTTTCCTGCTGTGTATGTTTGGCTGGATGTAGATGACATTCCTGGTGGCTTTAATGTCAATGGCTTCCTGATGCTGTCTAAAAACTCCAGAGTTACTTTTGGAGCATGGAGACCCACCACTGCCAAAGAAATCACTGCAAATCTTCATATCACGTCTCTCAGAGATGTCTACTGATTTTATGATGCATCTAGTTGTCTGACTGACAGCTTCTTTACAATCTTCTAGACAAATGAAATTCATAAAGATATTGCGGGGCCCTTGTTAAATACTACTTAAATGTTTTGGTAACAATTTACAACAAGGTTCTATTTGTTAACATTAGTTACCTGCATTAGTGATTAATTGTAATGTTAATTTCAACATTTACATTATTAAAATCAAAAGTTGTATCTGTTAATATTATTTCATTGATTTGAGCTTACATGACAATGAATAGTTATTTTTTACTATTAATAAATACTATAACAAATGTATTGCTCATTGTTCATTTTTGTTAATGAATTAACTAATGAAACCTTATTGTAAAGTGTTTCCTTCTTTACTTTTAACGTCATTGTTTCTAACAATATAAAAACAAAGTGCATAGTTCATTTTTGTGGAATACTTGAATCGATTGAAATAAATGGGTTGCAATAATATAGTGTGTGTGTGTGTGTACATTTCTATTTTTACTTAAAACACAGTCATGGTTGATCAGTAAAATAGGCTTCATTGAGAAATGTGTGCAAATATTGGGATTCTTTTCAGTGGTTGTAACTTCCTTCTACCATGAGATTGCAGACCTGAACACGTTGCAAGAGAGTCTGGAAAATGGTAAACAAAGACTTCATTGACACAGGGAGCGAGTGAGGGCCGCTCGCAGGCTGGTAGAAGCAGTGTTTGGGCAGCAGTTGCTGTTCTGTGACCCTCAGTGCAGAGGAGCTCTGACGAGGAATGGAAGAAGGCGTGTCAGGTGTGTGTTCCACTATCTCTGATTGCCTCTGATTAGTAAAGCTGAAGAAATATTTGTTACTCCCACGTCCACGAGATTGCAAATCATTTCTGAAAAGGAAATGAAAGAATTGGGATTCTCCTTTATTAACCTGCTGCTTCTGTTATTAGCTATTGTCTGGTTTCCCTCCGTCTTGGCCATCGACTGCATTAAACTTGCTCTCGGTAATATTATTCATATCGAAAGGAAATAAATATGGAGGAAAGTTTTCTTCGAAATGTTTTGCGGTTCTACAGTGAAGAAAACTCGCTGTCCACGGGGAACCTGGAGAACTTTCTGCACCTCATTACCAGCCGCCGCGCGGCGTCTGTCGATGATGACGCCAATCCGCTGAAGAACATAGAGGTGAGAGTGAGTCCCATCTTAGACATTTACCTCTTCATTTCACTGGTTCTGCTACGTTTTCCCCCCATTATAATATAACAAGACAAGCGCAATTTTTTTTTGCCATACAATACATTTTTACTAGAACAAGCAACACAAGTGAAAAGGAGTAGTAAATGGAATATTTTAGATGAATCAAAACGTGTTTAGTTGTCACCTGTTTGAGTGCATCTTCTGCTACCATTGTGATTTAGTACCTGACAGCATAGGCTGGTCGGGTTTGTTGGAGAGCATCAGCCCGAATGGACAGTTTACTTTTTAATATGGAATGATTAAGCTAAGAAAATTATTTTGAGTTTGTTGAAGAAGAGTACAAGGCCTCTCATTTCTGCTTGTTTTTTATTTTTTTAACTTTTATTTTTTTTCTTCTTTTTTTTTTTGGTTTTGAAAACTGAAAATCAGAATAAAAACATTTAAAAATATATTTATTAGAATGTTGTAAAATATAGCATCCATTTAATAGCATCCAAAGAGTATGACAATGAAGAAAAGAACATTGATAAGCAAATACAATTAGGCTATATGTATAATGTTTAACTTTGGGATAATTAATTATCTGTTAAGCCCTATTTTATGTAATTTATTTATTTCAGTAGAACATTTATTTATTTATCTATTTATTTATACATTATTATAATTATTATATTATATTCTCAATGAAAGTAGGGGTTCCCTGTTTCTATAGAGGTTGAAAACCCTCAATAAATGATCTGAAACTCCATGATTGTTTTGAATGATTTTCAGATATGGAATTGTCACCAAATCATTACTAAACTTTGCATATCAGACTTTATACTTGTTTATCTGGCGTTGCTAACTAGTAATAGTAGCTACTTAGAATGAGACCTGTTTTGTCTTATGTCCTTTTGTTCTTTTCTTGGTAGTGCTCATCTTTGTCAGAGCTGTTGTCTGTCTTTGGATTGGGTAATGCTTCTGTGGTCAGTCTCAATGATCTGGAGATGATGTGTCCAGCTATTCTCAATCAGGTCCTGCTCCCTGCCTGTCCTTACACCTTCCCCTCAAACCATAATGAATCTGCTTCTTTACCTGATAATAAAGGTGAGTCTGATTACCACAAACCCCTTCAGTTTAGTGAACAAGTTTTAAGCAATGAGGAAATATGCGATATGAGAAAATAGTCTGATATCATCCGTTGGGAGTTACAGATTGATTTTGTAGTGTTTATTGTGAGATTAAAGTGTATAGTACAGTACGTTTTCTTGTCTGTGGTTTTTAACTTTTTTGTTTGTGAATCATGATGGTTAAAGTTAATATTCTTATCACATACATCTGATCACATGCAATGCAAAGATTATTTTAGAGAGGAAATAGGATTTCCATGACCCATCATCACATTATTGATTCACTCAATGTGAATCGGACCTTATTTTGTTAAAGGATTTGAACTTTACAGCATCAGTTTCTCATTTCACATTCAGAAAAAAAGGCTTTGTCTGATCCCATTTCATATGGTAATGATGTCCTCACTAATAGATTGTACAAGAGATAGTATTTTACCAATAGATAAATAATTCACTTCCCTCTTCAGGTTTCCGTATTGGGATGCAGTAAAGTAGAACAAGTACAATTGTTTTTTCTCACTTCTTGAATTGACCTGATGAAAATATTTTCAGCATGCCTTAATATGTGTGTAAATTCATTCCTCAACTCTTTTTCCTCCTTCCTGTAGTTTGGGGTTATGGGTTCCTGGCTGTGACCGTGATAAACTTGGCAGCTCTGATGGGTTTATTTCTGGTGCCTTTGACGAAAAAAACATATTTTCCGAAAGTCTTGACGTACTTTATTGGACTGGCCATTGGGACACTGTTTTCAAATGCTGTACTGCAACTTATCCCAGAGGTAAGAATGAGTAACAGTGAGATTATGATGATATATGACCAATACAATGGCTTACAAAGGTTACAAAAACAGTCATAAAACAATTACTCATAATCTTCAAGCATGCTGTCCTAATTCACTACTTTTTTGCCAGGCCCTTGGCTTAGATCCCAGAGATGATAACTATGTGCTCGACGTAGTTGGTATTTTTGGCGGATTTTACATTTTGTTCTTCACTGAACGAGTTTTAAAGATAGTACTGAAAGCAGATACAGAGGTAAGAGCTTAGACGTGTTTGGACGTTGTTCACTGGAACAGATTGAGCTGGTTTCTGGCCTAACCCAATGGTTCACCTCCCCTGCAGCTCGGACACAGTCATTTCCCTCCACTGCAGTCATCTGATGTCACCATCTCCACCTTCAGCAATGACATCGTCATAAGCAACATCAGCGGTGACATCATTACAAACGACACTAATCTTGAAATGAACTCTATTAATGAAAAGTCCAACAATTCAAGTGAGAGTCCAGCTGTTGAACAGGTAACAGAAAATTCATACATTTATAATTATAACATGCATAATTAACTTGTACTGTGATGAAAATCCTTTACCTAATTGGGTGATTCTGGCCAAAATGATTTGCCTTTCTAATTGCTTGTAAATCTCTCATCATGCTATATTATCACCAAATATTGGATTCAATCTTTAGTTAGCTTGTTTTCATTTCAGGTTTTGTATTTCTTTTTTGGTCGGTCATTTTTTTTAGTCCAGTGCGATAACATTAACTAGCATTTTCAGGAAAAAGAAAATCCTCTCCAGGTCAAAATGATGAGGGTTAAACAAAAATAAACATGTACAATTATAAATCATTATTGCTACACTAGTATTTCCCTGTTAGTGCTTGGAGATGTTTACCAGATTCTCCAGATAATGCACATGATTTTCTGATGCTGTAGAAGTACAACAAATATTAGACTATAAAGATTATTGATTTACAGAAGCACATTATTGATCTGGCAAGCAGACATGCTCACATAGAGTTTTTGCATTTAAAAAGTGAGGACAGTGGAATGAAAAAAACAGCACTGGCCAAATACGCCCATGAAAACGCAGCGTCCCACGCATGACGCATTGCTCCAAAATGCAATTCCAAGTTTAGATATGAACTTGCTATTTTGAGAAAAAAAAAGTCAGAATTGTTAGATAAAAAGTCGCAAAACACGTTCTGTGTGAATAGCTTCTAAGTATGTATTTTGTGTGAATGGCCTCTAACAAAGTCTATTTTGTGTTACTTTTGTTCAGGGTGCTTGCGCTTTGCTAGCTTGTCGCTGGCTTAAAGGCGATGGAATGTCTAATATAAAGACTGTGGCGTGGATGATCACTGTCAGTGACGCCGTACATAACTTCATAGACGGTCTGGCCATCGGAGCGTCTTTCACAGTCTCTCTACTCACCGGCTTTAGCACCTCTATTGCCATCTTCTGTGAAGAGTTTCCTCATGAGCTGGGTAAAACACAGGCATAGATACCTATCATCAAAAGATCATTTCAATTAGAATTTTTAAGTCTCTCTTTTCATTTTCTTCCTGTCTCTCTGTAGGTGATTTTGTGATTCTGTTGAACTCGGGCATGAGTGTTGGTCAGGCTCTGTGTTTTAACTTGCTGTCATCGATGAGCTGTTATCTGGGTCTTGCATTAGGGATCCTGCTGGGCAGGAGTTTTGCTCCAAATGCTATCTTTGCTATTGCTGGAGGAATGTTCCTCTACATCTCCCTTGCAGACATGGTGAGACATCGTACTTCTAACTGTGGAAAATGTTCAAATGAATTACAATAATGACTGCCCGACTGTACATCATCCCACTTATTAAAACTCAGCATAAAACATGGCCATGAAATATTGATTTGAATTGAAATCATTTTATAATCTTACCCACAACTACAATATACAAAACAGCTTGGCTGCGTCTGAAATTGCATACTTGATTACTTCACAAAAGTATGTTCTTTATAGTATACGTGTGTAGTATGAATGTACTCTGGGCGGTACTACATTTGTCATGTTGTCATTATCATGTGACCTACACTTAATGTCACTCGCATCGCTTCACTGCCATTCACAAATCCTCTCCCGTGGCCTCATGTGATAGTAAAGTGTCCATCAAATGCACACTTCAGAATCTCGCCAGAAGTAGTAGGTCATCCGGGTACTTATTGTCTAACCTTTTATGAGTACTGTGAATTCAGACATGCTTCTTTTGTCACATACTGCTTTTCGCTTACTATATAGTAGGGAAGTATGCGATTTCGGAAGCAGCCCTGGAGTCAGGACAAATCGGGTCCTCCCTTGAAATCGGGTGTCCACTAGGACCAAACTCAAAGAACTTTTAATGGGAACTCTCTTTAGTGCCTATTTACATTTCCTACAAAATCACGTCATGATATATATAGTTTGAACTGTTATAATGACCATTAAATGTCAGTTTTAGTTCACTTAAGTACTACCATAACATACACATACCTGATTAGCCTTATAACTTAGCTTACACTGCAACAATATTATGGTGATATTAATACTAAAGTCCTCTGAGATCATTTTCACTACAGACAATAACTGAAATGCAAGATGGTGCCAAACAGTGTTAAAAATTGCCCAAAAATGCTCTGATTGATCAGAATCAAGTATTCCATAAAGTCTAATCGCAGTGTTGTTTTTCCAGTTCCCAGAGATGAACAGTATCATGGCAGCACACACCAAAGGCTATCGAGGAAGGGTCGTGTTCTTCCTGATCCAAAATGCTGGGCTGCTCACCGGATTCACTATAATTCTGCTTATTACCCTGTTTGCTGGAGATATCAATCTGGGGTAGAAAGAAAGAATCAAATGAAAACGAAGCAAAACAAAGAACAATTGTTTTCAGTGCCAGAAACCAAAAACTTGAAACAGTTTGGTTGTTTTGGTTGTGTATTAGACTTGTACTGTATGTGCTGTTGGGACAAATGTAACACAATCTTCCTGGAAGACATGATTTTTGTAGTATTGTTTAAAGAGATTTTTTTTGTCGATGTGAGTGTTAAGTGTCTGATGTGAGCTGGCAACAATACCCCGCTGTGTGTGGAGGAATTCCTCAGTGGCAGTGGCAGCCTAGCACAGGGTATCTGAGCAGCTTTGTAGTCCAAATGCCAATGCTGCAGCACCTTTTGACTGAGACTCTGTATCATGTTAATCACAGTCTTTAACTAAAGGATATGAAGGGGAAGATTGTTGATGTTTGTCTTTTCTACAGCTTGTTTCATTAGGGGAAAAGTGGTTATCTATGTATTTAAACCTTGTTTCCATCTACTGCATGTGTATGAGTTTGAACAGGGGCTTTCAAACGGGGTTCTGGGGTGGAAAATTTATTTAGCAAATTATATTTTAAATATAAAAATTGTGTCAAAAAAGTTTAGCTGTTAACACAAAGGACATATTTTTTCCAGATAATATTTCAATATTTTTGATATATTCATATATTACTGTTTATATAATATGTGTGTACACACACACACAAATATATGTATACGTATATAATATATACGGTATAAGTATAAATATATGTGTGTGTATGTATACAAAAGGGTTTGACAATCATTTAAATAGAACAATAGTGTGCTGAAAGTAAAACTAATTGATACAGATCACAAAATCAAGAATTAATTTGTCACTCACGATTAAAGACCAAATGTGATTGGGCTTTTTCTGTTACTGACCCCACATTGTGGAATGACTTTCCATTATATATTAGATGGTCTTTCTTATTCTAAGATCCATTTTTATTATTTGGCTTTTTATATTATTTAAGATATAAAGTGATGTTGTGTGTTACTAATATATTTTCTTATTATTGTACTATATGTTGGCTCAAAAAAACAAAAAAAAAACAACAGTTTGCATCAATCAGTTATGACAACTTCAAAAGAAATTATGTTCAACCAACAAATTAAGTTGAGTTAGAGGAACTTAATTTGTAACATTAACACAAATCTTTGAGTTGATTACTTTAAAAAAATCCATCTAAAGCCCTGGAACTAATTAATCTTATTTATTTCAGGTAAAATCCACAGCTATCATAGCACACTTATTTAGCATGTATATTTAATGAAGAAATAAGATATAACTTGTCGCTGACATTGGTATTATCGTTGCTTATTGAATCAATAGTGTTTATATTCATGAATCCTCAGCACAATGGTAACCACAAAAACCTCACCAGAACAGAAACTTTGAAATGTCAAACATAACAGCAATAAACACTAACAGGTCTTTCATTTCACTAAAAAACTAATAATTTTTTCTTGAGATGCGATTTTTACCATTAAAAAGTATCATTTGAAATATACAAATATACTTTTTTGTAAAACTTTAAATTTGAGAGCAATTCAGATTTTTGTTTTGTTTTTATCTATTCATATCTCCCATATTTTTGTGTGTCCAGTAAATGGCGCTGTGTTCATATTATAAGAGACTGCAGACTTTCGACGATGTCATCTAGTGAATTTGTGAATGATTTAAAAAATGGATAAGGTGTTTTATATTTGACAGGCCTACACAATCGGGTTTTGATTACAAAACGAACCAAGACGTGCTAAATCACACTGACTGAACACTGGCTCGAAAATTTCCATTTATTTAATTGGACTTTTAATCAAAACCTATAAGAAAGAAAGGACAGTAATTAATTAGTGGAAGGGTAATTACAGGGATAGTTAACCCACAAAGTGAAAATTTTGAAAAGTGAAAAGGTAACTAAACAGTTGTTAGACCCTAATGACTGTATGGGGAAAAAAAATACTATGAAAGTCAATGTAAACCATCGTTTGGTTACTGCCATTCTTCAAAATATCTTCTTTTGTGTTCAACAGAAGAAATAAATTAATACAGGTATAAGGTGAGTAAATGATGACAGAATTAAACATTTTGGGTAAACTGTCCCTTTAATTACCCTTCCACTGCCTCAATGCATGTCTTCCATATGCATCGTACCCATGATCGTACCAGAGAATGTCTATCGTACTTATAATTCCTTCTCTCCCGTAGATGGCGGTAGTGCTGCTCCCCCCTCAAGTCCCCATCGAAAGAGAAGAAGAAGAACCGTTGGAACAAAGTAAAGCGTTAGTACGTCACGGATACTGTCTATGGTCACGGGACTTGTGCACAGAGCCTATTTCTGTAGGATCATTTACAGTACAGGTATGTCTATATTATTTCTATAAAAAAGACGAAAATCCAGAAGGAATGTCATTTTCGTTTCCCGTAATTGAACTGCATGTTGTTACAGTTAAAATTAATTGTAATTGACATTGTAAATCTCTCTGAACACTTCCGTAAACACACAAATGCCTTATATATTTCTTCACTGGCTGCCGACAGTCATCGAGTAAAGGTCAATAACCTGGAAATCTCGTCTTATCAGGATCAAGGCATTCTTTTGATCGAGCGATTTGTGAGTAACGTTATCTGTGCCACTATACTGTGTCTTATGATTTTGATACAAAATACAAACATTTAAGGCTGGAAAAGTGAGATTAAATGCTGTTTTTTTTAATGTTTTTTAATATAAAAAAATTCTTGAATTATTTATCAATTATCGATATCTAGATCACATGTGGATGTGAAATGTTGTTCACTTACAAGACAAGATTATAATAAGACAGGTGTAATAGGATTTGATATACCCAGTCTTAAGCTTTCTGTGTTATTATTATTATTATTGATTTGAAGGTCATGGCTGAGGTGCAGTTTCGTCGCTACCGAGAAGAAGATCATGAAGAAGTAAAGGAGGTTTTTACTGTTGGAATGAGTGAGCACATCCCAGCTTCCTGCATGCACGTTCTCAAACAGCCCCTAGCGCAGATGTTTCTGGGATGTGTGTTTTGCGCTTTACTGACCAGCTCAAAGTCCATCCTTTTGCCTGTGCTAGCAGTCACGCTGCTTTTGGCCGCAGGCCGTCAGTGTGTATGTTACATGTTCACCAACTACATTCAGACTTCCCTTGATCAAGATCTCAACCACATTCAGCAGACCTACCTGGATCCACCCAACGCCTGCTTCTGGGTGGCTGAGAGTCAAGGTCGTGTTGTGGGTACAGTAGCGTGTTTACCTGCAGAGAAAGATGAGAACTTCCTGGAACTCAAGCGGATGTCGGTTAAAAAGAGTCACCGTGGACAAGGCATTGCCAAAGCGCTGTGCCGTATGGTGGCAGACTTCGCTCGCGAACGAGGTTATCTAGGAGTGATGCTTCACACCTCTGTGGTCCAGACAGATGCACAGAAGCTCTATGAGCACATGGGCTACCAGAAGGTCAGTGAATTTAATGCTCCAGATGTGATTGCCAAGCTGATTAATTTCACATTGATAGAGTACCAACTCATCATAAAACACCATCACAACTGAGACTGAGATCTGCAGTTTCACTAAGACCAGCATTTTATTGATGAACAGGGTTTTTAACACTGGTTCAGACCACTAAAGAAGCACACCACAATCAGCATTTGTCTATTTCTTAATCATTAAAAAGGGAATTCTTCTTTTATAAGAAACTGTTTATATAGGGGGAAAATCAATTTCTTATATGAGTTCAAATTATTGTTTTAAAAATCTGAATAGATGCAAAACACGTTGTCCAGATCTTGTCTAAGCATCATTAATGCACCTGTGTCAATGAATGAGAATGAATATTTGAACATTCGGATGTGTACTTGTGTCTTTGAGAGAGCTTGTGTTTCTTAAGATAATTTCAATTTATTTGTACTGTGCATAGCCTGTTCTCTTCTATGGAAGAAAACAAAAAACAGTGCAGTTTTCTATAAATTTAAGTATATGTATTTGGTCAATGAGAGGCATGAGATGTAAATGCCTTGAAACTGACAGATACTGTTCAACAGAAGCTGCGTGCAATGCTAATGATGTCACATTTCCATCGACGTAGCATTGATGTTGATTACAATGGCAGCGAGAATGTGAAAATTACATATCTGTATTAATAGTTTATGCTTATTAACAAAATATCATAATCATCTCAAATATTATCAGATGACCTATATAGTTGACTTTTTACTCTTTTGTATTTTCAATTTATGAAAGAATGGAAAAACTGTGATTGTCCTGTGACTGAATGATTAAATGACTGTAAACATGCAATGCAACATTAATTTGGATAAAGTGATTTGTTCTATTGAGACCAAATGTAATTTGTTATAACAACATAAATCAATAAAAACTTTTTGAAATGTACTGTGTTTTAACATTTTTATTTGAAATGTCAGTAATGCATAGAACAGCTATTTTCAGTAGAATTTATCATCCTGACCTGATTTTTATTTAGGTTTGATGAGCAACCCAAAGATCATGTGATTTCTTCGAGGAAGTTTTACCCCCAATCGTCTGAAATGAACAAAGCACGGAGCTCAAATGTTTAATTGTACATCTTATGTTATCCTATAATAACCGTTTTAATTGAATCAGCAACATTTTTGGACAACATTTTGCATAGATGCCATCTATTTGTAATTGCACCTATAACGTCTGGTCGCTTTTACGTCTGATAGGTCGGATCTATGAATGGAGAAGCTTAACTAGTACTCATGGCATTTACATACTCTAGGCTACTTGACAAAAAGTTGTGCTTTGTCATGCATTTAGGGTGATTTAAAAAAAGCTAATACCTTTTTAAAACCTTCACAGACTGATAAGGCACATGCCTTTATTGTAATATTTTGTCTTTGTCTTTTCAACTGATCTCAGTCCTAAAGTCTAGATGTTGTGGTATCAGATCCGTGAGTCTTGGGATGCAGATTACTCAGCTGTGAGGACCTTATACTCCACTGGGTTCAGAGAGCATGTTGGAACTGTGTATCTTCTGTCCCGGAAGCAGCCATGGACTCAAGCTGTGCTGTGTGGAGTCTTCCTTCTCATCTATATCCTCTCCAGCTCATTTCTAACCTGCATTATGGGTGTCTGTAGGGTTATGCTTGCTGGTGGGATGGCAGTACAGTATATTTTTGAGCTGGGTATTCTGCTTGGGCTCAGTGAGGATCTGTTGGACATCAGGAACTCCTACGCAGATTGACAACAGGAGCTGCTTTTGGGTGGCAGAACTAAAAGGGTCTATTGTCGGGACTGTGGGCATTTTGCCCTGTGTGGAGGAGACAGGTGAAAAGGATCTCTGTAAAAAGGGAGTTTCGGGGTCGTGGCCTTGCAAAAGCTCTTTGTAAAACAGCCCTGTTGATGTGGATAAGAGGCTGGTGCTTTTCACCTCTATGGTCCAAACTGATGCGCATAAGCCGTATGACAGCATTGGGTTTAAAAAGGGAGTTTGCGTGGCCATCACTTCCTGCCAGGTTGATCAATTTCATGGTGTTTAAATATGCACACAGCAGGACTGGTGGTTTCATGTCATGCTAAAATAAGAAAAGAAAAGTTGTATTCATATCTGTCAAGATCTCTTTGGTGGAAAAAAACATTTGCCTAAAATGTTTAATTTGATATCAAATAAGCATAATTTTGGAAAAAATAAATAAAAAATAATTCACAAAACAGCAGAATCTGTTTAATTATAAAGATAAATTACAAGAACACAGTGCACGTTGATATCCCATTATTTATCAAATTTAAGCATTAGAGGCACAAATCCCACGTGTCTGATAAATCATCTAACTTAAAATGAATCATTAAGTCCAAGGCTCATTAAACCCTGTTACCCATACAGGATATCAACAATAGCTTTACTCCCAAATTTATTTAAACTAAATTAACTACAAACCAATATTAACTTAATATAGTAAATGTAATAAATTGAAACCCTGTTGCCTTTCTAGCGTTTTTATATTTGTCGGGATTTTAAACTGTATTTATATGTCCTTATGTTCAAGCAATTTCTTTCACTGAGCCTGTTTAAAAAAAAAAAGCGAATGTCATTTTAATGGATTTTCGACCGTGTGAATGAGCTTCAGACCCTATTTTGTACCTTTTGTCGAGGTAAGTGCCAAAACTCCCATTCGAAGCACTGGCTTCCCGCTGTGTGTGACGTAGCGCTCCTCAGGAAGTAGCTGTCACATCCACATTGTACGGGAATAGACACAACACGCTTAGTAAGAACAGCACCAAAAACATCACGGTAAGTTCAAATGCATGGTTTGAAATAAAGAACATGAAAGAACCGTTTAATGGCCACACATCCTACATCTGTTTTTGCGATTGTAACTACTAATCATTCTCAGTTGAGGGATGTAGCGGCTGTAGTAGCCTATATAAATAGGCGGTGGCTGATCGATGGAAGAAGTGATGGGCTGCTGGCGATGCTTTCAACCTACCATTCAATTTACTGTTGTTACTATTCGCTGTTACAGCTTTTACGTAAATTACAATTAAGATTGTAGTATTCTGTAATATTGATTTATTTGTTTGTTTGTCTATTAATGGGGGAGGGAACAGACGGACCAGGCAAGTTCTTGATCAGTTTATCATGACTGCACCGCACAGAAAATAAGCCAAGTGTACGCAATCACACTGCTTTCATACTTATTTTATACAATAGTTTCAATAAATTTCATTACAAATAGTCATTAAGAGAATCTTAAGAGAACTATTTAAGACATGATATAATCTATGTAGCCTACAATTGATATAATAATACTATTTATTTGTGAAATGTATACACCTTTATGAATAAATGTGTGTGTGTGTGTGTGTGTGTGTATATAGCCTATATAAATATATTATACATACACACTGTATAATTGTATAATTACGACAATTAGTTTATTTATTAATCATCAAAGTATTGTAAATCTCCATACACATTATAATAATACCATGCACAGTCATGTTAATACATGACATTTATGTTCTTATCAGACACATTCTTACAATAAAATGTTCCAGAAAGTCTCATGCCATTGTTAAGGGATAATTAAAGGGATAGTTCACGCAAAAATGAAAATTCTCTCATCATTTACTCACCTGAATGCTGGTAACCAAAAAGTTGACGGTAGGCATTGACTTCCATAGTATGGAAAAAAAATACTGGGGCAGTCAATTGCTATACCGTCAACTGTATTATTCAAAATATATTCTTTTGTCTTCAACAGAATAAAGAAACTCATACAGGTTTAGAACAACTTGAGGCAAGGCAAGTTTATTTATATAGCACATTTCATACACTATGGCAATTCAAAGTGCTTTACAGAAAGGAATTAAAATAATCACAAAATAAAAGCTAGGAAAATTATAATAGTTATAAAAGAAATTAAAAGAGATATACAGTATGATACAGTTATAAAATGAATTAAAAGAGTAAAAAGATGATACATGGATGAACTTCTCATACGGCAAAACACCGGTGTATCATATTTTTCACAACTCACAGGGTGAGAATTGAAATTTTTTGATGAACTATCCCTTTAAGCTAAAATAGTATTATATATACTATATTATATATAATATATTGTTATTCTTTATATCCTCTCTGTCCCTATGTAGTGTATCTTCTGCTTTTCCTATCAATCAAACCTCATTCCCACCCCTGCTTATAGAGTGCAACAGTGCCTGCCCACTTTTTCGTTGGTTTGAGAAGTATTTTTTCTATTAATTTTCCCCACATGGATTTTAAAAAGTTTGCAATAAAGCATTATAAGCCATGAACCAACCAGCTACAATGTGAATCACAACATTACAAACATTTATTTGAAGCAAAAAATATTTGAAAATTGGACAAAAAGACAAAGGTACAAGACTGCGTACTTAACGGCTTTAATGAGGGAAAGAACTACAATCCCATAAAGCATTGCGAATGGCATAATCAGATTAAAAACGATGATGGAATATAAAACTATTCATTTTTGATCATATATATATTTAGAAAGAATATATTTGAACCTTACCTGATTAACTTGAGTATGTCATTTGCGGTGCTTCATGAGAGTGCAGCATTTGTAGTGTGATTTGTTCCCCACCACTCCCTGATTTGTGGAATTGTCTGTACAGCATCATGGGTAATGTAGTTTTTCACCAGGAATTCCACTGTTAAACTTTTTTTTTTAAACAAGTTGAAATAATGTGAACAGATGGTTTTAACAAAAGCATATACCATTGACTGACTCACAGTAGCTGTCTTTAAATGTAGTTAAGTTTTTGTTATAAATCAATTTCCCCATGGAGAAACAATTAGTTTTTACTTGCAGAACTCGACTGTTGCACTCAATTCCTATAACCTGATAGAGCACTGTCTGTCACTGATACAGATGAGAGGCTCTGTTTCATAGAGTGGTCAGAGAAGAGAAGCTCTCATTGTGTGATTTATGCATTGTTTGCATGTCTCCAATTGTTGTTTGGACTCACAATTGCTTACTGGTTTTTGTGAGCACAATGTTTTCAGCTGTGCACCTGTCCCTTCTAACTGTATAACATGTTGCGAACATCAGCATTTGCTTTCTGTGCAGAATGTGTAACACAGAAATAAGCCCACAGGGATTCAGTGCAGTGGTCGTTCATAAAGAACATTAATCCTGTCAGTGTGCGTTTGTGTGTTGTTTGTCAGTCTGCTGAGGTTGTGCACACCTCTCCTGACTGAACTCACTCTTCTGTGTTTGGCTTTATATCGGATGCTGGCTGCCTGCGTCACATTTGAATAGGACTGGAGAGGAACAGAGAGGCTGAATAGAGAGCCGGTCTTAAAGAGACCTGCTGCCTTAAACAGTCTTATTTGCTAAGTGTGTGAACAGTTGTGTGTGAATGGATTCCATAGTAGAGAACCATAGTAGAAAAGAGTGCCGTTAAAGCCAGTGATCACCTCCGTACAAAGTCGCGCATGACCTTTAGTAATCCAGTGATTAATATGTAAGGGATAATGTACCGTCAGCTAGTCATTATCACAAAATAAATCCCAATAGAGTAATCAGGACTCTTGCATCACTCTGAAGGAGCTTATTTTGCATGAATGAAGTACATTATCCTAGGTTTTACATTGTTACTTACCAAATAAATAAACCGACATAAATATTTATTTAAGTTTAAATTATTCAGTCTGTCGTGGCGCCCACGACGTGACGAGACTCTTGACGTTGCGGCCATGACGGCTGGAGACTCTGGCGTGGCGGCCATGATGTCTGGAGACTCTGGCGTGGCGGCCATGACGGCTGGAGACTCTGGTGTGGCGGCCATGACGGCTGGAGACTCTGGCGTGGCGGCCATGACGGCTGGAGACTCTGGCGTGGCGGCCATGACGGCTGGAGACTCCGGTGTGGCGGCCATGACGGCTGGAGACTCTGGCGTGGCGGCCATGACGGCTGGAGACTCTGGCGTGGCGGCCGTGGCGGCCATGACGGCTGGGTCCCAGCTGTGAATCTCAATGAATCTCCCTCGAGGATCATAAATGGAAAAAGGAATCCTGATTTTAAAGGGTTAGTTCACCCAAAAAATCTTTCATTAATAACTCACCCTCATGTCGTTCCAAATCCGTAAGACTTTCGTTCATCTTCGGAACACAAATGAAGATATTTTTAATGAAATCTGAGAGATTTATGTCCCTCTATTGACAGCCGACACAACTTCCACTTTCAAGGCTCAGAAAGGTAGTAAAGACATCAGAAAAGTAATCCATGTGACTCATTTACACTGTACATTTACATTTATGCATTTGGCAGACGCTTTTATCCAAAGCGACTTACATTGCATTTCAAGGTACACATTAACATTCTTATCAATTCTTGCTTTCCCTGGGAATCAAACCCATGATGCTCCAGTGATTTAACCAAAAAATTTTATGAAGCAACACGAGTGCTTTGTGCAAAAAACATTATTTATAAAATGTCATGAGAGCACTACGACGCATGCGTGTTGTGTTGACGTGAGAGGAGACATTGCATGCGTGTTAGAGATAAATATTTTGCAAATGAGGTAAATAATTTTTTGCACAAACAAAGCAATCGTGTTGCTTCATAGAATTGGGGTTAAACCACTGGAGTCACATGGATTACTTTCATGATTGGGGCTTAGAAGTGGTAGTTGCGTAGGTTGTCAATAGAGGGACAGGGAATTCTCAGATTTCATTAAAAAGATCTTCATTTGAGTTCCAAAGATGAACGAATATCTTACGGGTTTGGAACGACATGAGGGTAAGTAATTAATGACAGAATTAAAAATTTTGGGTGAACTATCCCTTTAACTGGTCATTGAGTCTAGCATAATAAAAGGAAATCAAAGCAATGTCATGGTAGTGAGTCTGATGAGCAAGGTCCAAAACCTCACTAGAATGGTCCTCGAGGGAACAATCATCCTGAGTAAGGAGGGGGAGGTATTTTGCTGCTAGATCCATACTAATGGTTGGTTGGTCGTTCTGTCACGGGTGTAGCAGGGACAAGGAGAGGTGAGGATTTTTAGCAAGCAGTCTTTTTTCAAGAACACATAACACAAAGGTAGTCCAAACCAGGAGCCGATGGCAATAATCCAAACAAGATAACATAGGCAATACAGGAGACTCATCAGCTTTACATTGAGGTATAAAGACAACAACCGACAACTACAGACTGAACCACAAGGGTATAAATATACTATAATAGTAACAAGATAATGAGGAACAGGTGTGTGTGATGAGTAACCATAGAGACTGACAAGGCCAAGGGTAACTATAGAAACAAGGTACTACAGAAATTAAACACATGAAAACCAGACACAGTAAGACTATATATAAGACTATTATAATAAAATAAAAGTCCTAGAATAAAAGAAGCAGGGGAATGGTGAACCTTGTATTTTACAACACTTTTTAAATAGCTGCACCAGTGTTATTTTAGTATCATTTATATAGTATTTAATAATTTTTTGAATTAGCATTTATTCAGTTGTCATTTTAATTTTAGTTTGTCAGTTTGTCTTTTTTAAATATTTTATTTAGCTTTCTTTATTATTTTAGATTTAGTTTTAGTTATCAATAAGAACACTACACTGTAAATCATACACTATAAATAATAACTTTGGTCATCCTCTGTTATTAGGCCTTATTGTAAAGTATGTAAATGTGAGAAGACCGGTGGAATGGGTTCTCTGTTTTTTGATCACTCAAAAGAGTACATTTACATATTAAATATGTAAGTTTGATCATTATTCGGTGTCGGAGGGCTTTAGGACCCAGTTCTGCCTCTTTTGCTCTCCTGCAGAAGGCAGCACAGACATTAGCGCAGTTGCACTGCTCTCACACACTCACCTAGCAGCACAGATCAGTCAGCCAGACTTACACACACACACCTACCATTCTAACTCAGTTTAATGCCGGGATCATTCTGACATTTCACATGCTAGCTGGTTCATCTGAGCTCAGACATCCAGCAGGACCTCCACTGGTGTCTCTCCTGTGTCCTCTCTGGGGTTCAGTCTGTGTCTCTGCTGGAGCTGAACCAAACCCTCTCAGACACTCATCGTATGGACAAAGGTTTGAGTGATGAGAGTTAGGTGGAGATAGAAAGGCAGACAGAGAGATAGGGAGACAGTGGGTTGGGGGATTGAATAGACTGCGCTGGTTGCTGAAGCAAGGCAAGGAACCGTTGTCAACAGCGACGCAGGAGCAGCATGTCTCAGATGAAAAGATACCCTTACAGCAGGGTGAGTGACATACAGTGGACACTCTTTTTGTCACACACACATACTGTCTGTCTGCCACCCTCAAAAACCTACTAATTGTATTAAAGTAGAATTAGTATGTGCTGTGCAGTGATGAGCAGGTGTACAGTATATATTTGCTCTCAATGTGGACATGCAGGTGTTTTAGCATGTGTCAGACAAGAGCATGCGTGGGCTCAGTCAGTGTTCTGGAATTTGTAAGGCTCAGCTTTTAGCTAAAATGCATTTGCTTGTGTACAAAATGCTATGCAATCAATTGCAGTGTGTTTGTTTTAATGTATGAGGCAGTTTTTACTGCAGGCCAATAATGGAGCAGTGCAATTTTTGGCACATTTGCTGAGTAACACAGCAACAACATAAAAAAGACTTTATCTTTGACTAAAAGCATTTTGTCAGATCATATTTAATTAGATTATTTTAACTTGATTCCAGCCCAAATCCTAATATTAAAACTGAACCAAAGCCTTCACTGTAGCTCAACTTCATTCTCTCAAAGCTGACATGGTTAAATGTAGTAATAACTTCCGGTCTAGATCTCCAGATATAAATCTTATGCCATTTTCCTGTATAAAACATTAGACAGCACTATGAACATTAAACCCCAGTTTAAATGGATTGTTAGGGAATAGTAATGCATCCCCACAAAGATAGTAAAACCTGAAATCATTTACATTATGGGGAGCAGCCAGCGAACACATTAATACATTTACCAGACATGTCTTAATTACAACCTAAAAATGCAAAAAGGTTTTGCGTGAGTAATGGTTTAGGTTTAAGGTTAGAAGATAGAAAATCTCATTAGTTCAGTAGAGGTCAATAAGTCCCCACCATGATAGAAAGGCAAATGTGCGTGTTTATTTATTGAACTTATTCTCTGACAACTTGTTGTGGATTATTAGAGGTTATATAATAGAAGAGGTTAGTTACTCAAATATAGGCCTATATTTAATATTTACACACTTTCACATTTTAATAAATACATGTGGAGAAAGAATTGATGGACAACATAACTGATTCAGAAACAGAAAATGACACTTATCTTAAACACAAGCTCCACTGCTTAAGCTTCATAAGGAATTTAAAATTCAAATTCTTTGGCTTTTACTTAAAGCTTTTTTTTTAACAAGCTTCACAAGATCTATTCCAAAAATTACATTCCTTAACCCATAGTTTTCAACCCTTACTGATACAGTTAGTGACTTATTTCTGCTGAGTCACAAGTCAGTTTTCCGTAACTCCTGTCCTGTGCCCACAATGTATTATTCAGCTTAATCTTTCAACATTAGTCAGCAACGTCATTATATTAAATCTGTCTGTGTAATGAATGAATATGTCACCTTGCAGTGAGCTGCTGCCAGTCTTTGCACAGGTCTGAATTTTCAAGTGGCGAAGAGGTCACATCTATCATTTGTGTTCTCTTTCTATTGTTACATTGTAACCTAATGTCCCCACCTCTTTAGAGTTTACAATTAGAGTCAGCAAGAATAATAAAACACTGCAAATATTGTGCCTTAGCTTGTTTCCTTTATGTGTCTGGTGCTTATTTTTAGTTTCTGAAATAAAACTAATTTTGGACCCCAGCCTCTCTGTGATTAGAGGGAGTTGAAATGACTTAATAGAAGTGAAATGGAGCAGGTCTCTCAGGATCAGCTGGTGTTTGTGTGTGTGTGTGTGTGTGTGTGTGTGTGTGTGTGCACTGTGACTGCAGGTAACAGTGCTTCTGCTTCATCTGGAGTCTTCTGCAGTAAAGATAAAGGCTGCGTCACAAACTTTTTTTCAGCCATGAGCTCGGGTCTGAGTGCTCCTAAATAACCACCAATTGTCCTCTCAGACATGCAATCTGGAGGGCATGAGAGACTAGTTCAGATACCTAATGAGGAGTCTGCAAATGGACTCAACTCCCCCAGATCATCTATTCACTTGAATCTGATTGGCTGAGCTGCCATTTTACAAATCTGATTGGCTGGAGGAGTGCCAATATATGTTCCAACAGCACTGTGACTTTTCACTGTGTGTGTCACTCCACTTGTCTGTGTTTGTGCATTCCAGAATCCAGACGGACTGTCGAGTTTTAGTGATGGGGATTTTTTTTTTGACTGCATGCTACATTGTTACGCCTGTAATTCATTTGTTCATTCAAACGATTAATTAAAAAATGCTGATTCATTCTAGAACGAAACAAATAAATTGCCTTTATTAGTCACTGAATGATTAATTCAACTCATTTGTTTTAAAAAAACACAATATCAAACAGGATCTGCTGTGACTTCGTTTGGAACTATTTTCATTGGCACAGCAAAACCAGTCAAAGAAACTGACAGTGTTGTGTATTAAAGGTAGGGTATAGGCAATGTCTTACATCAACACTTTTTGTTATACTGGTTGAAACTCTTTTCACATCCTGATAGCAATCAATAATAGAATTGGTCTAAATATAATTATTTTTTACATATATCTTCTATGGAAGTCTCAGGACCAAAAATGTTTTTCCAATCATTGCATTCGGTCCAAACGCAGTGATAGGATGTCCTGTCTGCCTGTCAGCCTATGTATTTCCATACCTCTGCACACACTGCTCTCGCAGACATCACACGTCATCGGTGTGTTCTATGAGGCTGTGCAGAGTTATAGACAGACAGTCACAGAGCGCCGTAAACAAACAGCTGCATTTTACAGTTCCTCCTGAACCAAAACAACAAGCTTATGCTGCTTTCACGCCATGTTGTCATAATTACCGTAATTAAGAGATGGCAACCCGTGACTCTCTACCCAGAGCTGTTCACGCCCTCAGACTTGTGTTTCTATGGCAACACTATCAATGCCGAAATTAATCTACAGCAGTCAGGTGGTACAAGTCAGTGGTGTGGTCTTTAGCCTCCTTTTTCGAGCGTCCACTTCCTACACCGGAGACCCCGGTTTGAATCCCGCTCGAAGCGAGTTGAGTAGGCCCGGTTACACGTTGAAACATGAGGTAATTTAACGCTGTCTCTCTTGACGCTTTGCAGACTCTGCTGTGTGCGCCGTTCATGTGTTTTAAACGAGGCGTGGCTTTGGAGACGCTCTAAAGGGAGGGTGGGATCTTATGCTTTCAAACTAAGCTATACAGCTTGTTACTCCTAGCCTCTCCAAAGCTGCCTACCCTACTTTTAAATGTACATTTCTCAACATGAACTTCTTGTTTATTGATCTGTTGTATAAAAGCAGTATCACACAGTCATGTTGCTTCCTACTCTAATAACTTCTCAGAAATGTCCCAGCCATCGTTCCTAGTTTGTGACGTTAAGTAACAGAATTAGTAATGGACGCTTGGATAGGGTGACCAAACGTCCTGTTTTCCCAGGGCATGTCCTGTTTTCACGTCCTGTCCTGGCTGTCCTGGCTGTTTTTTATAAAGTGATGAAAATGTCCTGGTTTTCATTATTTTTCATTGGGCCAGTAAGCGTGTACTTTAAATACATGCTTGCCTTTGCACACAAAACATATGAAACTGGCTTCGGCTTCGCCCCGTCTTGTTATAATCAGTGCGTTCCTCAATCTGCAGCGGCAAGCAGAGAGCACATCAGAATACTGAGGCCTGTGTGTGTGTGTGTGTGTGTTCCTCATTGGTCTGTCACTGCTCGTCAGTGTCAGAATATTTGAAATGACCAATAAAATCAAAGTAGGCGGACTTTACGTTCACAGAATTTTAGCAGCATGACTCGACGCTTCAGTTTACTGTCAAGTGCGAGATAACATGTAAGTAGCTAACAGCGTAAAAAAAAAAGCCCAAATGTAAATTCACAGATGATTTACAGAGAAAATTCCCGTGTTTTCGTTTCGGTCGGGATCCGTGTGAAGCAGAATGCATGAACTGCAAAGCTAAACTTAAAAAAAAATAGTATTCTATTGTTGCAGGCCAAACATTGAATGGAAAGGATGTATTACTTTATGTATTAAAGTACAATAACATAGTTGCAAGGTTGTGAATGCATTTGTCAAGTATTGTTTGATGCACTCAACCCCAACCACGCCCCCACCCCTTAACCCCGCCTCCCCAAACCACACCCCCACCCATCAACCACGCCCCCGTCCTGTTTTCTGAAAACTAAAATATGGTCACCCTACGCTTGGATACATCTTATCAACGGCCACCCTTTGGTATGCTTTAATATTACTTTAATATCAAACCAAGTGACAAAAATATCAAACAAAGTTATAGTTTCAAATAAATAAATAAATGATGTTAGAGATGTTCTCAGAACTAATGCCCTTTTCCCTAGCCATTTTTGCACTGATTTTTAACTGGCTGGTCTCAAAGGGGATTTTTAGTGGATGTACAGTATGAAGTCAGTTCTCCTCAAGTTCACACATGTGTCCTGGCAGAGTGAACATGATCCACTAACGTTTGACAACCAGAAAGAGTCCAAATTCTTTTAAAACCTAAAAAACTTCCTTTAAAAATCCCATAGGTTTAATATATTGGATCTAATGCAATGGCATTCAGACATTTTAAGTGTGACTAAAGTGTTCAAATATTAGGTAACACTTTATTTCAGTAGTCCACTTTAGACATTCTACTAGCTATAAGTAACTTTGTAACTATATGTCAACTAGCGGTCATTAGAGTATTAGTCGACTGTCTGCTTAATATCTGCTAACACTTTATTTTGATGCTCCGCCAACAGACATTCAACTGACTATAAGTGACTTTGTGAGTATGTCAACTTATTCTTCTAACCCTAACCCTAACCTAACAGTCTACTATTACTCTACTGAGAGTTAGTTGACATGAAGTTGCAAATGAATGAGGGTTAGTTGACATGTAGCTGCAAAGTTACTTATAGTTTGCAAAGCATAATGTCTATAGGGGTCTATCAAAATAAAGTGTAACCAAATATTTTAGGGGCACTGTAAGCAAGAACATCTGGTCAGTTCTGGTCATCTGGTCTACCATTTTCTTTGATTTAATCAAAAGCTCTTTTTGTCATTCAAGTTTTTTTTCTCTCTCATCCTCAGACCACCAGCAGCGGCAGCAGCAGAATGAGTTCAGATGGAGGCGGGCGGCCTGTCAAGGTGGGCTCTCTAGTTGAGGTCATCGGTAAAGGTCATCGAGGTACCGTGGCATATATTGGAAACACCCTCTTTGCCTCTGGAAAATGGGTGGGAGTCATTCTAGAGGAACCTAAAGGGAAGAATGATGGGACTGTGCAGGGCAAACGATATTTCACCTGTCAGGAGAACCATGGTATATTTGTACGCCAATCACAGGTACTCCCACACATGCTTGCTGCGTATAAACACTAACGGGTGTGACGGGTGAAAACATGTGCAGTAAATGTTCTTGGAAACTGCTGTGACCTCTTGCAGATTCAGTTAGTTGAAGATTTGGCTGACACAACATCTCCTGACACGCCAGAAGCTGCCACCTCTAAAATGCTGAAACGAGGTAGGAAATCAGTTTCATGCACATCTGGGGGGTTTTTTACCATGAAATTGTAATCATCTCATTTTATCTTTTCTTCTCAGAGATAATTGAAGGTCCAAGGTCAAACAAAGTGGTGAGTGAGGAAAGGGATCTAAACATATGTTCATATATTGTTTCTCATACAAACTCCAGTGGTCTTTTGCACAGGTGTTTAGTCTTGCTTAGCCAGACTTTTACAGTTTATTCTGGCCAAGAACTGCCCAATCAGACAGAAAAGGACTGTCTGACTCATCTCAAAAAGCCAACAATTATAGTCTGACTTTTTAAATGCCAGGCGAGTAATCTGAAATTGTTGATACCACAATAATAGTCTGGTCTGTCACTGGCTCTACCAAAAAGAAATCAGCAGAAATTTGTGTAGTTACCTCTGATGACCTTGAAAGTTGCATATAGTGCCAACCAATCAGATTAGAGCTCACCATTTCAAGTACTGTAGCTCTTGCCATGTTTATGTGTAATATACATTAGATGGTCTGTGAATAGCCTGTGGTGTGTCATCGTCTGAGGCGGACTGCTTTACGTTAAAAGCAGTACGAATGACCTGTTCTCTCCAGCAGAGGGGGATATAGTAACACTCTCTGGCCACGAACTATTGCTCATCCTGTATCTGTGTCTGTAAAAGTGAACCATGTTTCTGAGTCCCTTCTTATTTTCATGGGCCACGGCTAACATTAACTTAACAAGCATGTCTTTGCACTTTGTGATTCTTCCCAGTCCCAACCAAAAAATACACAAACACATATATAGTCCTTCTCTTTATCTCGTCTCTTGTTAAAAAGAAGTGTGCTTAATTCTACTGAATGTAGTGCATTTCACATCTTACTATGACATACTACAACACAAGTGTAGTACTTGATTTTATTTGAACTGTGTTATTCGATATTACATTTAAAATGAATATATTTTAAATGTAACAAACTGCAACTTGAACAAATATATTTAAATACATGACATACAAGTTTCAATAGAAATTACATTAAATTAAATTTATTTTACCATGTTTGTCACTACATTCAGCAGTACACTTTAATCATATTTCATAGATAGAATAAAATAAATACTACATTTTCATTTAATTGTGAATAACATGCAATCAAGTATTTGGAAACATTACATTCAGTTCATACTTAAGCATATTATATATCTTTTTTTTTTTTTTAAATATGCTAAATACTTATTTTTCACAAAGGGTCCTAAACCTGCCCTCACTAATACAAACATGCATGAATGCAACCTGTCTGTTTTTTTTTTCATAGACTTTTTATAAGGTTTCTGTCTAAGATACAAAAAGATTATTGCACTGTTTAAGTGGAAATCTTGGTGTGTTTGTATGTGAGAGACATTCATGCTCATTACAAACACACTGACTGATCAAACTTTAATCTGTCACCTCTTCCTCCTCCATCTGAGTGTGCAGAGAGGAACCAAACCAAAAAAGGTGCTGCATGTTTCTCTAACCTCTGTTTCAGCAATGATAATACAGCTCTGCAGTGTTTGTGTGTGTGTATGTGTGTGTGTGTGTGTGTGTATGTGTGATGCGTGTTTGTTACTACATTGTTTATATTCATTTTATGTACATTTATTCATGTGTGCAAGTGCTTTGCTAGCTGGATGGCAGTGTTATTTGGCAAATGGATGCTTTTAAATGGATTATATGAATAAGCATGCTGAGTACAATGTGTTTATGTGTGTGAGACAGACCTAGTGACCATGTCAGTGAACAAATTTAACTTGCTTTTGGTGTGTTAGTGCAGATATTCACAATTACTTTGTCACTGAGATTGCACATTTCTTAAAAGTCATTTTAAAAATGAGTTGTGTCAGTGTGAATTTAAATAATATGCATTATTTTCTACATACTTAAAGTTTTCAATGCACATTTATTTCTTAATGTGAAATCTACATGTATCATAAAAGACCTCTACATAAATTTAACCACATACATATTTATTTTGGTTCATCCTCATTTAAACACATTTCAAAATAAATATGAACAGCAGTATTTTCTATCGATATACTATCATTAAAAAATAGTCTAAGATCTCATTGAAAGTCTGAGATTCAAAATGTAGTTTACACCTAGAAATAAACAGAAATTTTGAGGATTTTGAATAATTTAAAGCAAACTATAGTTATACAGCTGCAGGTTTTATTTTACTATGCAAATAAAATGCATAAAAAACATAAAGCACACATGAAAAGGCATACATTTACTACAACATAATAATTTGTTCTTTCTCATTTTTGCATGTATTCAGAATTTCTTTGTATGGCCAGAAATGATGTCCGCACAATTTGGCATGTTTCATTGGGTTATTATCATAAATTAAACAATTGACTCAAGCACAACTACACAATATGCTTACAAAATTTAAAAAATAAAAATAAATTGAATAAAAGGGGAATATTTAAATTGGTTTAGGCTGTATATCACCTCTGGCCACTACTGTATTTCTACATCACCACGAAATTATAAAATATAATTTTTTACTGTATTTTTTACTGTCATTTTTTAAGGATTGTGTTCTTTGTAGAAGAATCATTTTGGGTTCCCCAAAGAAATTCAGCAAACAGTTCTTGAAATAACCATTTTTAGTGTGAAGAACAATTTTATAATCTAAAGAACCTTTTTCCACTAAAAATCATTTTTTAAGAGCGTATGATATAAACTATGTTTGTTGAAAGACCGAGAGATTGATTCCCCCTGAGCCAAACCTTGTACGGCATCCTGGCTTGGCATTAGCTGTCTTGTCATTAGGCCACCAATGAAACATTGAACTTGAAAGCCCTGTGTGCGCATCCCTGCGTTTTCTTCTAAATGTCAGTGTTTGAGGGTAATGATATTTAGGAGGATATCTGGTTCAGGCTGTCAGGATTGTTTGGAGCTCTTGCTATGAGGACATTAATAGAGAAAAGGGCCTGTACTTAACTGGCTTATAACCTTCACTTCTTTAACATTAGAAAACAGTGGTAACATCAATGAATACAGCATGACTTATGTAATAGAAACAAAGCTTGTTCAATATGGGGTTTATTTGTTTATTTTCTTAAAGCTAAACCACAGTGTTAACCTTTAGTGATTTTCTTTACCAATTTTACAGCACCCACCAAAGTTACTTGATCTTGAGGATAGTCAGTGATAGTGAAATGGTCATTTTGGTGGAATTATAAATGATTAAAGAAGTGTTTTGAAACCCCATCCAAAAGCAAACAACAGTGGAGAAGTTGGCATCACCAGTTGTATTAAATTGTGTTAACATTATATATAAAATTATTATATCATATTATGATATCATTATATTTAAAAAATATCATATTTAATATATAGCCTAGTAGTTATGTTAAATTATAAATCGGTACAAAATTTTATATATACAAGAATATCTTGAGTACGGTGAATAAACATATGATCTAAGTAGACGGGTTCTGTGATGTATTCAAAATTTTGCAACAATTACTTTATTACTGGAAATCTGGAATGTTGTTAAGTGTTTTTAGTTTTAGTACTAACTTACAACTAGTAAGTATCATGTAAGTAGAGATGCAGGCCTTGGATATGGCACGACAAATGAATGGAATGGGATGCAGAGAGGAAACAGTGAAAGGCCTATTATTCACTTTTGTTCATCCCCCTCTCTGCTTTCTACTACACATCACTTTTCTCTCTTGCAGAGCTGTAATGTGATACATCAATCTGTCTCCATCCTTCTCTACTCTGTTCTTTAATGGATCTGTGCTCTAACAAACCACAGTAATGCATTTTTAAACATACAGAAACACATTTCAAATCGTTTTATATTGAATTAGGGGTAACACTTTGGTAACATTTTACAATAAGGCTTAATTTTTTAACAGTTAACTATATTAGTTAACATGAACTAACAATGAACAATACTTTTACAGCATTTATTAAACTTAGTAAAATGTGAACAAATAGAACTTTGGATTTTAAAAATGTATTAGTAAATGTAGAAATTGCCATTAACTAAGAATAAAATAAATGTAGAAGTATTTTTCAATAGTTCATGTTACGTAACCAAGACCTCAGCTGACTTTTTTCTTTTTCTGGCTAACCAAACTCAAGCCAGAAAGAAAAGATGCCTTTTGTTTCTATTTGTTGGCCAGACAAATGCCAGAGCTCAGCCTAATTCTGTTTTACACAAGACACTAATTCTGTTTGACACCAGAATCAAGCCAGAAGTGCAGAATGTAAGCCAGATTTGGCACAGACTCTGTTGCTATCTGTGTACCTCGTTACCTGTAGTTAACTGTTTGGTGGCTGGGTACCTGTAGCTAACTAATGGATACCTGTATTTAACTAATGGGAGGCTGGGTACCTGTAGAAAACTAATGGTTACCTGTAGTTTACTAATGGGTGGTTTGGTACCTGTAGTTAACTAATGATTACCTGTAGTTTACTAATGGGTAGCTGGGTACCTGTAGTTAACTAATGGGTACATGTAGTAGTTAACTAATGGGTGGTTGGGTACCTGTAGTAAACTAATGGTTACCTGTAGTTTACTAATGGGTAGCTGGGTACCTGTAGTTAACTAATGGGTACATGTAGTAGTTAACTAATGGGTGGTTGGGTACCTGTAGTAAACTAATGGTTACCTGTAGTTTACTAATGGGTAGCTGGGTACCTGTAGTTAACTAATGGGTACATGTAGTAGTTAACTAATGGGTGGTTGGGTACCTGTAGTTAACTAATGGGTACATGTAGTAGTTAACTAATGGGTGGTTGGGTACCTGTAGTTAACTAATGGATGGCTAGGTACCTGTAGTTAACTAATGGGTGGCTGGGTACCTGTAGTTAACTAATGGGTACCTGTGTAGTAGTTAACTAGTGGATGGCTAGGTACCTGTAGTTAACTAATGGGTGGCTAGGTACCTGTAGTTCACTAATGGGTACCTGTAGTTAACTAATGGAGGCTGGGTACCTGTAGTTAACTAATGGGTACCTGTAGTAGTTAACTAATGGGTGGCTGGGTACCTGTAGTTAACTAATGGATGGCTAGGTACCTGTAGTTAACTAATGGGTGGCTGGGTACCTGTAGTTAACTAATGGGTACCTGTGTAGTAGTTAACTAATGGATGGCTAGGTACCTGTAGTTAACTAATGGGTGGCTAGGTACCTGTAGTTCACTAATGAGTACCTGTAGTTAACTAATGGAGGCTGGGTACCTGTAGTTAACTAATGGGTACCTGTAGTTAACTAATGGAGGCTGGGTACCTGTAGTTAACTAATAGAACCTTATTGTAGAGTGTTACTGAATTAGGATTAGACAGTGTTTTTGGGTGTACATAACTGTTGAACTTGTGTAGATATATCATCAATTTAAACCGTTAGTTGGTAAAACAGGTAGAGTAAAACATGGTCTGCCTGCACTTATACTCAGACATGTTCCTGCCGCTACACTGGCCTGAAGAGCCCATAGAGATACTAATGGAGTGTTGCTAGGATACAGGCTAGACTCCCATCAGCCCCTTCCTTTCTCCCTCTTTACCCTTTTGTTACAGGCTCTCTCTCTCTCTCTCTCTCTCTCTGTCTGTCTGGAGGGAGGGGTGTATGTGTAGTGATGTAATGTACTTGCTAAGCAGCCGTTGGCACAGCAGAGCGGCACTGAGAGCTTATGAGTGGAAAGAGCAGGAGAGCGAGAGATGGATGCAGACAGAGAGAGACGGCTACTGTTTAGCAGAACCTCAAGGACAGCATTATAATCAGTGCTTAGTGCTTAGAAAAGGGCTCGGTTCTGTTCTTGTTGGAGAAAAAGGATTAAAATTGCTGCAGTGCAAGAGAGGAGAGTCATTTCAGCTGCAGCAGAGACAACCTGCAACACCGTCGCTGTGTGTGTGTGTGTGTGTGTGTGTGTGTTTGTGTGTCTAGCACTTGCCTACTGCTGTATGAGTGTTTGTGGCTTTGCTGTGGGCTTGGCCTGCTCTCATCTCGATCTGCTGCTAATGTGACTCAATCCTTTTTCCTGCTCTTTTTTCTGCACCTGGTGTGTGTGTGTGCACCTGTTTGTGTCTTTTTTCTCTTCAATCGCCAATATGATGAGACAGGCACCTACGACTCGTAAGGTACAGATTGTTTACTACTTCTGTGGCATGCAAAACTCTCAGTGGTTTATTGCCTTACTAGGGTGTTTGTGATTCTGGAGACAATTTTCCTTTTGTTTTTCTCTGATCGTTGG
This sequence comes from Rutilus rutilus, assembly GCF_951802725.1. NCBI lineage: Eukaryota > Metazoa > Chordata > Actinopteri > Cypriniformes > Leuciscidae > Rutilus > Rutilus rutilus. The sequence goes on from NC_140225.1 coordinate 9,701,315, forward strand.
AATGTTAGCGCAGGTTCTTATTCTCAGCATTGTATCCACTGCTAAAAAGTTCATTTTAATTCATTTGTTTGATTAGTACATTTTGTTCTCTTAATAGACAAGCATAACTAAAAAGATCTGATGATATACAGTGGCCACTAAAAGTACTATTTAACTTGAAAATGTATTGCATTTTAAAACAAAATAACAAAACATGTGGTAAAACTTCCTAAAAAGAAGTTTGTTCTGGTTTCAGTATAAACAATATATATTGTATATAAATTATTCTAGTTAGTGGATCATATTCATAGTTGAAGTGATTTTCATCTTTAAGTGATTTTTCTTTTATAGAGAAGTTATGCTCAAAACAATTTGGTGTAGAATTTTTTTTTTTCTAACTCAGAAATTTCTAGTAAATTTCACAAACAATTACAAAGAAATGGCAAGGAACCCATTGACTTCAAAAAATAGTTTTTCTTAAGTGTGATTCTAATCTTAAGTGTGACGTTTGGGGCAACTGTTTATACATTACAGTTTAGGGATCAGTTTGGGGTCAGTAAGATGTTTGTTTTTTTAAAGAAATTAATACTTTTTTCAAAGATGCATTGAATTGATCAAATTTGACAGTCGACATTTATAATGTTACAAATTAATTCTATTTCAAATATATCTTTTTATTAATCAAAGAATCCTAAAAAAAAGTATCAGTTTCCACAAAAATATTAAGCAGCACAACTGATAATAAAAATAAATGTTTCTTCAGCATCAAATCAGCATATTAAAATGATTTCTGAAGGATCATGTGACACTGAGTAAGGATGCTGAAAATTCAGCTTTGCCATGGATAAATAATTTTTTTTAAATATATTAAAAATAGTAAACATGTATTTTAAATTGTAATAATACTTCATAATATTATTATTTTCACTTTGTTTTTGATCAAATAAATGCAGCCTTGGTGAGCAACATTTAAACATCTTAATGACCCCAAATATTTGTACGGTAGTGTAAACTTTTGTAACTGGCATATAGATTTAGAATATTTCACTATTATGTGTATGTACAACAGGTTTGTCTGAGTTGTAACTATCAGATGATCTGTATAACAATACAAACATGTGCTGACCATCTGTGTGTGTGCATGCTTGTATGTAAACGAGTGTACTTGTTTGACCCAGTTGGTGCCAGGCACTCTGCTTTGTGGGCAGACAGACAGCTTCATAGAGTGGGTTAGTGTTTGACTCTTTATGTGCTAAAAGAGTATTTTAGATGTTAGGAACACGAGACAGACAGCAGAGCTTGTCAACATGTGATGAGATAAACGTGTGAAGGTTACTGAGGCTCACACAGACACTTTTGGAATTCTTGTTTAATGCATGTGCCTTACTAATCTTTACTATATGTGTGTTTTCTCCTGTTTTTTCTTTGATTCTCCTTTCTTCATCTTTCTACTAACCCGTGGTGGTTATAAATCTGTGTTCGTTTGTCCTCTCCTCAGACCACGGCCAGAAGGCCCAAGGTGAGCTCAGTCCTGCAGGTCACATGCATAATTTTAGAGTTATTGTTAGAAGTTGAGCGTCAGTGATCTCTGCGTCTCTCTTTCAGCAAACGCGGGCTGGTGTGGGTGTGAAGGTGGGCTCTGGATCAGCGTCTGCTGGAGAGATGAGCAGCAGTGAACCCAGCACACCTGCCCAAACACCACTGGCTGCTCCAGTTATACCTTCACCTGTGGGAAAACTGCCCTCTCCTGGTGCTCCTCCCTTCCCGGGCCCCAGCAAGGTCAGATGCTTTTAGTCACACATGGTTATAGACACAAATTAACCACTGGTTTTTGTTCTTTTTTTACTAGAATTTGCCAATGTGTTGCCAACTTGCCATGTATTCACTTTTGCATTATTTGCAATGTGAAAATGTCTGTAAAGGTTTTCAGTTGTCAAGGTCACAGATGTTGTGAAAGATGTGTCACTCAAAGGCTACTGATCGGTTGTCACGCGTTACTGCAATGAAGAGCACGACGCAGGAGAATATGACAAAAACACTGATAGTCTTTAATCCAATAATCCAAAACAAGAATACTCAGGAGAAATAGTAACAATGCAAAACATAACGGATAATGAACAGAGAGAAATCAAGGCTTAAATACTCAGGGATGTAATCAACTGAACAGAAACAGGTGCATGAAACTAATTAACAACTAAGGAACACAGGCAGGCGAAACAGGGACAGAAGGGTTTAAAGGGATACTCCACCTCTGGAAAGATGAATGTGTATTTAAAATGGGTCATTTATGTAGTAGAAATGTGAAATTATTTTGGAATTTGGAGCCTTTCTAGACTGAGAAAAGCCAGAAAATTTATTTTTGGCTTATGTGGATGAAAGACAACAACTCCCAGAATGCACTTGCTTCGCTGCTCTACGAGGCCACTCCCAAGCCACTCCTACCGGTAAGAGCGCGCAGTTAAACAACAAGACTAGGCTACTAGTGAGTCTCCGTGACGAGTCTGCCCGGGATTTCGAGATCGCCCAAAATATCCGGGATTCGGCTTTTGCGTTCTACAGTCGCCATTCATTATGTTTACTGTGGCGAGCAGGACGAGGCTGAGGGGCGTGAGAGAACGACGCGAGGCCGGTGGCGTGATTACTGATGAGCAACGGAGGAGCGGGAATTTTCTTAGCAATGTTAAAAAGCACATCAACCGATCACTTGTTTAGCGTTCATGTAAACTTTACATTCAGATTCACCAATCGGAATGAATTCAGTTAGATTGAAACAGAAGGTGTGCATGTAAACAATGAATGGCGACTGCAGAAAGCAAAAGCTGAATCCCGGACATTTTGGACGATCTCGACGGCCGGACATGTCCGGGAAAAAGAGGATGGTAACCCCTACTACTCAGCTTTCTCCACAGAATAAGAGACTGACACTATGTGTACATTCTGTGAGTGAGATCCCACCCTCTATGGGCGGGTTGAAAACATGCAGGACAGCCCCTACTACTGGCTATAGTCTTTAGCCTGTAGCCAAAAAATCCTCAGATGACGCAAAATGACGATTTTTGCGTCACCTGAGGATTTTTTCCAGACAAAAAATACAGAAATCTCTTGTCTCAGGGGGACATGAGGGAGGAAAGCACGGTAATTCGAAAACACTACGGGTTTTCTACTGATACAAAGCTTAATGCTAAATCCTGAAGTATCCCTTTCATTTTCACTGTGTTCTGTCCCTGTTTTGCCTGCCTGTGAGACGTGATGTGGGAGAAACACCAAATGAGGGGAAAATAATTGTAAAACAAAATATGAAATACTTTTATTGTGTAATTTCCAATCAAGCTGTAATTTTACCATTATAAAAAGTTGGCTATGAAATTTTCCAAATGCTATTAAACATATTTTGAGATGTGATGGAAATGAATGAATTCTCCTGTGATGTATCACGTATGTACTGTATGTACAAATCAAATATACTAGTTACTAGAGTGAAAAAAGTGTGTTTATTTTCTAAAAGTCCACAGGGCCAAAAGTGCCAGTAGTTGAAGAAACACCTAAATCTTTTAGAAGGTTCTTAACTATTGAACAACAAAATCCTGCTTGCAGGAAGAGGAGTCACTGCGTGCCCAGGTGAAGGATCTGGAGGAGAAGTTGGAGACACTGAAGATGAAGAGGATGGAGGACAAGATAAAGCTGAAGGAGCTTGAGAAGCACAAGATTCAGCTGGAGCAGCTGCAGGAGTGGAAGAGTAAGATGCAGGAACAACAAAACGAATTGCAGAAACAACTCAAAGAGGCCAAGAAGGTATCGACTATATTTTTACTACACATTAATAGTCCAGAATACTGTATATATCGTGATAAGTATCATTGTGTGGATAATGAAGCTAACTCATATTAATGTAGGAAGCTAAGGAAGCTCTTGAAGCTAAAGAGCACTACATGGAAGAGATGGCAGATACAGCAGATGCCATTGAGATGGCCACCCTGGATAAGGAAATGGCTGAAGAACGGGCCGAATCACTGCAACTGGAGGCTGACGCTCTAAAAGAGAGAGTGGATGAGCTGACCATGGACTTGGAGATACTCAAACATGAGATTGAGGAAAAAGGTACAAATACATTCTCTTATGCCCACCAAGGCTGCATTTATTTGATTTAAAATACAGTAAAAACTGTTATATTGTGAAATATTATTACAATTTAAAATAACTGTTTATCATCTTAATATAAACCAAAAGTGCAATATTATTATAATATAGTATAGTATTAAAGTGCAATTTATTCCTGTGATCCAGAGTTGAATTTTCAGCATCATTACTCCAGTCTTCAGTGTCACATGATCCTTAAGAAATCCTTCTAATATGCTGATTTGGTGCTTTAAGAAACATTTTTGAAAACAAAATGGTGCGGTTTCATATTTTTATACATATGAAATATAATGAAAATGAATTTTTCAGAATTCTTTGATGAATAGAAATTTCAAAAGAACAGCATCTATTTGGAATTGAAATCTTATAAATAATAAATGTCTGTACTTTCTGTATTGATCAATTTAATGAACCCTTGCTAAAATAAAAAAGTAAATCACCACACATATTAATCTATGAAAATTCAGGTTCGGATGGAGCAGCGTCTAGTTACCATGTAAAGCAGTTAGAGGAGCAGAATGCTCGACTGAAGGAGGCTTTGGTGAGGTGAGTCTGTGTTCAGTCCCATTGTTCAATGATGTTGTTTGATTTGATGTTGCTCTGTGAAGATTATAATATCAATTGCTCTGTGCATTAGGATGCGTGACTTGTCAGCATCAGAGAAACAAGAGTATGGAAAGCAACAGAAACAAATGGAGAAGAAAAATTTTGAGCTGGATACACTTAGATGCCAGAAAGAAAAACAACAGGAGGAAATGAAGATGGCAGAGAAAACTATCGATGAGCTCAAAGAGCAAGTGAGTTGTGCCAGTACTAAAACTACGAGATGTAGTGACATGTAGGCTTTTTATATCTCTGTGTTCTTCAAAACTTTTGTAACTTTGGACACTCAACTTTGCTATATGTATGGTACTAAATTAATATCATATTCATATACCAAGGTACCATTTCCAAAAATGAATGGCAATACCATAAGGTACTCCAAGTTTAACCGTTCCTACTTGGGCCTACTCTGAGTGGGATTCGAACTGTTGTGCTAGCGCGCCTCTTGAGGCCAGGGGATTGAGGTTTACACGCACAGCTCTTACTGGCCTGTATTACTCTCACTCCCCTAAACCTCACTCCCATCTGGGTCACGGCACCAAATTAAACCAGTCTTATTTGACCGTCTTCGAGTGGGATTCGAACTGTGGTCTCCGGCGTGAGAGGTGGCCGCGCTAACAAGGAAGCTAAAGGCTAAAGGTTGCTAGCGTGCCTCTTGAGCCCAGGGGAGTGAGGTTCATACGCACACCTCTTACTTCAAATACTATGGTATATGTCCAAAAATTATATTTTATGTACCGTGGTACTGAATGAATATCATATTAATGTACCATGGTACCATATCCAATAAGATGTGGTAATATCATATGGTACTTCAAGCGATTTCAAAGAATACTATGGTACATGTTTTTTCCATTGCATGTTCAAAGGAAAATAATTAAAAGTAATTATTATTATTTAATTATTATTGAAATGTAATATATTTATATTTAATCTAAAAAATTATGTAAAGTTATTGTCAGCATAATACCATGGTACATTTTTGGTGCTTTTCCTTATTGTGGGTGTATGGTAATAGTCACTATAATATGTATGTGCTCGTGTGTGTCAGGTGGATGCTGCTCTCGGGGCAGAGGAGATGGTGGAGATGTTGACGGAGCGTAATCTGGACCTGGAGGAGAAAGTACGGGAGCTCAAAGAAACTGTCGCAGATCTGGTGAGTGATCGAAGAGAGTGCGATGTACAGGATTTTGAGGATGTGATGTGTATGTGGTTCAGTTGAGTATATTGAGCAGTATTTGTGTGTATGTGCTGATGTAGGAAGCCATAAATGAGATGAATGACGAGCTGCAGGAGAACGCCAGAGAGACGGAGCTGGAGTTGAGAGAGCAGTTGGATCTGGGTGGTGCCAGCGTCAGGGAGGCGGAGAAGCGCGTGGAAGCGGCACAAGAAACAGTGGCAGACTACCAGCAGACCATCCAGAAATACAGAGAGCTCACTGCACACCTACAGGTTCTGCTGTACTTCACAACATACAAACCACACCACATTAATGCTGATTAAAATACCCACCTTAACGTATATCACATAATTTGTGTGTGTGTGTGGAGCAGGAGGTGAACCGGGAGCTGATGAGCCAACAGGAAGCCAACGCTGAGCAGCAGCAACAGCCTGCGGAGATCTTCGATTTCAAGATTAAATTTGCTGAAACCAAAGCCTATGCCAAGGTCAATCCAGAGAACACGTCTTTCTAACACCGCTATTCAGAATCCAATTCACAAATTAATGAATTAGTCAAACTGATTGGTGAATCAGAATGAGTTGAACACAGAAGTCATTGGTTTGAATTATGAACTGAATTGTCAGATGATTCATTTCTTCACTGAACTGCAGATTGTGTCAAACTCAAAAATGAGCCATGCGTCTCTCATATGAAAATGCATGTCTGTTTGTAATTCTAGACCATAGAAATGGAGCTGCGTAAAATGGAGGTCACTCAGGCTAACAGACAGGTGTCACTGTTGATTTCCTTCATGCCTGACTCCTTCCTGAAACACGGAGGAGACCATGACTGCATCCTGGCTCTACTGCTCATCCCACGACTCATCTGCAAGGTGAATGTTCTGAAGTGTGTGTGTTTTACATTCCAGGGAGTGTACACAGCATTTGTAAATGACTAATGTGTGTCATATCAATAGCTTTTACTATTTTCATAACATGTTATTGCATTGCTGTTGGCGATTAGTAGAGGGGAGTAAGGGGTCAATGGTTTGGCTGGTTAGCTTAGATGTCATAACTACACCATTCTGCTGTCAAAACATGTATATAATTTTCCCTGTTTTCATGTTTATGGGTGAGTGACTCAAATGTTAACACCAAGGCTTAACCCAGGCCTTTTCAGACTTTTAGATGCCATTGACTCCCAAATATGATCACCTTTGTGTGAGGAACCCCATCCTAAAATTTAAAAGACATAGTTTCTTGCATAAAAACTCAATTTATACTGTGAAAAAGTATTACTATAAATGTCTAAAATATTATTTGTAGTTACATTATTAAATTTTTTGGTACTCATTATAATACTGTACTGTTATTTATTAAATGATTTAAAAATATATATATTTATGTAATACAATTTATGTATGACTCATTAACTTACTGTATTTTAATCATTTTGTATTAGTTTGTTTGTTTTAATCAATTTTTTTATTTTTTTTTATTTTAATCTTATTGTTTTTATTTATTTATTGTTTATTTATTTACTGAAAAAATATGGCTTAACTTGTTTTCAGCATGTGCACTAACCACTAAGCTACAGTTCCCATCCAAGATTCCTTTTTGCGAGTTTTGGTTGAATGCGTTTGTGTGTGTGTATATGTTGCAGGCAGAGCTGATCAGTAAGCAGGCTCAGGAGAAGTTTGAGTTGACTGAGACGTGCTCTCAGAGGGCCGGGATGAGAGGAGCCGCCGGAGAGCGGCTGAGCTTTGCTGCTGGACTCATCTATTCTCTCACACTGCTACAGGCAGCACTGCACAAATATGAACAGTAGGTCTACCTGATCTTGCACTTTCTGAAGCGTTAACATCCTCAAGACCACATGCAATATGTCAATAAGTGCCATTATTTCCTGTTGAAGCAGGAAGTTAGGGTAGAGCACCTCAAAAGGCTTGTTGTTTTTTAAAATGTCTCCCTCTATCTCTCTCATGCAGTGCTCTGAGTCAGTGCAGTGTGGACGTGTACAAGCGTGTGGGTTCTCTGTACTCTGAGATGAGCGTCCATGAGCGTTCCCTGGATTTCCTCATAGACCTCTTGTACAAAGACCTGCTGGATGAAACTGTCAATGTGGAACCTCTAACCAAAGCTATTAAATACTATCAGGTATCATAGCATAATGTCATTTTTTAACACGTGAGTAACACATACACACATTTATATATATATATACTATATATATATATGTGTGTATGTGTTTGTTTGTGTGATTATGTGTGTGTGTGTGTTAATGTAAATATACAGTATGTTACTGACCCCAAACTGTTATGTTATGTTATGTGTTGATTCTCATTCCCAACTGAAGCATATCATGATAGCAGCAAAGCATCTCAAATGCTACATTTACAAACCTAAACCTGAAGCCTAAACTTAGCTAAGACACTACTATTGTTCGCCTGGTGTTTTCTTCAGAAAGTGCAAGTCAAATGATCTATTGACATATATTTATTTTTATTGCAGCACCTTTACAGTATTCATCTCGCTGAACAGTCTGAGGACTGTACTGTGCAGCTAGCAGACCACATCAAAGTAAGAACATCACTTAAAGACACAAACGTCGGTTCTGTTGCACACATCTATAACACATCTTCATGTGTGTCTGTAGTTTACCCAGAGTGCTCTGGACTGTATGGCAGTGGAGGTGGGGCGTCTGAGGGCCTTCATACAAACGGGACAGGACGAGGAAGGGTTTTGTGTGCTGCTGAAGGATCTGGACACTTCCTGTAGTGACATACGACAGTTCTGCAAGAAGATCCGCCGTCGTATGCCAGGCACAGATGCACCGGGCATCCCAGCTGCCCTCAGCTTCGGGCCACAGGTGCTCTTATTCATGTACTCGATATGTTAAATTCTAGACATATCTTGGATATCTCAGCCTTCCATTGATGGGGTTTATGTGTGTGTGTAGGTGTGTGAGACCCTGGCAGAGAGCAGAAGGCAGCTGGCCTGGGTGAATGCTGTGCTCCAGGAAGTGGCAGCAGCAGCCGCTCAGCTCATCGCCCCTCTCAGCGAACATGAGGGACTTCCAGCCCTCAAACTGGAAGACATGGCCTTTAAAGCAGCTGAACAGGTATGTTTGGGTGAAACATGGCTGGGTCACCACAAAATCGAAATAAAAAGAATAATAACATACACTACTGGGGTCAGTAAGATTTTTTTAAGAAGTCTCTTATGCTCACTAAGGCTGCATTATTTGGTCAAAAATACAATAAAAATGTTGTAAAATATTATTACGCTTTAGAATAGCTGTTTCGAATAAATATAATACATATTTTAAAATCTAATTTATTCTTAAGATGTAAAGCTGAATTTTCAGCAGTAATTAATCCAGTCTTCAGTGTCACTCAATCCTTCAGAAATCATTCTTATATGCTGACTTGCTGCTCAAGAAACATTTCTTATTATTATCAATGTTGACAACAGTTGCTGCTTAATATTTTTGAAGAAACTGATACTTTTTTTTCAGGATTCTTTGAAATCTTTCAAAACATAAATGTCTTTCCTGTGACATTTGATCAATTTAATGCATCCTTGCTGAATAAAAGTATTAATTTTTAAATATAATAATAAATAAATATATATATATATATATATATATATATATATATATGCTTAATATTTTATGCTAGATGCGATTAATCGAGTTGATTATACTAATTATATTATATTATATATTATTAATCAAATCTAACATAAAAGTTTGCAAATATATACACACACACATACACATACAGTATACAGTATATATATATATTTACAAACTTTTATGTTAGATGCTATTAATCGATTTGACAGCACTAAATATAATATAATATCATATAAATGACAATGTGGGGATGTAATTTAATCTCTTTGGATCTTTTTTTCAGATCTATGGGTCACAGGGCATAAACGCCCAAGAGTGTCTGCGGCAGTCATGCAGTGTTGTCATAGCAACCATGAACAAGATGGCTACCGCTATGCAGGAGGGAGAATATGACTCTGACAGACCACAGAATGGAGTGAGTCTGGGCCCTCTTTTAGTGTGTCCATCTGCCTGTATAACAACGGCTATGAATGTTTGTTGTGTATCTATTGTATAGATATCTCCTGTTGAAGTCCGAGGAGCGGCGCTAAGGGCAGAAATCACTGATGCTGAAGGACTCGGTCTTAAACTTGAGGACAGAGAAACTGTCATTAAAGAGCTTAAGAAATCCCTTAAAATAAAGGTAGAAACACTCACACTCAGACATACTATTATTTGCACAAGATAACAAAATATTAAAATGTGAAAATGCTGAGTGAAAACTGGTCTCGTTCATAGGGAGAGGAACTGAGTGAGGCCAGTGTGCGTCTCAGTTTGCTGGAGAAAAAGCTGGACAGTTCGTCTAAAGATGCGGATGAGCGAGTGGAAAAGATTCAGACGATCCTAGATGAGACGCATTCACTCTTGAAAAAGAAAGAGAAGTAAGAGATGATGGGGTTTCTTGCACATATTTAGGCTGTGGGTCTTAATGCCACAGGATAGTTATAGGGATACTATACTGTAAAAAAGGCAATTAATATGGGTATTATAATCCGTAGGGAGTTTGAGGAGACCATGGATGCTCTCCAGGCTGACATAGACCAACTAGAGGCAGAGAAAGCAGAGCTTAAGCAGAGAATCAACAGCCAATCAAAGATGACCATTGAAGGCCTGAGAGGAAGTCAAGCTTCTGGCATCGCCTCCATTGTGAATTGTGGCATCACTGCTGGTAAGATAAGGGAATCAAACTAGTTCAAATGTCTTTCTTAAGTCTTAATTTTAAACTGTCTAATATGTCTTCCATTGTTTGTATTCCTTGTAGAAGAACAAAAAGGTAAATTTGTTGTCAGTGTGACATTTTAAATATCTCTAGTTCTCCACTCATGGTCTCTCTGTGCACTGCATGTGTGCATGCAAGTTATCCTTGCTTATGTCACTAGATATAATATTTAGTTTGTGCTTTACAAATATTTAATCACGCTTCCCTTTCATAATTTGCATGTGCTGTAATTTAGGCTTACTTAGATGCACGTCTCTTGATCACTGTCCTTTATTGCACAGAATGCTTGATTCTGATTGGTCAATCGTGACATTCTGCTCAAAAAAAAAAAAAAAGCTAAACTGTTTGATTGACTGATTTCCCATACAACAGTTTAGTTTCCTTCCTTATAGCTTTCTGCATGGTATTCCATGTCTCGCATAAACCATGTGGTCTCTTTCTTCTCATCTAACATATTTAGTCAATGAAACATTATGACAAAAATAAACTTTTTAGGTAAAAAAAATTGGAGTTTATTTTTTGGGATAATGTGCATTATCACTTACATATGCTTTATAAGCCTATATCTAATATTTGAATTATAATATTTGAAATCTCAATTATTATGATCTCCATTTAGTGGACTATTGAATCCTGAATGGATTTTATAGAATCCACCTAGAAGATCCTCCCTTTGAGATGTCACTGTTTTATTATAATAGTTTAATAAACACTGGTAAGAAACTGTAACATTGTGTAATATAATTAACATTTTAAATAACTATTTATTATTTTAGAATATATTTTAAAATGATCCTTCTGAAATCATTCTATTGTGCTGATTTTGGTGCTCAATAAACATTACTTCTACATTTTTCTTCTACAAACATGGCTCTTCATACATTTTTTCAGGATGCTTCGATTAACAGAAAGTTCAAAGGAACAGCATTTATTTGAAATATAATCTTTTGTAACATTATAAATGTCTTTACTTTCACAATGTAATGAGTCCTTGCATGAATTTCTTTTTTTTTTTTTATCTCACTGACCCCAAACCTTTTAATGGTAGTCTATTTTTATATATATATATTTATATTAGAGAAATATATCAGTTGTCTCTGTCTTTGTTAAAGTGATAGTTCACCCAAAAATGAAATTTCTGTAATTATTTACACACCCTCAAGTTGATGAGTTTCTTTGTTCTGTTGAACACAAAAGAAGATATTTTGAAGAATGTTGATAACAAGACAGTTGACGGTAGCAATAGTATTTTTCCTACTATGGAAGTCGATGGCTACTGTCAACTGTCTTGTTACCAACATTCTTCAAAATATCTTCTTTTGTGTTCAACACAGGTTTATAACAAAATAAGGGTGAGTAAATGATGACAGAAGTTTCATTTTTTGGGTGAACTAACCCTTTAATGTAATTCAATAGGTGTGTGTGCAGCTGCAGGAGTGCAAGTGATGGATTCTCCACTGCTGACTCAGCAGATTGAAGCTCAGCGACTCAGCATAAAGCACTTGAAGAACGAGAACAACAGACTGAAGGTCTCTCCTACTTCCCCACAAGCACATTTCCCCAATGCAGGCACCAAGGATTTAGTCTCACTTTTGTTTTTGTGCGTGTGTGTGTGTGTGTGTGTGTGGGCTGCAGGCAGAAAAGATGCGTGCTCAGCTGGCGTCTCTCACTCCTCTGAACGTGCCAAAGCTGGGCTGGAGAGAGGGCTGCAGGCCGGAGGTGTTGTCTAGTGCCCTCTACCGAAAAACAGACCAACTACTAGACACTCTGCTCCAGATGAGTGCCAATGTAAAAGTGGTGGACATCACAGGGAAATCTCCAGGTCTGTCATAATTCGACTTAACAACACCGATTTCTGTTGTTTTTACATGAATTGTTCAAGCGCATATGTGTTTTGGTTAACAGTGAGTCCCAGTGCGCAGCTCCTAGAGCAAACTGCAAGACTGCAGTCGCTCAGTGACACCCTCGATAGGCTTAAGGTAAAACAAAAATGCTTCAAAACCATAGACATCATTTACATGTCTCTTGTATTTACTTTAGCAACCTATTTCTTTAAAGGATGAGGTTGCTGAACATGTAGTGACTCATAGGCCTGGTGCTCAAGTCTCGTCCGATTTTGCCACTTTTCCCTGCACTTCCTTTGTGAAGGTAAGACAGATGCATAAAATGACATTGATCCACATCGTTTGGGTCTGTATAAACCTCTCATTCTTTCTCTTTCCGCTCTCAGGCAAAGGAGGAGAAGAAAGGAGATGCTGTGTTAGTCGGCCGTGTGATGATGCCTTGCGCCCAAGGGCAGGAACAGGTGCATCGTCTGGTGCTTTCACAGACACAGTTACAGAGAGTTCATCGCCTTCTCCAGACTTAAAATGACCCGTCGCCTCTTTGCAAAAAACTAAACTTATTCAAAGTCCATCTTCAAAACCCCAAAATTTGAAACAACAGATATCCCAGCTAACAGGGAACATTCTCAGAACTTTGGTTAATGTTTTTGTCTGAAACGCTTTAGCTGGATGTTTGTCTAACGTTCTCTCAAAGTTATTAACAAGCGTTCTTCCAGTAACATTAATAGAATGTTCAAAGTTACCTGGTCTTTAATAATGTTCTCAAAATGTTAGCACAAAAACGTTTTTCAGATTTTTTCTGAAACGTTTTATTTGGACATTTGTATTATGTTTGTAAATGTTATTCTTGTTTCAGAACATTCAGAGAACATTTCATTTTTAATTACGTTCGCATAATGTTTGCAAAATTATAAAGCGGAAACATTCAGGAAGTTTTGAACATTCAGGGAATGATCAGAAATAGCGCTTTCATAACTTAATGGGAACGTTAGCAAAATGTTCTTAGAATATATTTTTCGTTAGCTGGGATTATGGAGAATGTATTTATGGCCACAAACCAGATTTGAAACATGAGACATGCTGAGGATGTTTTATTAACAAGGCATGAAATAGATGATTCAGCATGACCCCCGCATGAACCCTTCCCTGATCTGGATTTCCAATGACCCATGTTTACAAGTATTTAGCTAACAGGATTTCAATTTCAACCATGTATGTGTTTAATTAGTGGTGCTTTCCAAGTGATTAGACTTATGATTTTCAACGGACGGACGATAAAACGGGGAAAAATCCAATAAAATAGGGGTAGAGACCAGAGCCATGTGATTCGACCAGTAAACAACCACCAAATACCCTGGCAACCACCTAGCAATTGCATCGCAACACATTAAAAACCAATGAAAACCTTATAGCAACGCTCTGGCAACTACCTGAAGCAAGCACTGCTTACATTTTCGTGGCTTTGGAGACGCTCTGAAGGGAGGGTGGGATCTAATGCTTTCAAAACTAGCTTGCTATTGCTAGCCGCTATGAAATTGCCTACCCTACCTTTAATAATTAGGTGTTTCAGGTATAAAGGTGAGTATCAAACATTTGATTTTAATCATTTGATACATGTAATGTATTTAGAACATTCTGAATCGGGAGGCCAAAGATGGACAAATTCCCAATTTTAGGGCTCTATTTATTCAGCATAACTGTGCTAATGCAACTTAGAACCGGTACATTTTTCTCTTTAAAACACATCAGATGCAGTGATCGCCTGGCACAGCCCTCTTAATACTCAAAATAGTTATCCAGGTGTCAGAAAGACAGGAAAGAGAGTATGCTTTTCAAATAAATAATAAGTCACATATTTAACAGCTCTGTGTGCTCGACTGTGATGCCTGAATGTGCCATGCAAATGTGCTTCTGTAAAGAAAATACAATTGTTCTTTTAAGTGAATGTTCAGATTTAGTGCCAAGCAAGGGCGAGATAAAAACATCAGGTGAATGAAGCTGTGGGCTCAAATAAAAAGAGGACATTAGACAACAATATTTATTAACTGTTGTATATTTGCTCCAAGAGCTTGTCAGTATTCAAGTGGTCTTAAATTAGCAATGGTTTGCTTTGTTACTATTAATTTATTAACCTATTAACTGTACAAAATGCATACTGTTGCTTACAGTATTGTTGAATGTGTTGGCATCTTGTGAATTAATTTAAATAAATTATTATGCCATTAATTGCATATTGTTTGGCTTTATCTTTTAATAAAAATGTTGCCTCATTAGTATAGCATTAGTCCTGTTCATCTGAAGGGTTCGCTTCATCAGAATTATCCACACACACACATTGGATCTGGCACAGGTTTTATGCCGGATGCCCCTCCTGACACATCAGAGCTTGCATAGGTAAAACTAATGTGACTACATGGGACATACAGTATTTGCATTGACTAACCAGCAATGAAAGAAAACTGTTTGCATAAGAACCATAAAAAGGGTGATAGCTAAAACTGTTGGAAAAATGTGTCCTCTTTATGTTGCTCTTACAAAAACAGGTCTGTTTACCACAGTAAAGAGCGACACACAACTCTGCATCACTTACTGGAACTGAAGAATATGTTCTTCTTAACATGGCATCAGATGGGATATATTAATCACGATTGAACTACAAACTACCAGTGTGATTTTGCAACATATGGATACCACCACAATATTGGACGGTAATAACACGGCTCCTCACAGCAATGGCACCAGCAGAGTAGACCAGATCCAAGAGATCATTAGATGGATCACATTCGCTGTTGGGCTTCCAGGAATCGGCTTCTCTATCTACCTCATGGGCATGCAGGCAAAAAATGGCAAGGCTGCACCTGTCTACCTCATCAGCCTGCTCGCATCCGACATCTTCAATATCCTTGGGCGGCCGAAGGCGTCTGCGGACGACACCAAGAATACCAGTATGCAGAGTATGGATATATCCTCCCTGATATTTTACTTTGGCATTATTTCCAACATCGTGTTCATGGTATGCGTTGCTCAGGAGCGATATCTGTTGGTAACCTGTCCACAATATAATGCCTTCTGCATGAAAATCAAGCAGTCGAGCATGATTTCACTGGGTGTGTGGGCAGCTCCGTTTGCAATACTCTTCCTGGCTTACCAAGGATATTTCGTCTTGTTTTCCATAGCACTTCTTATCCCACTACCACTCCTAGTGTTTTTCTTTCTGGATTCTTTCAGAGTCATATGGTGTACAAAACGGCTAGCACCTGTGACTGACAGAAAAAAGATTCTGGGTATGCAGATGGCCATCTTGACTAATTACAGTATGCTTTACTTCCCCTTTGTCCTTAATACACTGCTCAAGGCATTGTCTCTAAGCTCCTATGTTTACTACTTGGGACTTGTAGCTGATCTTCTTCTCTATCTTGGCCCACTTGTGGACCCATTCCTCTCAATCCTTCTTACCAATGGAATTGGTGACATTTTGAAGGCCTTTCCCTGCTGTGCGAGGACGAACACAGAGGAGAATATAGAGATTGTGAATACAGACACTGTGGAAACAGTGTCTGGTATGTTAACTATGCTCTGAGAATAATGTGCGTAAAATTGATAATCAAAAAACGTACTAATAATTGTTCATTTTGATTGTTACATTTTTACAGCTTAGTTTAAAGGGTTGTCACCCAAAAATGAATATTCTGTTATAATTTACTTACTCTCATGTTGTTTCAAACCTTACTTTCTTCTGTGGGACACAAAAGGAGATATTTTGAGAAATGTCTCAGTGGTTTTTTGTCCATGCAATGATAGTCAATGGTCAACAAAACATTCTTCAAAATATCTTCTTTTATGGTCTACTTAAGAAAGTCATACAGGTTTGAAACAACATGAGGGTGAGTAAATTATGACAGAATTTTCATTTTTGTTTGAACTATCCTTTTACGATGATTCAATGCCAGAAAGATGTTCAATGTTATGCCAAAAAGACTGCATAAGAAGACAAAGCAAATAGCTAAAATTGTTCAAATTTGCCATTATAATAAACTTCATTGATATTGGTAACTCTTGAGTTCTACTAACAGGTTAACTCATGTGAAAAATATTCGGCTTGACACAAAGGGTGAAATAAATGTTTTATGACACAGATGTGCTACTGAATGCCCTTTAGCTGTAATGTGTAAAATATTGATGATATACAGTAATTTAGTGCACTGTAATAACCCGTTTAGATATTTAAAGAACAGTTCACCCCCAAAAAATATTGTTCTACCCCCATTTACTCACCCTCATAACTAATCCTTTATTCTATGGACCACAAACGGAGATGTTCAGTAGAAAATCCAAGCTGCTGTTTTTCACACAATGGCTGTTCAAGCAAGATTTTTTTAGTGAATAATGACTTAAATTTCAGTCCGTTCCACACGCAAAGCTAAGCTATATCTTATAGCTCCAGATGACTAAGAATAACTAGTAAACACTAGTAACCTTTCACATCTCTTTTTATGTTTGATTAATGAAAGAAACTCATATGGATTTCAAACTAAATGAGAGTTATGTAAGTAATGTGAATTATGAATATAGGTGAATTATCATATATATTTAACAACATTCTTGCATGTTACCATTGAGTTGTCAAAATGAACTCTTGTTCGAGAACTTGTATACTTTCTTTAATATTCATAAAATGGAATACAAATGTTGTCCCAAGTACATAGAAGACTCTAAAAACTAAAAAGGTGTAAAACATCTGAGGAAGGACTCGTAGGATATTAAGTCTGCCACTAAAACCGAACAGGTAGAGAAAGAGTGCAGAGCTCTCGGAGCATGTAACGGTAAAAATCTTCAGGCACAGTCACCAAAGTGTGGGAGTCATTACAAAAGTGAGGAGATTTGGCTTTTGTAATCCGCACACAACAACACAATCATATACGGATTGGAACACAAGAAATCTGTAAACAAATGTTCTCCATAAAAAAGGTCTCTGACTAGGCGCTTTCTTTTGGAAATGGGGAAAAGGCTTGCGAGCATCTCCAGCGTAAGAAAAGCATAAAAAAAAAAAACGGTGATTGAAAAGAGCCATTGTATTTAAATCCTGAGTTTTTCAAAACAAAACATAAAAGGCCAAAAAAAAATTACAAAAATTAAAAACACTGTCAAACGCATGGAAAGTTTTACAGTAAACAAGATTGATAGTTTCCAGGCCCGTAACGGTCACTTGAGCGTAATGAAACAAATCAGTGAAAACAGAAGGTGGGCTTCATCCAGTCCGCTGGTGGATTGCTAGTCTCTCAGGAGAAGGGGCGAGGGGCCTATTGGCAGCAGAAGCTGTGGTCCAGCTCTAACCAGAGGTGGCCTGTCAGTCAAGGCAGCGGGGTTCATCGGCGCGGTTGGTGTCGGGTAGGTCTGGGAGCGGGTGCCACGGCGCAGGAAGGCGTTGAGGCAGAAGCCGCAGCATCCTCTGCCTCCTCCAGCTCTCCCTGGAGCTCCTGACTAACACTGGACTGCAGTGCCGCCGGCGTCAACCACTCCTTTGGCAGACAGCTCTGAAGGAAGGGCACACAAGAGCTGAAGTAGGCCAGTCGGTTCACCCAGCGTGGGATTTCTCGACCGCAGAGGATCTGGGGCAGACGTGAGGAGGATATGGTGAGATTTTGGCCTCTTTATGGCAACAACTAGATGAATGTATCTACTTCCCTCGGCTTACCTCTGATAGTGCTGAGGAAAAGTGATTGCAGTTCTTGTGCATGAGGTGGTAGGCATTCCCCTTATATTCCTTCCCCATTTCCTCCACAATTCTCTCCACATCCTCTTCTGCGAAGTCTGTGCTCCCTAAAACAATGGCCTCTCTGAGAAAGCAAGTAGAAAGTTAAGAGGGTGTGAGAGAGGGAGATGTTTTTACAAACATATCCTTTCAGTCTGATCGCTGTGGATATTGGAAATATTCTGACTCACTTGAATTTGAATGTCTCTCCGAGCTCTGTGGCTTCACCAGGTGTTATCTCAAATATACCTGAAAAAGGATAAGGATGTCCTCCATAGGCAAACTCTGCAACACAAGAGAAAGTACGAGTTAGGGGTGTGCGATATGACTTAGAACCATTAAAATGTCTTCGCGATCTGCCTTTACAGAGAGATCGTTAGTATTGTGCTACAGTGCACATTTTATGATTTGCAAGCATTAAAGCCTTGCCAAATCATTTTCAAAGTATTTTACACGCACACTGTTATACGGGTTTCAGAGCGCACACACCCGAAGCGTGCAAACAGGAAGCCAGCTGTCACAGCACATGAGTACTGGACCAAGTTCTTTTTCTCTGTCTTGTTGTCTCTGTCAAATACATACAAGGTTATGTCAAAATAATTAAAATAAAAGTAGTCAGTTATACTGTATCTTAAGTGAATGTAATTTGTTTGAGATTACATTAGATCTATACATTCTGTCTTAAAGTGACAGCAGCCCCAATAAACCTGCTGCTGTCTGTGTCAATGTTAATCAAACAACAAAAGAAAAAAACGATTAAAGTCCACATGATTCAAAATTGACCCTATTTACTTTGTTTGCGCATATTACTAGTCTTGTGGTGAACAATTAATCCATGCAAGTTAATTAGAAATTAGTCTGGCTGTAGGCTACTACTCAGTCATTTTTATAATTACTATTTTATTTCAGTGAGTTGCCAAGGAAACATTTTTCATTTTAATTCAGTTTAAGATTTAACAATCTAATACAAACATTATATTTTAATGAAATCAATGAAAATGTATTTTAATCGTTTTTTAATAGTAATAGTTTTACATACACATTGCAGTGTAGATGCCTACTATGTTAATGTGCTATAGGTCAGATATATTTATCTGTCTAATTGGGGTTAAAGTCGAATAGCAAACTTTGTTGATTAGTATCTTGTGTTGGCAGTGACTAAAAACAACTTAGTTTGTGTCCTAACATAACCTGTAAAGCTGTGGGCTCTTATTTGACATTTTGATCACACAGAAAATATTCAAGAATGCCAATGCAAAATAGATGCCAAACAAAGCAACTTTTCTTCTGAATGAACTGGAAGCCTTTGGAGGCAGAAACCATACAAGATGTCAAGGTCTTTTCCTGTTGCATCAACATATCATCTATGATGTGAGGTTTAGTCATGTTTAGACAACCCCTTCTTTCTTTGTATAAGTCATGATGCAAGACTTCTGATTAACTGGACTTTTGAGTAGCTTGACTCATTTGTGTCTGAGTCATATCGTGAGCCTTACCTCTGCCATAGATCTCAATTCCTGAGTGAAAGACTCCAATTCCCAGAGAGGTAGTGAATTCATTGATCCAGTACTATAAGGAAACATAACAAGTCTGAGTGACATACTGCCAAATGGTAAATGTTTTTCAAGGACAACTGGAATGATTTGCAATGTTAAATCTGAAAAGAATGTAAAAAAATGTGTCTTTATATACTCAATAAAATAGATTCTCAATTTCCATAATAAACCATTCTAAATTATGGACATTCAAGTGTACAGTACTACCATATTATTAAGGCATCTTAAAGCACTATTAAACCAAAATATTGAATAAACACAAAAGGGATGGGCGATTTGTGGAACTAAATGAGCGTTACAATTCTGTGGAAATCTGTTCATCTTTTTTAATTTCCCGTGGGTAGCCCAAACATATGAAGTGTTTATTCAAGAGCTAGCTATAAACATCAAAAATATATTCAAAATATTGAATAAACACACAAGGGATGGGGGATGTGTAGAACTGAATGAGCGTTAAAATTATGTGAAAACCTGTTCATCTTTTTGAAATTTTCTGTGGGTAGCCCAAATATTTGAAGTGAATATACATGAGACAGCTATAAAACATCTCACAAAACATTCACAATATTGCCTATATTTGGACCAGGTTTAAAATTATTGTTTTTCTTATGCACATTATCTCTACAATTAGGCTACTATACTAATACATTGTGAACTGCTGTGCAACCATTAAAGTATGCTGATTTCAAAACGATTGCTGCATTCAAAATGAGCAAACATGCATTGCAGAGTAATGGATATGTACAGACAGGCTAAGTGACTGAGCACTTGACAAACCTTTACACCCAAATCCATCCCATTAACAAGTCTGTTAAGTTGTAAATTGCAAGGAAGTACCTGACAGATGCCCCTAACTGATTATGTGTCACCAGAAAATAAGATGACCAACGCTTTTCAGCATTAAGTGTGCAGCAGTAAATGATCTAGCCTATACTTGTAATATATTCATGCTCCAAAATACACACTAAGGATTTTGGCACAGTGTAAAATGATTTGTTTTGTTGAAACATTTTAAAATAAGAAGAAAAAAATAAGGGTGAGGGATGAGAGAAATTAAGCAACTAGACAGTTCTCCAACTCCACCTCATTCAGTGTTGTGAAATAAGATACTTATCCCCATGGCCTCAATTACGTCAAAGCCTATTATACATATCCTTCATCACAAAACTGGGGATTAGTCTCTCTGTGATCAGCAACTAGCTTCTAAGTGTGATTTTCAGCAAGAGTACTCCCATGCCAATAGAGATGGGATTAGAAAATAAAATCTACAAGCTCAAACTTGAACTATATGTGGTAGATCTCACACTGATACCAGTCACTGATAATTTTCTATGGGAACTGCTGTAAGGGGACTTTTCATTTCAATAAAAAAACCTTATAGTCATGCAATGTTTAAGGGATCATAGGTTTATAACATTTATAATGAATTGGCCCCGAAATTACAAACTACACATTAGAAATCACAGGCCACTAGTCTGTCAAAAACATTAGCACCCATCTCTAGCTAAATGGGCTGTATAAATCTCCTACATTGTTTATACGCTTAAGTTAACAGCTTGTAAAGCGATTCCCATCAAAATTACTTGACAACTTCAAAAAATCCTGGGGCAGCTCAAATTTCTAGTCTTAATCTTTATGTGAGAACAGAAGCTTAAAATATACCCAACATTAGTGAGGAGGCCTAAGGAAAGTATACATTTCCATGACCCTGTTTCAAGGGGTCAATGAGACACATGAGACAGACTAAATCTTTAAATGGAGACTATTCACGTTACTTAGAGATCAATGACACTTAGAAGGTACGGTCAATATTACCAGTCAATTTTTTATAGTCTCCTTTCGGCCCACAATGCATTTGTGCATTTGGGGTAAAATGAATGTGTTACAATGCAGTATATGAATAATATGCCTTCCACAACACAAAGTGACTATTTTAATTGCTACATAAAGTGGTTTACTTTACATTATGTAAAATATTATAAGATAGATAGATTAAAAAAATTAAATCAACGAAAACCTCTTTCAAGATAGATAGATAGATAGAAAGATAGAATTCCACTGTTGAACATGATTTTAAAAAGTTGTTGAAATAATGTGGACTGATGGCTTCAACAAAAACATATACCATCGTTTAACAGCCTCGTAGCTCACAGTAGGTCTGTCTTTAACGGTTTAAAATGTACCGTTACAAATCAATTCCCCCATGGAGAAAATGACTGGGATTTGTACTTCTGTAACGGACTGTTTGAGTATTTCCGCTCGCTGCCTCGCTCTGAAACTCTGGCGGGGAATGGAAAACTTGAAGTGGAGTTCTACTCGAGTGATTACAGAACGCTTTGAGCAAAGATCTCCCTGTCGCTCTTCTCCACTTATATACGATATTCCAGTCCGGAATTTAGTCTGTTCCGTGCTTGTTGACACGCAAAGCTTGACGCTTGTAAGATAGTTGAAACGTTCTGAAACGCAAGTTTCTTGATATTAATTAGTTATTATTGGACTATAAAATAAATGTTACTCGCAATTTTGCCTTTAGTGTTATGTATAGTCTGATTTAGAGTCCAGAGGCTCTCTTATTCGCGTGATACTGATCAATTGAGCAGTTTTCGAAAGCAGAGAGAATACAGTGTTTATTAGCATGGCTTCTCAACAGCTGTCTCAGATCACACAGGTGGATTCAAATGACTGTTGAATTAACTGGGTCGCAGCTTTCAGATAGATCGTCGAATACAATTCTACAGCTGATACACTTGATGACCTTTACTGCAGAGAGATGTGATTAGACTTAAATATTGTTTAAGGAAATAAAGGATGAATCATCTGATAAGCTGCCAATACAATTTTGCACACATTTCCTCATACTATACAACTTTATCTCTATCTCAAAGCATGCTGACATGGCTGTGCCTCAAACCCTAGTAAGCTGACTACGTACGCGTTCAAACGTGTCCAAAATACTGCCTAAGTAGGCAGCTCGCTTTGTTTTAGGACACAGCCATTAATACATGTGTTGAAGTAATGCCAATACTAGACACCTCTGTCACAGGAGTGACTTATCAGTATTTGTTTTAAAGGCACCTACCATATCATAAACGTTCAGAATAACCGGCTCGTTTGCCATCACAGGTGTGTAACGTAATGTGTTTTTCTTTCACTTTTAGCTGCCGACCAGCTGCTGCTGCGGTCCTCCTCCGTTTTTCTTTTCACTCTATTTCTTAGCACCCGGAATTATGTTTTTCCCTTTGTAAGCACCGCTGCTGCGTCCTCTTGACTTTTGCAGGATTAAAACAGTTTAGAGACATCTAAGAGCTGGTCCTGAAAGGGGTTTTCATTGATTGAATTTTTAGGCCACTTCTATTTAGTCCAGCTACAGGGAGTAGCGACGCTGCTAGGCTAACTGCCATTTAGCTTCTTGACCAGCGGAGGCAAAAACGAACGGCACACAAAAGATAAAAATATTCGTGAAGTCTCAGCCATTCAGACGACGAAGTGATATTTACAGTGAACGGAAATGAAAGCAGATGCACTTCTGAAAAAAAAGGAAGACGTTTAGCACCCGCGATGTGAACAGCCTCCCCCGTTTTATGTGTCTGATGATAGTGCGGGTGAACTGAATGCGCGTGCCTGATGATGCTGCCCAACCTCACAGCAGTGCATTACTGCCACTCTGATGCTTTTATAGAACAAAACACCCTCCACACATCATTACATTAATCTATCGTATCGATACACACCCTTACAATGTTAAAACCAAATATATGTAAACATTTTACCAATAAATATTTATTGATAAAGTTTTTTGTGTGGAATAGAGAAAAACTATATGCTTTGTGTTTGGGGAAGGAATGAGAATGACAATTAACACTTGATTATAAATGCTCAGTACATTATGCAAATTAGAACTATATATGCTATGTGCTTTGTGTTTGGGGAAGGAATGAGAATGACAATTAACACTTGATTATAAATGCTCAGTACATTATGCAAATTAGGCCTAAATGGTTATAATAAGTAGCCAATGTCTGTTTTGAATCCGAGAACATAAACAAACATTAATTTGGTTGTGTGATTTAATAATGAAACAAAGGGCCACAGTTAATTTAATCAAACCATTTACATGAACGGTTTGGTATAAGATAATTCGTTCTGCTTGTTTTTAATGAATAAAGTAGTGACAGGAGTCTATCTAAACTATATGAGAATTGAAATAATAAGTTTATATATATATAAAACATATGCTGTGTAAATCATGTCCATTATTAGGCTACACAAATTGTCCCAGTGAACTACACAATCTACTCCAAAAATGTAATTCTGCTTGTGTTTAGTGAAACTAGGCCCATTGATAGTAAAGTGACAGTATCTGAACTACATATACACACTCATGAACTATTGTATATGTAGAAGACATATCTGTAGAAGATGGAGCAAAGTATGATGAGTAAAATAAAGGCCTGGATCAAAACCATAAAGACAAGCGCTGGTCACACCTCTGAAGAAAGCAGATAGTTTTATTGATTATTAAAGATCTGTTATTTTCAGGAGAAATTAATAGCTTACATTCTGATTCCGTTTGGACTGCAAATACAGCATGAAGTTTGCAAAAGCTGAGTTAAAAAAAAACACACAGAGCACATCAAGTTTCTGCCATCAAGTGGTCAAGATCATCAACTACAAATATTAAACTGAAAACTATCTACGAATTATTAGTATCCCAAAATCAGCTTCTGTATGACTTATTAATATTAATAAGTAACATAATTCTTGGAACTCCTATTCATAATTTCATAGGCTTGGTCAAGGTTACCCAGTTTTTCAGAGAGACATGAAATACATTCCATTTTCTTTCATTGCTAATAAACCACATGACTGCTCATATCGCCTGAGATAAAGCCATGTTCTGAAAACTAAACTGAGATAAAACTGCACCTACATGTGATCCCCAGGCCTCTTCATGACGCTTCTCATCAACAAGCATAGATTTCCATGTTTGGGCCTCATGAAGGCAGGCTCCCTACAGAGCCAAAAGGAAAGTTTTGTTTCTATAACAACACACTGCCAAACACACACACATCTGATGCATATTACCTGATGCATGGTTGCGTTGAAGTAGTCTTTTCGATTAAAGTTCTCTTGCAATATAAGTTTGCATCAACACTGCGCACAGATTTGTCTCCATCATATCTAAAGAAAATACAAATATCAAAACAGTTGCACAGTACATCCGCTATATAACAATCTTCTTCCTCAAAGCATTGTATGTGTGGCTCATATTGCTAATTGTTTCTTGTGAGCTGTGAGACTTTAAGAGAACTCATGACTATCATCAGTTACCTCACATGTATTTCACTGGGAGAAAAACGGGTCTTGTTTTTTACAGAAACACAGTTGCTTTGTTGTGGTTGTTTTCCAAAAATATGTTATGTAACTCCATCACAAAAACAACAGTGCTTCTCATATTTATCTCAAATGCTGATAAAATTACAGCATCAGTATATAAAAAATACACAGGCCTATAGGACAGATTCTCACCAGATCCTTTGATGGATTATTAAGCACAAACCTGCAAACGATACATTGAGAAAATGATTAAGTACTACATGGTTATAGGATATGATTTCTAAATTATATTGTTACATAATCAGACAACAGATTCGGTGGGCAGCCCACAATAAACTGGGAAATCTATAGACAATATGCTGTAGTATCTATCTATATAGTTTTCTTATCAAAATATTCACATGTTTTTACAAATAAGAAAAAGGAGAATCATCACCAACCCCACCAGTAGCCAAACAACTTACCAATCTTGGTTGGTAGCAGCACTGTAGAGACTATACCACTTGATTTTGAGCTGGATGACCTGGATGCCTTGATACGGTTGAATTTGTCAGTACAAAAATCTTTCAATGATATGCCATTTAAAGCGCTCACAACAGATCAGTGTTGTTAGTCCTTTCTCTGTAGTCTGGCATCCTCATAAATGCTAAAGGTCTGAAAGAAAAGATACTCTCAATAAATTCTGTTTGACAGTGTAATACCAGTAATATATATATATTTTAAATATTTGGCTTATATGAGCATCACAAACAACTCACTCCCTAAATGCAATTTTAAACACAACTCATAAAGACTGGCTTTTCTAAAAGACCCTTCTTGTCCAGACCTTGTTTGTATCCAGATGGTGCACACTCTCAAAATGGGTCATTTCTGTGATCTGCAAAACATGGTCATTGGTTACATTCATGTTTTTACCTTCATGGTAAACTAAATACACAAGAAGTGTCTCACTTTCTTATCCTAGACTCTTAAAAATAAAAATACTTTGTTGGAATATGGTGAAGAACCTTTCCATTAAACCGCTGTAGAGTGGTAAAGGGCACCATGTGTCAAAAATTATTGATTGATGACCCTCATAAAAATTCCTCAAATCCAGAAATGTAAAAAACAAAGTTAGAGAGTTTTTTTTCCTTCACATAGGCCTACATCAAAAAAAAAAAAAAAAACGTTAAAAACAAAAGTTAAAGACAATTGTATGACGTGATAATATGTCCCAAGGTGATTTGCGTGGTGTGGCACTGCTGTGTGGTGTGTACTAGAAGGTTGGCACTGTAATGGTGATTTAAAGCTTACTTCTTATTTGTGGTGTAAGCTGTGGGTTTTCTTCTTCTGACTCTTACAGGTGGCAGGAGGTCCATAAGAGCAGGACATACTATGGAAGTAAAATAATGACAAATTTTTTTGAAACAAAAAAAGCTTATTGAATTGCACTACTTGAAAAAATATGCATTGCATTAACCCTGCTTGCATTTTCTGGGGCTGAAATTCAACATGGTTGTATATTTAAGCTGTGAATATTTCAATTCAAAACATTTCACACGTTTTCACTAATAAAAATTCAATAATCCATATTCGCCTTTCAAATTTCACTTCCAAAATATGAATTCTGCTTAAAAGTAACTTATAATATTCGACAGGCAATTTTCGGTCCATTTTATTTCACTTTACAAATTCGCTTCTACAAATTCAGTGGTTCAGATTCGACAGAAAATTCAACATTTCACATCCGGGAACGGCAGGAATATCAGTTAGAGGAATCCATTGTTCGCAGGTAACCCCATTCACTATCAATTACACTATCTTTAAAACTAAAATAAAGCATGGCTTTCCAAAGCTGAGCTGACAAAGAGCATCTGAAATGGGCCTTGGAGAACATCCTTACTCAAGATAGTTCAGGTTCTCCAGATGCCTTCAGTCTCCTAGGATGTGAGCAGGCAGAGTCGCAGTCTTTAGTGTCAGTGTACACCAGTGTGCTGAAATGTGCTGAATGGGAGACAAACACAGCAGAAAGGATGATAGCGATTTTAGGAAGACTCAAAACCTAGCTAGCTGCTAGTCTTCCAATCCAGAGTTTCAAGCATTTATAAAGCTTGTGGTCTGTCCATGCAAGAACTGAAGCAAGTTCAAAGTCTTATAAGTGAAGTCGAAGAGACAATCCACGTTTTTGTAACCGATTATTAAGAAATCTAATAATTTCTTACAAATGGAGACACTCATTTGCTGTGCATTTGCAATCTGTACACAGAGTCCTAAAATTCAGGCCTTTGGCGCCTTTGACTAGCAGCTTAATTGGATTCATCCTCAATATTATATCCTTGTTGTCTCTCCAGAAAACATCTGGACTACATCTCCTATGAATAATAGTGTATACAAAAAAATAGTGTAATAACCTTCAACTGGCATAAGCAGTTCGCTGGGATCAACATTTATCTCATAAGTCAGGAAAGCATTCTTGGTCAGGAACAAGTTTTTGTCAGACATGAGCAAATATATTTTGAGACAAAGGTCTTCATAATGATTTTTAGTTTTGTTAAAGGTAATAAAAGCAACAGTTTTTCAATAACAGAAGAATATGTAAAAGTATGGTATTTGGGGTAAAAGGCACCCGTGCTGTTGGGGGGAAAGGCACAATAATAAACATGATAATAAACAGCTGGCTGACTTTTCCATTTGTTGACATGACATGGTAATATTCAAATGGTAAATATCATAGATTAAGTTGGGTGTTGACCTTAGAGATAATCACCATATTTATAATGAAACCATCATATTAACAAAATATATATATATTAATCATCATATCATAAAATATAATTCATTGTTACTACTGTAAATCTATATTAAATTGGGATTTCTTTTAATGCTTTTGGAATCTTTACTTTTTAAAATAATTTTGTTTTTGTATTTTTATTATATATTTTATATTAACATATTTTAATGACAGTATATTTACTGCAACAAAAATAATTATTTGATTTATAAGCAGAAAATAGTGCAAACTTTGCTAAAGGGATTGTTTTGAACAAGTATTAACTTAGACATTATTAAAAACATATTAGCTAAAGTATTTGTACCAGTACTGTGTGCCTTTTGCCCTTTTGCCGTGTGTGGGGTAAAAGGCCCCACTCGCCACCTCATACATTTCTAAAGATGTAAAAAAAAAAAAAAAAAAAAAAAAAACTATTTGTATGATTTATTTTCACACAAAATCTGTTGCTCCATAAATGTTCAATACAAACATAATTTTTTTTCAGCAATCGTACACTATGAAAAGCATTTTCCTTAAGGTGTGCCTTTAGCACCGTTGTACTAAATGTACAGTACAATTAAAGAACTCCGGTCAATTTTAACATTGAGCTAATTTTTTTGTACATTTGGAGTGCTGTCAGTACAGAGAACAATGACAAAAATCGGTGTTGCCTACACCGTGTTATCCTCGTTTTAAAATTTGCACCCTGTTGACTTCAATGGGGCAAGTTTTAAACCTGCTTTCAGCCTTTTAACATCCTTGATGTGTCATTACAAGTGCACAGGTCATGTGAGTGATTCCTTCGGAGTGAACGCGGGTGAATCTGACTGCAGTAGATGTGAAAGATATTAATAAAAATGATGTTTATTCAGCCAGCGCACATACCTGTATTTACATCCTGTTTTCGGTCGAAGTCCACAGTAGTCGATTGTCCAGTTCACGCGCGTGATCATAGGTACTAAACCTATGCGCTGAACTCGACAATCGATTACTGTGGACTTCGACCGAAAACAGGATGTAAATACAGGTATGTGCGCTGGCTGAATAAACATAATTTTTTATATATTTCTTTCACATCTACTGCAGTCAGATTCACCCGCGTTCACTCCGAAGGAATCACTCACATGACCTGTGCACTTGTAATGACACATCAAGGATGTTAAGAGGCTAAAAGCAGGTTTAAAACTTGCCCCATTGAAGTCAACAGGGTGCAAATTTTAAAACGAGGATAAGACGGTGTAGGCAACACCGATTTTTGTCGTTGTTCTCTGTACTGACAGCACTCCAAATGTACAATAAAATTGACCGGAATTCTCCTTTAACGTTCCAACGATTTGTCAGGCGCTCAAAACAACCTATACATTACCAAAATGTTGCAATCATTGCAGAGTTGTTGATTTCTGGATCAATTATCCATATTCTGACAGCCTACAACACACAGAACAGCATCATAAACCACATAACATGATAATGACAGGAAACAATGCAACTTGCATGCAACAAAGATGACTTATTAAAGTAAAATTCCCACCTGGGCGCCATTTTCAGATGTATTTCATATGGACATGGGGGAATTGGGGAATTATTATAAAAAAAAAAAATTGTGCAAATATTTTTCTAAAGTATTTTGTAGTGTATTTAAAAAGTGAAAGAAAATGAGCTGGTTAATACCTGAGCAAGTGGTTTTGTCATAACGCGATCCCTCCACCCATTAAATCCACAGAGGTGGAGCTAGACTAGACCGTGGACGTCCAGAGAGGGGGGACTGGACTTGGCTCTGCAGTGAGAATCACTTCGTGGACTACGCAAGCAGTGCTCACTGCTCCGCCCTCGGTGTCTCGCTCAGGTGTGCGACTGTTCGTGTGTTGGAGGAGCATTGCGGAGCTGCAGGGAGAGCAGAGGGGATACAGTCATGTCAGACAGCGGGAACGCAGTCGCACAGTCACAGGACGAAGGATCCCACGGCGAGGACAGTACGAGCCGGGTGGCGAGCCCAAGTGTGGGCAACAGAGTAACCGTGGTGCTCGGAGCGCAGTGGGGCGATGAAGGGAAAGGAAAGGTGGTGGACCTGCTGGCTCAGGACGCTGACATGGTCTGCAGATGTCAGGTTAGTTTATGAGCACTACTCAGTAACTTACTCACTCTGAATATGCGAATATATCTCCGGTGGGTTGTGTAACGTTAGTTGTGATGCGCTGTGTAACGTCCATCATCAACAAGCGTGTACGGAAATATTCATGGCATCAGTGAGCAGCCTGTGTAGCAGTGAAATGAATGTTAAGTGCTGCGAGTGTCCGTGTAGCATGTGATTATAGGACTTGTTTGCTGGCCAATTCTTGTGAAGCAGTTAGCTGCTGTTTTATTATAGCGGAAATAAAAATTACAGCGCGCTTCCATTGTTACCGACTACGCTGTCTGTCTGCGCGCGAGCGACGTAAAATAAAATAAAATGCAGCGCTTCCTGCGTACTGTTTTAGCTACGCTAGCAGTGCACTATGTAGGGTGTTTGCTAATGTCACCTTGACTGAATAATGTGATATCGAAGCGCTGTCTGCCAATTGGAGGCCTGAAATCTTACTAGATGTTATTTAGTACATATTAGTTTATCCGGGGTGTTGTAGGCTACAGCTGTAAACACAGACTCTGTTGTTCACATGAGCGCAGGACTCCTTTGAAGTCTATGACGTTCGAATGTGTGGTATATATGAGTATTACAGTCAAACCAGATGTTGTAATTGTTAATAATTAAAGTAATGGTTATTCAACATTAACCTCCAGCTTTTTGATTTTCTGCAGTTGTCTCGTGTTATAAATGTTTCAGCTCACTAATTCTTCAGACATGATGTTCTACAACTTTACCTGCCTTTAGCAACATTTATACTTCATTAGAATAGATTTGTGTTTAAAAGTAACAATTCAATTGGGTTTATATTTTATACAAAATATAACATCAATCAACCACCTGTTCCCAGAACTCAATACTTCATATAGCCTATAATAGCCACATTTGAAGGAAACATTTCTTTGTGTTTAGAGAGGGAAGTAAGAGGTAGAAAAAAAAAACAAATGTAACAGTAGACCTTTGCTTTGCTAATACTTTTATTAGCTTTCATCACTGTATTTTTAGTTTGTAAAAACACTTGACAAGTGTTTTTGGCCATCTGATGGTGTTGTTGATCCATATTACTCAATATACCTCAACTTCTCACCACTCGAGAAACAGTGACCTCTTAGTCTTAATACAAGGTTCTCACGGTCATGAAAAACATGGTAATATTAGAGAATTTTAAAATGGTTGTTTGTTTCCATCAATTAAAAATACATATCTCTTGTTAAGCAGTTGGTTCAGGTAATAAAGTAAAGTTTACATAGCATATTGCTCCATCATGTGTCAACATATCTCCCATTGCATGTCAGAAAGAAACAGGTGTCACTATAATAGCCTTATGAAATTTGGACACTGCTGTGCTCTCACTTAACCAGACACACACGCACACACACACACACACACACACACACTCACGTATACATCTGTTCTATTATTTGATTTTCTTTTTTCTTTTTTCTTTTCTTTTTTATGTACACTAGTTGGTTTAAAAAAAAAAAAAGATTTATGAAGAAAGGACTTTTAGGGACAACTGGGCAAATTGTTGTGGTATGCTTGCCCCAGTAGTTGTGTTATGTGTTATGCTTGAGAGAACACTGCTGCACTTTGGTAGCAGGCCGCTTTACGCCCCCCCCCTGTCGCTATGCTTGGAATTGATAACAGGCTCACATTGCAAGGATTCTCTCCTAAGAAGTTAGTATTCTGCCAAGGTTGTGAATGCATTTAAAGTCACTCCATGGCGCACTATGCGAACCGTCATGTGTGTGCTGTGCAAACGGATGGAACAGAAATCAGATAGTGTTCGTCTTTTTATAAAAACACTGCACTCAGCAGTCTTGACTGGTTTTCCTTACGGGCAGATGCAATGAAAGAAAGGCCATCGTGCTGTTCCGTGTCACACCAGTTTGATATGTCGGTCCAGAAACTAGAGGATCAAATATGAGGCAGTCTGAACAGCAATTGCATGCTGTTCCTCTTTTTGTGATATCCATTTTATTAGCAGATTAAACTCTTTTCATGTAAGCCTAGTTTGAGTGGGTAAATCTGTTTTATAAATTCAATATTGGGAAAAACAAATCAAGTTGTTTTTTGTGGCTCTCTTATTTAAGGTTTTCCAGGCATGTGGGCTTGTTAAATGTTTTAGATTTGAAATGGTCACTGTTTTATAACTCTTTCAGTATAATGAATTACAGATCTATGATGCCGCAACCAGACGCTATCTTTAGCCCAGCCTGTTATACAGGAATGACACAATTTGTTTCAGACAATATTTCGGCCACTTATTGTTTTAACTTATTTTAAACATAAATCACAGGCATGTCTGAATCCTTGGGGTCAGCTTGATAATTCAGTCTCTGTGGAGATCTCTTGACTGCAGTGAGTGTTGTGGTGGTCAAGCATGTTAACTGTGTAATGTGCAGCTGTTTTTATCAGTGAGTCCAAGTATGCTGCCTACTGATAATTATGCTGCCGATTTAAACCTAGTGTTAATCAATTAGGCCCCAAATACTTTTTTCTTTTTTCTTTTTTTACATACTCTGTTTGAACAACCAGAAATGAATCAGCTGATAAAAATGTAATCATACAATAGGCCTACTCCCTGTATACTCCAACACAAAACAAACCAAGCCAGATAAAACGCAACATTATAATCTCACCAGAGTCAACACACAAAACCATTTTCAATCAAACTAGTTTTTGGTTCTGTACTTTTTCAACTGCATTTTTAATGCTGATGGAACGCCTGGTGCACTGTGTCATTGTGGGTGATAAAGTGTTAATTCTGCTAGTAATCCCTGTATTACTTACTCAAGCCCTTGTTCCTCTTTAAACAGACATTGGAGCAGATCACTCATTCTAGCCACTTTTAGTCTGCTAGGTTTGGAGCACTGGATGTCATCCAACACAGCCTAAAACCCCAGAGACAGTCATGAGAGCAAATGTGACAAACATCATATGAAAGTAATTTTCCATGTTTATTGACTCAGCTATTCTGAGTTTTCTCTGAAACAAACTCTACTGTAAATATTTTCCCTACAAGCCACATCTTATAATACGGTGTTAGTATGGATGGATACAAAATTTGCTTTAAAGTCAACATGAAATCAGAATTGATCCTATTTATTATCTTTATACAACGTGCACTGGTTGTAGAAATTGTGCAGAATATTCCAAAGAAAAAAATCCAATTATATTTGCTGACGTTACCAAACTGTATAGGGGTCAGTTTTCCCAATACATTCTCTTCCCAGTGGAGTCAAATCCCGGCCTACATGTTCTTTCCTCATGAAATGATATTCCACTTGGAAATTATGAAAACAAAATGGATTATGAATGTTTGTTCACTCTAATTGCATAAATAGCCGTTAAACCTGTTTATTACACTTTTTACAATATAGAACAGATTTAGTACTTTAGTACTATGCTGTGATATTTTGCTTACAGAAGCACCACATTCATTACATGAATCCAATGCTTCTCAAGTTTCTAAAGTGTCTGCATGCTGCTAATAACAATATGATGTATCTTGTAAAGTTTAAAAGCAACCTTGTAATAGGAGTCCATAATAGTAATGCTAAAGCAAGCAACGCTTTTGGTCACCATGGGTATGAGAACATCGTAAATGGATCTAAAAAGGAGAGGCATCCACACACATGCACTACTAAACTGGTCAAACGAGACCTGTCCGGAAATAGCTCTGCACTGTTCCTTGCTGGATTAAAGACTGATTTATTGAGCACACAGACATGAGCTGATTGACGCCATGTTGAAAACCGACAAATGTGAGGACTCTTGAAGGATGGTTACAGCAGTTGGTGTACCAAGTGTGCTCTGTAATCTATGGTTTCCCTGTTCTTTAGTCATGTGTCAAGTTCAACTAGGACGGAAACTAGTAATAATTCAAAAAAAACAAACAATGAAACAATTGAAACTCTGCAGAACTGGAAGTGAATGACTGGAATGTGTGCGTCTGAATTCCTTCTTGTATGTTGTGTAATGGAGCAGTAGAGCTACAGTATTCTCACATTAAATCCACACCCAACAACCAAAATTAGTGTTTACATGCTTCAAATCTTCCATTTCACAACTGCTTGTCTAAGCATGTCTGTACCATACAATAGGAATGTTTGATGTTAGCTATATTGATAGTTCAACCAAAAGCTTGCCTAACTTTGAGGTAAAATATTGAAGTGCATTGATTTCCATTGTA
Source organism: Rutilus rutilus (assembly GCF_951802725.1). Taxonomy (NCBI): domain Eukaryota; kingdom Metazoa; phylum Chordata; class Actinopteri; order Cypriniformes; family Leuciscidae; genus Rutilus; species Rutilus rutilus. Next base: position 9,735,585 of record NC_140225.1, read on the forward strand.
TGGACAAAACATTGAGGCATTTCTTAAAATATCTTTTATGTTCTACAGAAGAAATAAAGTCAAGATGTTCTGGAATGACATGAGGGTACTAAATGATGACAGAACTTACATTTTAGGGGTGAACTATTCCCAAATTTGCATTATTTCTTCTCAAGGATTGAAAAGTCTTTGTGTTCTTCTCTCCTGTAGGGGGGCAACAATGCAGGACACACGGTTGTGGTTGATTCAGTGGAATATGATTTCCACCTTCTACCCAGTGGGATTATCAACCCTAAGGTCATTGCCTTCATTGGTGAGTATGTCAAATTATCCCCCTCTTTTTGTGTAGAGTGGCTTGTATGCAACCAATACAGCATAAAGATCTATATTGGTGGTCCTTACTTTGAGGATGCCACCCTCTCCTCTTAGAGTGTCTGGATGCTGGCCAGCTTATCCAGACTAATATAGCTGAGTGCATTCAATGCAGTTTATTTGCAAAGATCCAATTTAGCTAATGGCCACTATTGTGTTCTGGCCTTCTGATTCATATGTCAGCACTGTATATTAGTATGATCTATAGGAAATGCTTGATGTTCCTTGTACAAAGCACTTTACCACTTAATGCAAGCATACTCAGCTTGTACAGGTTTAATATTTCTTGCCAGTATTCCTACCTTTCCTGTCCATTCCAACTCCTGAAATCACACATTTGGGCTTTTTAGATCCAGGGTAATTCTTAACCTCTTGTTCCAAGTTTCAAGATGTCACACTGTACAATTTTAATGCCTTAATTTTCTATATTATACAGTGTAATAACAAAACCAAGAGAGCAACATTACAACAATAATTGAATTTGGTAACAATTGTAGTGGCTAAAGAAATCTAGGCTGAACATTCATTTTTTAAAACACTAATACGACACATCCAGGAGACAGGTAAACTGTTCCACCTTTGTAAGGGTTAATGTTCTTATTTGCATATATTCATTGAACAATAATTGCATGTCCATCTGTGGAAGTGTTGCCAGTGAAACTGAACACAGCGTGACACAAGAAACAAGTTTCTGTGCATGAATATTAATGAGGTAAGTTGTCTGTTGCTAAACAACTCACTGTAACATTCTAGCACCGCATTATTTAACACTCCAGGGTTAAAATTGGCCTTTTTCCCAGGGTAAAGACGCAGTTAACTCAGGGTTAGGTGTAGTATGAAAGCCTTGATATTTGACCGTGTGACTGATGTGATTACAGGTAACGGTGTAGTCATTCACCTGCCGGGCCTCTTCGAGGAGGCCGAGAAGAATTTGCGGAAAGGAAAAGGTTTGTGTTTATCTGTTTGGGCCCTTGTGCTTTATATTTGAGTTTCAGTGAGTACTGACAGGAGTCTAACAGTGATTTTGCTCACAGGTCTGGAAGGCTGGGAGAAAAGGCTCATCATCTCTGATCGTGCACACATCGGTAGGCTGATGGCTCCCATGATACAGTATATAAACACTATCAGATCCCTGAATTACATTCAGAGCTACAGGCAAAATGTGGCTTTGTAGGGTCGTAAACAATTTGATTTGATTACAGTGTCATTACTAAATAATGTGATCATGCAATTTGGTCAGAATATGATTTGATTATTTTGTATTCATAGTTATTTTTAAATATGTGCTGAATACACTTGCACTATCATTCAAAAGTTTGTTTTTCGAAAGAAGTCTCTTGTGTACAGAGCCCCTAAAGGGACATGGTGATGGAAACTATATAAGATGGGAGGGGAAAAAATTACAATGCTCTTGCATTCCCCCAAGAAACTTTGGGTTCCCTCCATACTTATGTTCATTTGCTGCATTTATTTGCTCAAAATACAGTGAAAACTGTAATATTGTGAAATTGATAGCAATTTAAAATAATGGTTATCTGTTTCAAATGTGCCTGAGTGACATCTTTTGTACCTTTTCTTCTGAGAGTGTACTTTGATGAATAGAAAAGATCAGTCTGAATGATCCCAAACGTTTGAATGGTAGTGTATGTAACTTAAGCCAAATGAATGCGTTTATGTACATGAAGAACATTGGGGGTTTGGGATTTTGAACGACAAAAACGTTGTACTCGATCAAGAAATGTAAGATTACATTTTGAAAGCCACCGTTTATCTCCACATTCAAAGTGTAACTGATGTCCATGAGATTGTCATAATATTTGCATATCGTCGTCTTTACATATACAAACCATTTATAACACACTCTGCACTGTGAAATATTTCTGAAAGAAAAAAAAAAGATCTAATGAAAGCCTAAAGCTAAACCCAAATCTTTAACACCGTGCTTTTGGCGCCTTTGCAAACACTGGCATTTCCTTCAGGAACTGCAATTCTGGCTAGCTATCTAAAATTCTCGAATTAATGCGTTGAAATTTTATTGGATTCTTCAATACATTTTTACTCTCCTGCTTTTTTGTGTTTGTTATTTTGTTTATAGTTTTGGGGATTTGAATTGGGCAGATACCGCTCTCAAATGTCACATAATCAAAGAGTCCTTTAAAACTTAATAGAATAGCATATCCAGTTAAATTAATGGTGTGTTTGAATTATTATGCCTTTAGTGTATTGTTGTAATTCAAGATTCTCAGCAGGAGCCGATATAATGAAAGGACACTGGGATCCATTGTAGTCAACACAAGTGTTGTTATGGTGACCTGCTTTGGCATGTTGGGTTCAGAGCTCCGAGAGATGAGTTCCAGCACAGTAGTGCTCTGTCTCACTGTAATGTATACACTCTCCTGCCTCTAGTGTTTGATTTCCATCAAGCTGTGGATGGAGTCCAGGAACAGGAGAGGCAACAGCAAGCTGGCAAAAAGTAAAAACCCTGCTTTATGCACACGCATACAACACGCTAGCAACATGTTATGACAAGAGTTCATAACAAAAGAAAAACTGCTTTGAGAGATGTAGTTGAGGCTTTTCTAACTTCTCTGGTTGATGTTAGTAGCTGACTGGTTTATATGTATTTTTGCATTTGTTTTATAATGGACAAATGAGACGTTCCTATAATTATAAATAATTATGTCTTAAAATATTTTTCAATCTTAATACCATCTAATATTTAATATTAAATATAATATTGGCTAAATCTGGCACATTTATATCAATGTGATGTTAGTTAATGTGGATTTTCCCTGACAAACACCAAAACTAAGTAAAGAAGCTGAAGTTCAGCAGAATATTTCATAGTCCCTCTTACATTAAAACATGTAGACTTAAATTAAAATGTACATCAATAATGATTCACTCAATGTCTTCTAATGCAAGAATCAAAAGAAGAAAATAGTCTCTTACTCTTACATTCAATTTGTTAACATGAAGAGAACCCTTTAGAAAGGCTGTTACCTTTTGAAATCGAAATAAAGTAAAACCAGTAATATTGTGACATTTTTATGACATTATTAATGTATTCCTGTGATGACAAAGCTGAATTTTCAGCATCATTTCTCCTGTTTTCAGTATCACATGATCCTTCATAAATCATTCTGATGTGCTGATTTTCTGCTCAAGAAACATTTCTTATTATTATCAATGTTGAAAACTTTATCTTGAATAAAGTCTTTTTATCATGGTCTTAAATTTACCTTCATAAAACCTGCAGAAACCCTGAATGTAACAGAGTGTCCCTGCTCTGTGTCTCTATCTACTTAGGGGTCCCTGAAAAGGTCGCAGACCCCTGTTTTAAAGCATACACATACACCCGACATGGAAAGAGAGTCTTATCTATCTAATGCACATGAATATCACTCATGAGTCTCACCTTGTTTTTGTTTCACCATCTAGTTTGGGAACAACTAAGAAGGGAATCGGCCCCGTGTATTCAGCAAAAGCGGCTCGCAGTGGCCTGAGGATATGTGACCTTCTGGCTGACTTTAAGGATTTCTCAGAGAGGTATGGGTGTGCTTACCTGTCAACTGAACTTGACAACTCAACTGTTTTACCCGTTCATGTCACATTCCACAGACGGTGTTAAACCTCACCCACTGTAAAAACACTTAATTCAGTTCTTAATCCATACCAGAAACAATGGAAGAGCAACTGATCACGCTACTAGCCTATCGCAGTGTAAACTGAGCAGTCTCATGTCTCTTTTCACAGATTTAAAAATTTGGCCTCGCAGTATAAGTCTATGTACCCTTCACTGGAGATCGATGTGGATGGGGAACTTGCGAAACTCAAGGTGAGACGTTTAGACCAGTTCACTCCAGTTAATACTGTTGGTTAAGTTTTTATAGGACTTATAGGATACGAGTTAAGAGTTCAGATTATTGTAAAGGAGGTAGAGATGCACAACATATCAGTATCATATCGGTTATGACACTCTTTCTGACATTGACTTTTTTTTCCAGACGTATGTAGATAGGATAAAGCACATGGTGAGAGATGGAGTCTTCTTCATGTATGAGGCGCTACATGGACCTCCAAAAAAAATCCTGGTGGAAGGTGCCAATGCTGCCTTGCTGGACATTGACTTTGGTGAGTAACTGATACACCGAAACACACAGCCATGTGTAACGTAAGATTATGCAACAAGTAGTTGCAAAGTCACTTATTGTCAGTTGAATGTCTGTTGGGGCGGAGCATCAAAATAAAGTGTTAGCAGATGTTAAGCAGACAGTCTACTAATACTCTGATGAGATCTAGTTGACATGTAGTTGAAGAAGCTGACCTTAATACTGCATATGAATTATTTTTAGACATATTCATAACTTTATATAATAAAAACTGTCCAAAAAAACAATATTGCAGTAAAAGTAAATATTCAGAAAAACCTTGGATGTCTAAATCAATTCAAAATGCTTGTAAAAAAAAGAATACTCTTTATAGGAATTTTATAAAATATAGAACGAAAGAATCAGAGTTAAAATATAAGAAATATAAAAACAAATTAACTAACATAATGAGGGTATGTAAGAAGGACTATTACAATAATTTACTAGAGAAAAATAAACATAATGTGAAAGGAATATGGAGTACAATAAATACTATTATTACAAAAGGACTTAATAAATTTAATTATCCAGAATATTTCAAGGACAATGACATACAGCTGACAAATATGAATGTGGTGGTTGACAAATTCAATAATTTTTTTGTAAATGTGGGCCCTCAACTGGCCAAAGATATAAAGTACACAGGGATGAAATACTCTGTGATGGATCAAGTAGATAGAAATCCACACTCATTTGTTTTGGGAACTATAGAAGGCAAAGAAATTATAGAGATTGTAAGTAAATATATGAATAAAACGTCAAAAGATTGTGATGACATTGATATGTCACTAGTAAAAAAAGTAATTGATGGAATTGTAGAGCCATTAACATATATATATAATTTATCATTTAAAACAGGAGTATTTCCTGAAAAGATGAAGTTGGCAAAAGTTATCCCATTATATAAAGCTGGTGACTCACATGTTTTTAATAATTATAGACCGATATCCTTGCTTTCTCAGTTCTCAAAAATACTTGAAAAATTATTTGTTAAAAGGCTAGATAATTTTATTGATAAAAACAACTTATTAATGGACAGTCAGTATGGATTTAGATCTGGTAGATCAACGTCTATGGCACTAATTGAGTTAGTAGACCGATTAACAAATTGTATTGAAAATAAAAAATATGCAGTAGGGATTTTCATTGATTTAAAAAAAGCCTTTGATACTGTTGATCATGAAATTATGTTAAAAAAAATGGAAAGGTATGGCATCAGAGGTGTGGGCTATAATTGGATAAAAAATTATTTGGAAAATAGGAGTCAGTTTGTACAAATGGGTTTTCATCGGTCAGTAAGCCTCAGTATTACCTGTGGTGTCCCACAGGGGTCAGTTTTAGGCCCCAAACTTTTTATTCTTTATCTAAATGATATTTTCAAAGTATCAAATTTACTTAAATTTACTGTTTTTGCTGATGATACAAATGTTTTTTGTTGCGGGGACAATCTGCAACAGATGATGGAAAAGGTAACAATTGAAATGAATAAATTAAAACTTTGGTTTGATTCTAATAAGTTATCTCTCAATCTGAACAAAACAAAATTTATGGTATTTGGGAACCGTATTATAAATACAGATGTCAGTTTGATAACTGATAACCAAATAATTGAAAGAGTTTATGAATGTAAATTTTTGGGTGTTGTACTTGACCATAAATTGTGCTGGAAGCCCCACATCAAAAATTTGTGCATGAAGATGGCTAGGAGTATTGGTATATTGAGTAAAACCAGATACATATTGAACAAAAATACATTACATATTATGTACTGCACACTTATTTTGCCATATATGTTATACTGTGTGGAAATTTGGGGAAATACCTATAAAAGCAATTTACAAAATATTTGCACACTACAAAAAAGAGCAATCAGGATAATAAATCATACTGGGTATTACGAGCACACTAATCTTCTGTTTTTAAATTCACATTTGTTAAAATTTATGGACATTGTTACATTTAAAACTGCTCAATTTATGTTTAAAGTCAAAGAAAATAATTTACCAGGTAACATAAGTGCAATGTTTAATGAAAGAGATGGGGGATATCATCTAAGAGGATATTGTATGTTCAAACAACCTCTTGTACGAACTGCCATTAAAAACATGTGTATATCAGTTTGTGGGGTAACCTTATGGAATGGACTGGATAATGACATCAAACAGAGTTTTAATATCATTCGGTTCAAAAATAGATTAAAGAAATCATTATTGGACCAATATAGATAAGCAAAGATTGAAACACCGGTCTAAATCTGCAATGTGAAAGTGTTGTGGTTATGGTATTGTTGTGAGTTATGTAAGATCTATGAAAAATGAATGTATTAACTGTGTATTAATTTGCTTTGTAATATTATGTTGTTAAATAGGGGCAGGTTTAAATAAGCTAATTGCTTCTGCCTGCTCCTTCTCAAACAAATCTTTTATTTTGATATTATTATTATTATTATTATTATTATTACTATTATCTTTTATTTATGTATTTATTACTTTTATTTTGTTTTTGTTTTTGTGATGGTTGTTTTATTTATTGGTGGTTTTAATTATTGTTTTGTATGTTGTATAACTATGTTGATTGTTTGAGACAAATAATAAAGAAAGAAAGAAAGAAAGTTACTTATAGTTAGTAGAATGTCTAAAGTGGACCATCGAAATAAAGTGTTACCCATTTCACTGACACGATGCTCTTTTTATAGGGACATATCCTTTCGTGACTTCCTCAAACTGCACTGTGGGAGGGGTGTGTACGGGTCTGGGCATGCCACCCCAGAACGTTGGTGAAGTCTATGGAGTAGTCAAAGCCTACACCACGAGAGTTGGGATTGGGGCTTTCCCTACTGAACTGAGCAACGTAAGCAGCTCTTTTATTTCTTGCAGTGTTTGGATACTTAATGAGCTCTCACTACTGTTCATATTCCCTTGCGTTCAAGTGTTATGAGTGTTTTTCTGACTTTACTCGAGCACAATTATTGTTTTAAAGTTTTAAACAGGAATAATGAGTCCGGAGGAACAGCAGTCAGTAATCTATAACGCTACACATGACAATGAATATATTATGAATGAGACATTTAGGTAACACTTTGGTTTGGGGACCAATTCTCGCTATTAATTAGTTGCTTTTTAGCTTGCATATTGGCTGTTTATTAGTAGTTATAAAGCACATATTAATGCATTATTCTGCATGACCATATTCTACATCTCTTAAACCTACTTCATACCTAAACTTAACCACTACAACAACTAACTTACTAACTATTAAGCAGTAAATTAGTGGTTCATTGAGGCAAAAGTCGTAGTTAATAATGAATATGTTCCCCAAACTAAAGTGTGACTGACATTTATGATATCCTGTTCCTTATTATGTTTCATTACAATGACTTAATATGTGCTTATAAATAATAGCAGGGTTCACAAGGTCATGGAAAACCCAGAAATATTAGGATTCTACAATGGAAATTAATAAAATCATAAAGCCATGGGATAGACATGGAAAAGTCGAAATGGTCTTGTTTTTAGTTACTCTTTCTCTCTAATGAAATATACAACTTTATATTGCGTGTCTTGTCTGTTGGGTACAATGTACTTATTTTGCATTGCAAATCACTTTAGCTGCCATTGAGGTGGATTATGGGTGAGGTTAGGGACATGACTAGTGGTATGGTTAGGTTTAAGGGTGTGTTAAGGGGTAAGGAAAGGGTCAACAGTTTTGTAGACTTCACAATTCAAACTGTCAAATCTGTCAATACAATAGATCAATTTAGCATTTTAACATTTTATTCACTTTTTGTGTATTTAGCAGAGACAGTGCACATTAATAAATATTACTTTAAATACATTTTTCTTCTGTAGTCACTGAAAAGAATGTTACAGGGTCACCCTAAAAACTAAATATGAAATTGAAATGACAAAATTATTAAAATGGTAACACCATTTTAAACACAATTAATTTTAATTTTAATTTCAACATTTACTAATACATTATTAAAATCAAATTGTATCTATTAATATTATTTAATGGACCTAAGCTAACACGAACTAACAATGAACAGTTGTATTTTTATTAATTAATATTAACAAAGATAGATAACTACTGTTACTTTTTTTTATTGTTCATCGTTAGTTAATATTAGTTCATAAAATAACTAGCGTTAACTAATGGAAACTATAAAAAGCTTGACTGTTTAACTTCTTTATTATAAGTTTTCAGATATCTGTACACACAAATACACAAAATAATTAAATGTTGCACTTTAGTCATACTGTACTTGTTCGTAGGAAACTGGAGAGCTCTTACAGACGAGAGGCAAGGAAGTGGGCGTGACCACAGGTCGCAAAAGGAGATGTGGTTGGCTGGATCTGGTGCTTATCAAATATGCCCACATGATTAATGGCTTCACAGCGTGAGTGTTCAGAGATGTCTCCTTTGTTTTTTGTTTTTATTTGTGTTCTATAAAATACAGTTTTCTTATATGCATCTCTCTATATGCCCCTCTAGCATAGCTCTCACCAAACTAGACATCTTAGATGTGCTTCCTGAGATCAACGTGTGTGTGGCATACAAATTAGATGGTGAAACCATCCCACATTTCCCAGGTAAGCAGCGCATTTTTCACATCACATACAGATTTGATCAAATCTAGTGTAGTTAAATATCATACATTTTCCCCAGCAAACCAAGAAGTGCTACAGAAGGTTGAAGTCCAGTATGAGACTCTGCCAGGCTGGAATACAGACACGTCTGCTGTCCGGACCTTTGATGAGCTTCCAGAAAATGCAAAAAAATATGTCTGCTACATCGAAGATCAGTTGTGTGTGCCTGGTAAGACTTTTACCATCGCTAGGACACATTTCTCAGAAGTCACTTTTTTTAAAGTTCAGCTTGGCACTGCAGTTAATTTCACATTCAAAATGCACTAAAACTACCAAAACACTTGATATACAGTGTCTCAAATCAAGTAATTTTTCCATAACTCTAGCAAAGATTGTCACGCAACAAACACACTCACTGATCTAAGGGGATTTTCACACCTGGCTCATTCGGAGCATTTTTGGTGCGTTTTTCGGTTAGTTTAGGCATATGTGAACATAGCAATCGCGCTCGGATCCGCACTAAAAATAATCGGTCCGAGATCTCCTGAGCAAGGCGGTCTCGGCATGACTGCAAACGAACTCTGGAGCGGTTCGCTTGTGGTGAGAAAGCAATCCGACCCAACAGACCAAAGAACCAGGCTGTATCACAATACATGATGGGATAGATGTTGCATGAAAAGCAGCAATGTTTGTTTTTCTAATGCCTCTCAAAATGAATCGTGGTTTAACCTGGAGCAAAGATGATGTGAAATGCCTTATTGAAATTTGGTCGACGAACATATTTCAGAACAACCGTCCAAAACACATAAAAATACAAACGGAGCCTTGATTCTTGCTAAAAATGATAAAGTAATATAATGACAGCTAAAAAGAAAGCCACAATCAGATCTGTTGTCTATCCTGACTGTTGAACGCGATGAGCCGAATCCTGGAACATAAATGGGACCAGTGAGAGGAGAGTTTACTCATACTTGAGTACTCATACTTTTTGGTCCATGTTGCCTTGTGAAAGCAAACCGAACTAAGAAGAAATTGTAACATTATAACAATTTTAATCCCTGTTTCCGAACAAAGTAAATGATCTACAGGTGTAAAAACGCCCTAAAACAAGTCAAGTCACCATTATATATAGTGCTTATACAAAACAGATTGTTTCAAAGCAGCTTCACATGATAAACAGGAAAATAATGCAAATACTGATGCAAATTTCATTAAATATGAGACTAATTTAATTCTGCTGTAAAGCAGCTCCACAGAAGACAATAGTGTCATTATTCTGCTGAAGTCACTTCAGTGTTGATTCCATTCAGTTCAGAAAGTTTTCTTTTGTAAAATGTGAATCAACACCACAACAACACAAAATTTATATCTGTGCCAATTTGGAATATGTTTCAGTATGGTATTACTATAGAAATGTAGCAAATTTTTGTCTTATTCAGTTTTGTATTATGTTAGGTTTCGAACTTAAGTTTAACTGTTTTGAAAAGAGTATGTAAACGTGCAAATTGGACTGTAGTTTTGCTGGTGGTTCAATGTTATTGTAAAACAATTCATGCAATTCGAAAGATGTAGTCATTGAAAGCATTTTGTGCCAAAGCAGTGATAAATAATCTACAGTTTAGCTCACGTAGACTGCTGTTATGCTCTCTGTGAGAAGAGTTTTGAAAAAGTGACCGAAGTATTAAAAAAAAGGGTTCTAGAAAAGTTCACACGACAGTTTGCAACTATAAACAACTTTTTTTATACGTGGGGCCTGAAAATGCAAACTTCTGAAAATGTGTTTCAAAGTGCATGTTTTTGAAAACTATACCGTTATCGTGTTCGTGTAAACTACAAAAACGTGAATGTGTGAAAACGATGACGTCATGCGCATGCTTATTACGTGTTCAGTCTATAGGTATGTGTGACAACCAAAACAACTAAATGGCCTGGCTTGCATAATACAGAGTTTTAGTAGTTTTTGCGATCCGTGTGAACGGGGATCGTTTTGACAGCGTTTTTGTCTGTATGTGAAACTTTTCAAAAAAGGAAAGGAAAAACTTTTCCATTTTTAGCACATTGTTGTCATGTAAACGTACTGTAAAGTATGAATGTGTACAATGCAATTGGGTTGTTTTACTGCAGTAATCCATATGACTTCCTCCATGTTTTCTTTAGTGAAGTGGATTGGTGTTGGGAAGTCAAGGGAATCAATGATCCAGCTCTTTTAAGAGGCTGCTTGGCCTGCATGTAGCACTGGCCAGGATTATGCTCTGGACTCGGGGACTCGGTGCCGGAGACGGGAAGTTGCCTTACAGCCCGTTTAAATAGAATATTTCCCAAGATTTTGGCATCATGTAACTGTTTCTCATCTGTTCTCCTCTGGTATTTTTAACCCTTGTAAGCTCAGTATCTCCATCTTAAAGTTCATACGCTGTACATGTGCTACTACTTAAAACAGTCAGGGATCAGAAGTTGTTAGATATACATTTTTAAAACAAGTACTTAAAACATATTTAATGTTTTCGTTTCTTTTATCATACAAAAATGGTTATGCGATGTGTATTTCCACATTTTGTCCTTGTTTTAAATGAACTGTGTGATTGACTTCATTTAAACATACAGTTTTTAAAAGACAGTTTAAATGTTTCTTTACCAGATGCATAAAAGTGAATCTTTGTGACTCATGTGATTTCACAATTCAGAAATATGTAGAGGCAGTAGAAGTGAAACGTCTTATTGAGACGTTTTCGAATTTGAATCCAAAAAAATAGCATACAATATAATTATAATGTGCCTCAAGATACAGAAACATGCAAGAGTTTAGGGATATACAGTTATACAGGCTAGGCTCTTGATTCCATTGAATGTATGTAAACGTTTGCACAGTCCTCAGATGTTTATTGTTCAACTGTACAACTTTATGCCACAGGCATATCAAAGCCACTTTAATGATCAGTACTGAGATATCAGGATACTGATGCCTTTGTCAAAGTATAGACATTTATAGACGCCACCTCAGGACGTACAATTGTTTAGCCAGTAAAACGCACTGATGATTAAACTTCTTCTATGGTTGCTAGCTGCTGCAGGAGGTCATCTGGTTTTCTGACCTCCAGTAGTACATTTATCTATAAACCTTTGAATGTTAGAGGTGTCCCAAACAGTCGAATGTAAGAGTCACTAGAGCTTGTCTGTTTAAATATGACTGGGTTGTTTCATAAACCCAGAGTTGCTTCTTTATTCTGTTTCGTCTCACCTTCAGTACTGCACCTTCCAATAAACAAGTAATATAGAATAAAGTGTGCCTTGTTAATACAGATGAACAATGAAACTTGAAAACTACTCTGATTGAGCTTTTATGGATTTTAATTGATTCAATATTTTAGCTTTTCGAGGGCATTAGTGTCATTGCCATTTGCCAAAAGTGTACATGCATCCAAAGTTGTATCTTAATGGATAAATGAATGCTGTGATAAAAAAAAGAGCCTTTGTAAATAACCCAGAATGATAACTCTTTCTTTTTCAGATTGATGATGGTTTGATCCTTTGCATTTTCTGTTGCTCACAGCTGCTGAATAAATTATATAACCGGTTTATTGTTCACTAGCATCTATTTCACATCAGTTATCTTTGTATTATCACAACATTTCCTCTGAACAAACCAAATCTAGCCGGCGCGAGAATAGGACAGCCGAAACATTCAGCAACAGTATGTTTGCACATTGTTTTTCTGTTTTTGAAACCCTTGAATTCTGTGTTGTATTGCTGCTGATTGGATTTTCATGTATGTATGTATGTATATACAGAACACAAAGCCATATTCTCTTGAATTTACTGTTATTGTACACTTTGCCGGTGATGGATACTGATGGGCGTGCATGCATGTTCATCTACTGGGATTTGCTCAAAAACTCACTCACTTTGTAATTTATCTTGGCAGACAACTGTAATGACACTTCAGTTAATAAAGTAATATAGTCAGAAACGGTTTCCTTTTTGTGTTTGCTTATTTTTTAGCGATATTTTGTGGCATTGTAATCGATAACGAGTCGAGTCACCTTTATTTATAGAGCACTTTATACAATACAGATTGTTTCAAAGCAGCTTTACGTTGATAAAAGGAAAAATTGCATTTCAGCTGAGGTAGATATGTCGCCATACGTTGAGGTAGATTTGTTGCCATTTCCTGTGGCATGGAAATTTAAGGCGCAACATCTCGCCACTAGAGGGAGACATTTACCTTGAAATAGGCGTTGAAAGGCGACAATTTTAGTCTTGTGCCAATCGTCTGATTTGAACGAAAAACCCAGAGCTCTGTAATTACGTTTAACAATAACGTGTGATGTATAGAATTACCCTGAGAAGAAAATACTGTGTTCTTAGACTATTTCCCCCCTTTATTTCTGAAGTGTTAATTGAAGGTGCTCGCCTGGTTGAGATTAAATTTAGCTGTAAGCTGTTTGTTGATTAAAACTTGAATTTAAACGTTTTTATTAGCACAAAAAAATTAGGTTGCACTGCACATTAGATATGGGAAAGTATATTTTTAGGTGCTCGTTTTTAGGTCATTTTATTCTCGTCACCACTTTTCCCTTTTCACCTTTTTAAAAAGGTCAAGCAATTTGTTTTCGTATTATCTCTTCATGTTATTGCTCTTTATAGGCTATTGCTTTAGAAAGGTCTGAATGAAAAATAAAGAGTGCTGTATGGATAATTAAAGTAGGCTATCTTCAAGTTGTATTACTGAAGATATTGGAACAGAAATGTTTTGCTTTCACATCCAGATCTATATGTTAGAGGTATGTGTGTTGGCTTGTTTGGCTGGTGAAGGTGTCTGGATATAAATGTACACATATGTGCGATGTAGTAGGAGGTGACGACTGTGGTGAGAATGATGAGATCTCTCGTACTGTACACTCTGGAGAATGAAGGAGTCTTCCTGCACTCATTAGATATGCTATGCAGTGCACTCATTTCTATAAACCAAATCAGCCTAAACGGATTATCGTTTAGATCTTATTATTGATGCTGATTATATATTATGGGTGTTGAGTTTTGCTATAATCATTTAGAAATATTTCGATTTAGTGTTTTATCTTTTAATTTGATCATTATAATGTTATTGTTAATATTTAGTCACAACGATGTCGCAAATCCAGTAGGCCAATATTATTAAGTTAATATTATGCATTATAATCTATTAAAATATTAAATAATGTATACGTTGTATTTTATTTCCCTAAACAAATATGATGTTCTAAGAATGCCAGTTTGTAACAGACAATTATTGTTTGTAATAAACAATATTTATATATTATTTTGTTTTGAATTGACTGATTTATTAACTATGGCAACAACAAGAAGCCTTTCACACACAAAAAATCTTTACAAACTATTGTTTATTGTATTAAAAGGTATTTTGTGTACAGAAAAAACTGTATTTCTTGTAGTTTGCAGGGTCTTCACGCTAAGAAAAGAACTGATTGGTAACTTTACAATAAGGATTCATTTGTTAACACTAGTTAATGTATTAACTAACATGAAATAACAATGAGCAATACATTTGTTACTGTATTTGTTCATCTTCGTTAACGTTAGTTAATAAAAATAGAGCCTTTCATTGTTTGTTCATGTTAGTTCACAGTGCATTACTGTTAACAAATATAACTTTTGCTTTTAATAATGTATTAGTAAATGTTGAAATTAACATTAACAAAAATGAATAAGTGCTGTAGAAGTGCAGTTCATTATTAGTTCATAATGCAGTTAACTGACTATATTCTAACGTGTTACCAATTGTTCTTTTAAAAGAACCTTCCACTGAAAGGTTCTTCAGGGAACTGAAAATGATTCTTCTGACATCACAGTGAAACCCCCATTGTATCAAATGATTCATTTAAATCTTAGTAGTAAAGACTAATATAAAGTGGGGGTCCAATTATGTTTGCATGATAGATAGATAGATAGATAGATAGATAGATGGATATGGCCTTCAAGCCCCTCAGAGAGAGTGTGTGTGTGTGTGTATGTGTTTGTGTGTTTTCATGAATTTAAATGTCTTTGTGGTTCTTCCTCTTGTCACAGCTGACTCATTACACAACACAGCTCTGAACCTTTCACCAAACACCGCACACAAACACACTGTCACACAAAGGGTTCCATTCTGGTCTGATGGTGTGTTGAGTGTGTGAAGAGAAGGTCAGGGGAGGGCCAGATCTGTGTGTGTGTCTGTGTGTCAGTGCATTAGTGGCTTTGACACACTCATTAGAGCAGATGTGCTGCTGCTGCAGTGGCGGCTGCCACTTCCTCCTCCTGGCTTGTGAAGACGGGCAGCTGTTGAGCAAAGGGCCAACGTCTGCCTGATCCCTGACCTCAGCTCCACCCCGGCGGGGGCAGGGCCAGGGGACCGCCAGATGGGGGCTGCCTGGCTGTGTGTGCAGGGGGGGTGTTTATGAGTTTAGAGTACTGGCTTTTGCTTTTTGGGGGGAAACTTGTGGAGTTTGTGTTTGTGTGTGGGGCATAAGGGCTGGGGGTTGGGTTATGGAGGGAGGTTATAGACGCAACACATGGCTCAGAAAAACAGTAGCCCGAGAGGGGTGTCAGAAGTGCTTCGGAGAAGCGACGTGCAGCCGTTTGTTGACATGGTTTTAGACAGGAAGTACATTTTCTATTAGAATTATAGTGCAGTGCGGTTCAATAGAAGTGAACACATGTTTCATTGACAGCACTTAATGGTGATTGCTACAAAAATAAATTCTTAATAATTCTTAAAAAAGCAAACAAAAATCTGGGTTAGAATGGGGCCAATTCATAAACATAAAAATACTCACGTTTTCAATAGTTCTGTCAGATGACGTAAACAATATTTGCATTAACATGATTTTAACGTGAAAAAAACGGGGTAACACTTTACACAATAAAGGTTTCATTTGTTAACATTAGTTAATGTATTAACTAACATGAACTAACCATGAGAAACACATTTGTTACTGTATTTGTTAATCTTTGTTTATGTTAGATAATAAAAATCCAGCTGTTAATTCATGTTAGTTCACAGTGCATTAACTAACACAACTTTTGTTTTTAATAATGTATTAGTAAATGTTGAAATTAACATGTACTAAGATGAATAAGTGCTGTAGAAGTGCAGTTCATTATTAGTTCATGTTAACTATTGTACAGTAGTTAACTAATGTTACTAATGAAACATTATTGTAAAGTTTTACCAAAATTGCTAAAACTGACTAAACAACTTTACAGCTCAAATAATACAGAAGTTTTACCAGAAGAGCTAATTTTATCAAATGATATGCTTCACATTTCTGCTTTCAAATCTTCCAAAAATGTGGCCCAATTTAAGTGCCTCACCGTAACCTCAATTTTGCTTTAAAAAAGACGCTGCACTTTATTTGGTAACACTTTATTTTACAGTGTCCTTGTTATATATGTTACATGTACTTACCATAGTAATAACAGTAAATTATGCATAATTACATGCAACTAACCCTCAACCAAATCCTAATCCTAGCCTAACCCTATAGTAATTACATGTAGTTGCTTAATATTACTCAGTACTTTGATATATAATTATATTGTAACAATGACACCTTAAAATATTTGAAGGTGATGTTGTTACAGAGTAATTACTCAAATAAGTATTGAGTAATTAACTACATGTACTTAGTATAGGGTTATGGTTTGGGTTAGAGCTTGGTTTTATGGTTAGTTACTTGTAATTATGCATAATTTACTGTTTCTACTATAGTAAATACATGTAACGTGTAACTAGTTCACCTTAAAATAAAGTGTTTCAAAGTGTTACAGTCAAAGCTTTTTTGTAACACTTTTTTAAAGTGTTACAATTGAGCTTAACTCATATTGAACTCTGAATATTCCTTTAAATTGTATCCATTGTTGAAGTAAAAATGACTGTAACTTAATATTAGTTGGCACACGAGCCACACATATGCACAATGGTGATCATTGCTGGAAAAGGCATCACTTTGAAGCGTGGCCCTCTTTAAGTTCATCCTCCACCCTGTGGTTGGACAGCAGTGGGAGTCAGTGGCCAGCTCTGCCTGGACATTTGCTTCTCCATGTCTCCAGAGCGGACAGGTGTTGGCGTCAGCAGCGTCCAGACTCGTTTCAGCAGCTGCTGCGCTTGTCCACACACACGCATGCCCTCTCGTACACACCTCCCCCAAATGACAGATGTAGACACACCACCCATCTAGCTTTATGGAGCCAGAGCTGTTTTGACTTTATTTGCCCAGGAGGGATTGCCCTGTTTGGGTAAGGCTGCACGGCTGGCTGTAATAGGACGAGAACAACACGGACTGGCCAACAAAGAGGCACGGCCTGTACAAACACATAAACCTGCCGGCAGAACTGGATGTCTGGAGGAGTGTGAAGTCTTTAAGTTACGTTCAGATGTTCACCAATTGTTTTACAGTGGCCCCAGAATGTATTTGGACACTGTTGGATAAATAAGTGGCACTTGAAAATGTCTGATGAATGTTATTGCATTAGAAACACAATAATAAAGCAAGTGGCAACTGCAAACAAATGATCTCTGAGCCAACATTTTGTAAGTAATGTTAACCAACTGTTGTCAAGGTGGTTTTAGAAGTTGTATAAAGTCAGTTCACACAGGTGTCCTACAGAGTATGAATGTGTCCCACTAACATTTGATAACCACAACACCTATCTATCTATCTGAAAACCTTAGATCTTACAGTATACATGTCTGTCTGTCTGTCTGTCTGTCTGTCTGTCTGTCCGTTCATCCATCCATCCATTCATCCATCCATCCATCCATCCATCCATCCATCCATCATATCCACCATCCATCCATCCATCCATCCATCCATCCATCCATCCATCCATCCATCATCTATCCATCGACCCATCCATCGACCCATCCATCAACCCATCCATCCATCCATCCATCCATCCATCCATCCATCCATCCATCCATCCATCCATCCATCCATCGACCCATCCATCCATCGACCCATCCATCCATCATCATATCCACCATCTATCTATCCATCCATCCATCCATCCATCCATCCATCCATCCATCCATCCATCCATCGACCCATCCATCCATCGACCCATCCATCCATCATCATATCCACCATCTATCCATCCATCCATCCATCCATCATCATATCCACCATCTATCCATCCATCCATCTATCCATCCATCCATCCATCCATCCATCCATCCATCCATCCATCCATCCATCCATCCATCCATCCATCCATCCATCGACCCATCCATCGACCCATCGACCCATCCATCGACCCATCCATCCATCCATCCATCCATCCATCCATCGACCCATCCATCCATTCATCGACCCATCCATCGACCCATCCATCGACCCATCCATCCATCCATCTATCCATCTATCCATCCATCCATCCATCCATCCATCCATCCATCCATCCATCCATCCATCCATCGACCCATCCATCGACCCATCCATCCATCCATCGACCCATCCATCCATCCATCCATAGCTGTTTCTCAATTCCAAGAACGCAGAGAACGGACTTGTGTTCTCGTGGAGACCGGTCTTGCCAAGCTTCCTTGGAAGAACGAACTCGGAACCGGCCGCAATGACTTCTGGGACACCAGGCGAGTACTAGCTCAAGTCTGCATTCGATGCATCCTCGGTATCAAGAACACATCCGGGTTCTTTCATGCGTCCTCTGTACTTGCGTTCTTGAGGATTGGGTCTGAACTTCGACGGTTAATGATGACGTAAAACGAGAACCCAAGGACGCAAGATCGCTGAAGAACGCATATTGAGAAACACCCCATCTATCTGTTTTTAATATTTTATGTATTATATAGAATAATATAGCACATATCTATTGATTTATATATGTATATGTGTATATATATATATATTTTTTTTTTACCACACCGTAGACAGAAGTGTGACTGATATTCATTATATATATTTACAATATATATATTTTAAATTATTTATGTATTTATATGTATTTGTATTTTTTATATTTATACAAATAACATTTTATATTGATGTGTGTATATTTTTTCTTATATTTTGATTTGTTTATTATATAT
The DNA here is from genome assembly GCF_951802725.1 of Rutilus rutilus. Classification (NCBI taxonomy): domain Eukaryota; kingdom Metazoa; phylum Chordata; class Actinopteri; order Cypriniformes; family Leuciscidae; genus Rutilus; species Rutilus rutilus. Next base: position 9,754,760 of record NC_140225.1, read on the forward strand.
ATTTACGTATATAATATTTGTATGTTTTTTCTTTATATCAAATGTTTTGCTTGTTTGTTTGCATTTGATATTTTATAATATGCAAATACTTCCATTTTTAAGTGTGATTTAACTGTTAAGACACTTTTTGTGGCCACTGAATATGAAAGTCCCTCTATCAGTAAAGCTACTCACTTTTTGCAACGTTTAACAAACTGGGAAAAAAAATTATACTACAAATGAATGCTAAAGAAATCTGTTTGATTTATTTGATGTCATTTGATAAAACCGAAGTGTGAGAAATTTCAAAGCTTGTGCTGAAAGAGAAAGGTAATCCAGCAAGATGCATCGACTCAGAAGAAGCCTGGAAGAGAAGCACTTTGTCTCACCATCTGGGTCTGCACTCGCCCATCCCATTAGGACGCCACATTAAAGAGCAGGTACAGTAATTGCAAGAGCCGGCCGACAAGAGCACAACCTGCAATACTTTCCCTTGTCCAAAGAGAGAGGGAGGCAGAGGGAAAAACTTTCCTCACACAGCAGATTCATCTCGCAACAGCTTCTAAGGACTGCCAAACAGATGCCAGTACAATTGCTTGTCTTTTTTCCTCTTCCCCTGCAATCTAAGTATGGCGCCCATATGGCTGCAGCTGAAGGGAGTGATTGTTGGTATTGTTCATTTTGTCAGTGATCCTGGGAGATGCGGGAGCACTAATGATAATGCTGTGTGCAGATGTGCGTTGGGGCGACTCTTTACTCCTTCACTGTCTGCGGCCCGCTTGATCTCAGGCTGGGACGGGGATGCACGCCACACAGACGCAGCTAATGACGTCGAGAAGAAGAGGCAGATGTTTTTATTTGTGGGATGCTCTCGACAAATTTACACCAAGAATATGTGGGTAAAACGAAACTAGTCACTAGTCATTCAGAATGAGGAAGTCAAATACAGACATGAAGCTGAAATCAGATGTTAGTCAGTTCTGGCTCAATTCAAGTGGATTTTAATTGCAACTTCCAAAAAAGTGTCTTTATTAATTAAGATGAATGATTATCGCAAGGTTAAAAAGTATAAACACGTTGGAAGTGTTTTATCACATGCAACTTTCACAAATCATTCGCTTTAAGCGGAACATTCTGTCATTATCATCTCAGTAATGATTGCTTATGTCACCAAACAGATGCTAACAAACAGAAGTCATGTTTGCCAGAGGAGGTGCCATATTATGTGGCAATTTTGCCAAGTATGTTCCTGGATCAACATATTTTGTTGATCCTGGAACAATATTCCTTGCTGAAAATGTTGTCCTAACCCTATCCATAACTTATTCCTAAAATCAGAGGGAAATGATAGATTAATAACACTGATGTAGAAGCACCTAACCCTGGTTGTAAGCCTAAACTTGACATAAACTGTAACTTCTCCTTCAAATCTGATTGGTTGATTGGAATGTTGTTCCAGGATCAACAAAGATGTTGATTCAGGAACATGCTGTACTTCACCGTGGTGACAGTATGCCAACTGCAACTGGCAGGTATATGTTAATAAAACAAAACAAAACAAATACTGTCATTATAGATATAGTACTTCACAAATATATCATAAAACTGGTGTTTTTATTTCAAAAAGGTTTTAGATAATTGATGCTAATTGTGCAAAGAATTCTGAAAGACTGCGCCCTGAAAATGACTTTTAAATCATTTTGAAGCGGTAGTATTTCGTTATTATTAATATGCTATTATAGCTTTTTTTTCAATTGGCTTTTGTTTTGATTTAAATTTTAGTTTATATGTTAGTATTTTTTTGTCCTTTTGTCATTTTTAGTAGTTTTTTTAAATATATTTATTTTATTTTATTTTATTTATTTATTTATCTATTTAGCTTTAATTTATTTTTAGTCATTTTAGTACTTCAACTTAAAATAATTTGGTAACACTTTAGTTTAGGGTCAAATTCTCACTATTAACTTGCTTAATAATCATGCATATTACAATGATATTGGCTGTTTATTATAAAGCACATATTAATGCCTTGTTCTTTATGACCATATTCTACATCCTTTCATCCTACCCAATTCTTACCCAATACGTAAACTTAACAACTACCTTACAAACTGTTAATAAGCAGTAATTGGGCAAAAATCTTAGTTAATAGTGAGAATTTGACCCTAATCTAAAGTGTGACCATTCATTTTATTCCAGTTGCCAAGGCAACATTTCAAATTTTCATTTAACTTTAAGTTTAAGTTTTTACTTGAGTTTTTACTTCTGTTTTATTTCATTTACCGAAAATTTTAACTACAATAGATGCAGTTTTAGTTCACGATAACAACACCGTTTAGAAGACCCCTCAAGTTTTGTACCATAGTTTTGTGAGCCATAACTGCCACTTATGCCCCCCACTGGTGCCTGTAGTGTTTACTTGGTTGTATATTACATCTTGCTTGTCAAAGTTTACATACAGTGTCATCAGCAAGAGATCTGATATTCAGAAGCCATTCAGCAGCCGTGTCTCTCGTCACAAACGCCTCATAACCTGTGAACACAGAAGCAGCTACTGCAAAAATAAATGCTAAATGCATGAATATAATGAAGAGGCCTTTTTGGAGGACGCATCAATGTTAAAAGTACCAGTATCGCATCCGTCCTCCTTCAGGATTTCTTTTCAGCTCCCTGCCAAGGTTGCTGTGCGGTGGTGGATAATGCAGCATTGTGAGAGGGAATGTGGCACGTTGGCTGTGCCAGGTCCCACAGGCTGAGCCCACGTTCCCTCTCCCTAACCCAGTTCAGGATGTGCGCATTAATCCTGCGAGTCGGCCTCGGGCCACTCTGGGTTGCTGCAGGTTGGTGGAGGCGACAGATGGGACCCGCGCTGCCGGACCTCACAGTGAGTGGAGAGGTTGGCATCTCCGGCTGAAACGACAACGCTCGTCTTTGTACGCAAACTAGCTCGTGATTCGGAAAGGTTTCTGCACTCTTGATTCGTAATGTTTTATGTTGAACAGTGAGCAAAAGGTATTTCACATCATTTATGATGGTTGATGTTAATTTACACACACAACATGTTTCACTGCAAGTTAATGTTAATGCATACAACTTCTATTAACAAAAACGTATTGATGCTCACATATACAGCCTTATTGTAAGGTGCTACTGAGTGATTCTGTCTATGAATGTGAGGTCTGTATTGGCATGGCCATATCTGTAAGGTGTTGGAGTGTGATATTCTGCTCTAACAGCGTGTGTGATCTTCATGTGGAGTTCCTGCCACATGTGTAAAGAGTGTGTGAGCCCTGCTGAGTCACACGTTTGGGGTGGACAGGTGTTGGGTCTCTTTAGTGATGACTATTGCAGGCACTGTGCTGCAGACACCACACACACCACTGAAAGTGTCTTTTGTAGAGCATTCATTGACCTTATTAAGGCATCCACACACTAAAGATAATCAGGGCCCAATTCTCCCCTTTCGACAATTCTAGGTAAAGTTCTGATTATCTTGATGGTTCTACAGATTATCTTATCAGAGTTTCCTGTGGTGTGATGTGTGTTAAGAGCGACTGAATCTGCTTGGAAGAACATCAGGGCCGCAGTGATCTCAAATTGTAAATATCTATGTTGAATATTTATGATCATAAATCCTGTAGTGTGGGGGGAACCCTGAGGACAAACATGTACGCACTCTGTAGATTGTCACATGGAACAAAATGATACCCATTCAGAAAGTGAGAAATTTTCTGTAAAAAGCAGTCCAAACACTATTATCGCCATTTCTTGTTTGTTTCCTCTAAAGTCACATTTGACCACAAGAGATTTTGCAAGATTTCTCGTGTTCACAGTCGGTACTCTGGTTGTTTGTGAACTGAATTTGTTAGTGTGTGGTGTGCTGTCTTGGTCACATCACGACACTTCACACATTATAGGAACAAAACTGTTAAGTCTATGATTTATTTTATCGTCATGTTTGTGATCTCTCACAAATCTGATGATATTTTAAAAATCTTTTAGCCTGGGCCAGATAAATAGTTCAGCCATGAAACCCCTTATGTTCAGGGGGGTGTTTGTTAGCCAATATGGTCCCAAGTTCCATTGAACTCTATTGGTAATGACAGAACTTGCGACCATAGTTCATTTTCGGGAAACGCACCCCTGATTGGTTGTTTCAATGTAACATCCACAGCCAATCGATTTCACATATCCATTACTACTTCCCTTTATAACCACGACGCATCCAAACGAACACACCAACTCATGCTCACAATGCAAATTCTTGTTCTAGCCCTCCACCTCCCCAGCACCACCTGCCTAGATCTGCTATGGGGGGTTTCCCTCTTTTTATGGTTTCCATTCATTTTTTGTTCTGAGGATTTAGCATAAGCAAGTCATACTTGCTCTGCATCAGCAGCAGAAACCATAGCTCCAGCAGCAGCGTAGCAGATATTATTATAATATTATAACAACTTAAAATAAATGATGTCTTTTTGAATATAATTAATTTTCAGCATCATTACTCCATTTTCAGTGTCACATTATCCTTCAGAAATCATTCTTGTTTTGGTGCTCAAGAAACATTTCTGATTATTATCAATGTTGAAAACAGTTCATTTTTTTTGTTGAAACCATGATACATTTCTTTCATGACTTTTGATCAATTTAATGCATCCTTGCCAAGTTTGAATTTCTTTAAAAAAAATCTTACTGACCCCACACTTTTGAACAGCAGTGTATATTTAAATATACTCTTTTTTTTCTGCAAGATATGGACACCTTTGTTAAAACAGATGCATATATGCAGTGCCTATCTGACCCCCGTAAGGTCACAGCACTGCACCCTGGAAAAGTGCTGACTTGCTGCTGACTAAATCCTGCCAAGAAGCCCTATCAACATCCCACACCCTGCTGCCCACTTATCTACAGTGGGCAGAAGTGTGACCAACAGCTGGTTCAGAGAGAAAGAAACAGCCGACCAAACAAGTCACATTAAAAGGTTTTGCTATTCCTTCAACATAAATAGCAGTAAGACAGGGAAATGCAGGAGTCCTGATTTATTTGAATATAATTTCTGACTGAAGTGCTAAATTGTATTGGCTAATATATGTTAGGAATAATGTAAAGTCAACCTGTAATTATTGCACAACAAGTCTCAGATGTATGGTGCTGACTGTACATTATAGCACCAATTGAATGGACACGAAATATTGATTTGAGTAGAAAGTATTATTTTTATTTGAGTAGAAAAAGCTAAAGTAGAGAGACATGACAGAAACTGTGTGGTTTGGGATAGTTGTCAGTTATACAGTGTCATTAGTGGTCACTAATCATAATACTATACCGTTTAAACCGTTATTTTAATGATAAAAAATATTTTTTTAATTCTGCAAAGAGGCATTAAATTCACTAAAAGTGACAGTAAGGAAATGTATAATGATACAAAAGATATCTATTTTAAATAAATGCTGTTCTTTTGAACATTCTATTTATCAAAGGATCCTGAAAATAAATTACCACAGTTACCACAAAAAATATTAAGCAGCCACTGCTTTCAATATTGAATATAAGAAATATTTCCTGAGCAGCAAATCAGAATGATTTCTGAAGGATGATTTGACAATGAAGACTGGAGTAAAACATTACCTTCACTGGAATAAAAATACATTTTAAAATGTATTAAAATGGTTATTTTACATTGTAATAATATTGTTTTTACTGTATTTTTGATCGCAGAAATGCTGCCTTGGTGAGCATAAGAGACTTCTTTCAAAACAGTTTGAATGGTATAATATAATATAATATAATATAATATAATATAATATAATATAATATAATATAATATAATATAATATAATATAATATAATATAATATAATATAATATAATATAATATAATATTTTAGAATAAAGTTTTCAAAAACAATCACTAATTAATTGCAATTAATTGAACTTCTTCCATAGTACAAATATTAAGCATTGAAGGAGTTGTAGTGTTTTACCAGGAAATTAACATGTCTCCTTCAAACATTTCAATGTCAGTTGAATTCTGGGTTTGGAAATGTTCATATAAAAACTGCCACTCAAGAAACCCTTTAAGCTCTCAATTCAGACAACCACTCCCTTTGCTATGGAAGAATCACACACAAAAGAGATGTTGTGTTTTATCAATGCTCAAGAGAGCTCCACAGACCCCCCGAGTGTGCTTGTGTGGATGGAGTGGAGAACCTGGTCTGCGCCACACACTCCTCAACAGACAGCGCCACAACTTACACACACACACACACACTGGCATTTAAGTTGGGGTTGCGTCTTCTTTTGTTGGGGGACGCAGGGTGCATGGCGCACCCCTCCCTAAAGCAAAAATATTCCCCCACGCAGACACCTCTCCCCCACCCCTGACAGGCTGTAGCACCACTGCATTGTCTGAAGGGCCAAGACAGGCCGCTTGTTGCTTGCCTTCTGTCTGTGCACAGGACGCTTGACAATGGCTGCCTTTTAAATGAGGCAGACAACTGAAAGAAAGAAGACGTCGTTCCTCCTGCCTGCTTTTCTCACCTTTTATCTGCTGAGCCCTTGTACTTTTTTTTCCTCTTTTCCTTTCTCTTTCATGTAGGACTTAATGCTTCTTTCATTCCCTCAAATTCTTTACATCTTAACTGCTGGCCGCCGCTGAATTTTCAGCACATTTTGACTCATTGAGAAGTGGAAATGTACTGAATTTTTTGTTATAGAATTATGGTGTGTAAAAGCTTAAATGAAATTAAATATGATCATATTTAAGTCAAGAATATTATATATATATATATATATATATATATATATATATATATTATTTTGTATATATAAATACGCACACATGCATAATATATATATATATATATATATATATATTATTTTGTATATATAAATACGCACACATGCATGTATATATTTAAGAAAAATGTGTTATTAAATATTTTTATTTATATATAATATAAATTATGTAAAAATATATACATGCAAATATTTCTTAATATATACATGCATGTGTGTATGTATTTATATATATATATATATATATATAAACCTACACTCTTAAAAATAAAGGCTCCAAAAGAAAGTTTTCATAAAAAAATGTTCTTAGTGTGAAAAAGATTTTAATATTTTAGTCTTTTTCCAATATAAAGAACCTTTTGTGCAATGGAAAGATTCCATGGTTGTTAAAGGTTTTTCACAGAACCATTGATGCAAATATGATGCAATTATAGAATATACATATTTTGTGTGTGTGTGTGTGTGTATATATATATATATATATATATATTTTTTTTTTAAACCACACAGTAGACAGAAGTGTGACTGATATTCATTATAGTAACATATCTGTTTGAGGTCAATTTGACATGAGCACAAAACACGTTAAAAAGAAATCAAAATAACAGGCATCTGTAGAGTTTCATAGCATATGAAAATTAATTTCTTTTTTTTTTTTCCTTTCTTTGAGGGTCTAAACATAATGTAACATGTAGGGCAAAAGTGAAAAGTCATAAAGAATCAATCCGGACACTTAAAAAAAAAAAAAAGCTAATGGCCAAACTGTTGATAACGTTCGATAAATTCAATAACTTAAAGAAAGGCCTCTTCCTGTCTGCGCCCCTCTAATGTACATTATATTTGGAGCTGGTCACAGAGAGGGGTGAAGCTCTCAGCAGCTACAGTATCTGTGTGGGCAGAACCAGTCATACCTCAGTGCAACGGCTGCTCTATGATGCCATGCATGTGCGCCACTCTCCCCCAGTACACTGGCACGCAGCTCCCTCGAACTTCTGTGGTGGAGCTACATATAGAAGACCCAAGCTGGTAATACACTCGTCACGTCGAGCCCACTACCCTTCGGCACAGCCAAATGTTTCCACAGCTGCCCCTTTGTCTCTGCTCCTTGAGTAAACAAAGGACAGATACAAATTAATGACCTAAATTCATAGTAAAAAAGCAGAGAGAAAACCATTATGCCTCGGCGAAGCATCAACTGTCCGTTCCAACCAGATGTTAGGTGCAGATTTGTGTGTGAATGTAGCCACAAATCAAATTTCATCTCTCAGAAAAACAGTGAAAGTGTGCACAATATTGTCTAGAACCTTTATACACTGAAAAGAATTAAGAAACCATTAAGAAATGGACATAAAACTGTATATTTCATTAACTGATATAATGTTATAGCAACTACTGAAGTACTAAATTCTGTTTTGTACTTTTATAATACACTGACAGCCACCAGGTAGTGAAAAATCCACATGATGAATCAAACTCTCTAGTAGCTTTTCCACAAGCTGAGGTAAATGCTAATATTTTGAAGTTCAAGATCGTACACATAAAACACCATCACGGTAATACACGACACTAAAATGTGATGTTAATAAAAATTTAACAACATTAGATGTGAAATAAAACCAAGTTTAAAGAAACCAAGAAAGAGCATAGTTATTTTAGTGAAGTGAAGTGTCACAGAGAACTCTGGGAACGTCAATTTACAGTTTTTCACTGTAAATTCTAAGATAACTTTTTCACGTCCAAAAACTGTAACTTTAAGGGAACTTGCAATTAACCAATTAACATGCAAAGCATTTTTACAGTCTTTTACTGTTAATATTACAATAATTTTTTTAAGTCTACAATTTCATACTTCCACGATAATAAAGGCGCGAAGGGATCTTAAATCCAAAACGTGATCAAAAACTAAATCTCGTACCAATTAGATGGAGGTGGCGTGTGTATGAGGAAAGGGGGGGGCAGGCTTACAGCACGGGACCATCTGTGGCAGTGGCCTGTTGAGTAACGCTCGCTGACTTAAAAAGTGGTCAGCCTTTAGTGCATCTGTAGGCCAGGTTTGCCGAACAGCGAGACATTAGATAAAGCTGATTTGTTTTCTGGAAAACTGTACTTGAGGAGCTTTGGAAGCAGCCTGTGACTGAGTGTGTGTGTGTGTGTGTGTGTGTGTGTGTGTGTGTGTGTGTGTGTGTGAGGCAGGGGGAGGGGATGGTCTTCGTACAAGCTGCTGCACATTTTCCCAGGTCCAACCCACGCCTTTACTGGAGCACCAGCCAGACATTAAAGCAGCATATACACACGAGCCATGTAAGACCACATACATACACACACACACTCGGACAGTATACTCAATCCACAGACCTCACGCACTGGAAAACATGTTTCCACCCACACGAGCATCTACAGTAAATAAGATTATTGAACTGAATGCAAAAACACAAACACCGTCTCACCAATCTGCACATCGTCATCGCATTGGCAATCCCGCCAGAAGTTTCTGACAGAAAAATGGCACGGAGAGGTTAAGGTTCTTATAATTTATTGCAGTTTGCACACAATTTAAAAATTTCACCAACAGCACACCAAAAGTACAAAACTAAACAGCCTCATAATTTACTTCCCTTGAGAAAATGAAACATACTATGATTGTCAAAGCTAAATGTCTAAATCCATAAAAAGAACAATGTCAACATAGCAAAAAATCTCAGAAGGGAAGCAATTACATGTGAAGTCGAATCGTCATCTTCTTCTTTTTATTTTTTATTTTTTTTTAATCTAGACAGCGATTGTCCTTGAATTCAACAGATATTTATTTTTCTTTCCCATACTCATTAGCCACCGAGTTTGAATTTGACAGAGTTGTTCTTCACACTGGGGTTCCCGGGTTTCAAGTAAACTAAAGGGGTGTCCAATTTATGGATATGCTTCATAGGCCATTTCACAGCTTAATTTCCATTGAACAAAAGTCAAAGAAAGACATCCAGTATTCCAGCAACAGTTTCCAGTTTTCAACCTCTGAGTATAAGCTGATAACAGTAGTTTAAGGCGGTCAAGTACAATAGAAGCAAACAAAAAAAAAAAAACGTAAAGAAAAAGAAAGCATAGAAAACAAATCAACCCTACAGTTGATTTTTTTTTTTCGGTCACGTTTTAGAGTGCAAAAGGTAAAAGTACCACCGTGCAAAACGCCATGAGGAGCGTGCGCTGTTGGCAAAGCTCAACCTTTTCACTAGCCGTTGCACCAGCCAAATATATGGAAGGACCGTTCCTGAGGCCTGCAGAGGCCCGTGTACCGCACACTCCTGTCCCGCTCGAAACATGTGCGGAGCCCCCGGCCCTCTCTAACTAAAGTAGTTCAAGCATTTCAGCCCTGTGTAAGTGACTGATCTATGTCTACAGCGCTAAGCCATATGTTTCTCATTTTTCTTTGCTTTTTATTTCTCTGGATTTGACAATGAAAGTGTTTTTTGTTAAACAAACCAACCAACAAACAAACAAACAAAATTAATAGAATTTTCACAATCTAAAAAAAAAAAAGAAACCTTAATATAATTTTGCAAATTAAAAGAATTTAAAGAAAAAAAAACAATTTTTCAAAATCACAAATGCTGCAAAAGTTAACAATTGAACTTTAACCATCACAAATTTATAGATCTTTTCTTCAGTGTAACAAAGTCAATTCAATTAGGTTAATAATTAGGTGTAGACATTTCATAAAGGCCTCTTTTGCACATCATTCTAATTTCATTAAGCTTCAAAAGGTGCAGCCAACCTTGCCAAACATCTTCAAGTGGCGAAAAAAAAAAAAAGACTTATGTATCGAACACAAACACACGCACACAAACCACTCAGATCAGAGTGTGTCGAGCTTTATGCTGTTTAAAGATCCTTCAGCTGTCTCCAAATAGATGTGCGCTGCTGAGGACACCCATAAAGAAGAGCTGTACCATCAGCCACGCAAATGTGTCTTCATGGCAATCGAATCTGAAGCAAGTGCCAATTGAAAAGATAAATAAATAAATTACAAACAGAGCTGACATGATTCAAATGACAACAGCCAGTAAACAGGACACTGAGACAAACAGCAGTTGAGGACCCAGCACTGGGAAGAGCAGCGCTTGAGGAGACGCTAGCAGGAGCAACGCTAGCCTTCTGAACAATAAACGTAGCGATTCAGCTTCTGCTGACACCTGGCCCCTCGTTAACCTCCGAAATCTACAGCGAGCCCAGACCGAATCGCTTCCCATGTGTAGATACTGCAGCCTAACGTCAGTGCATTTCCACAATCTTCACAGCCCAGAATAAACATCTCACCAAAACCCCCGAATCATTCTCTAATGAGAGGAAAAAAAAAAACTCAAATCTACCAAGGAATCAAATTAGTTAATTAAAAAATACACTCTCTGATGCAAAACAACAACAAAAAAAAAAGTTAAATAAAATTCATGCAATTTCTACAGCGGTAATATTAAAGGTACTTTTTTTTTCTCAACAGACAGGTGCCCTGACTGTAATGAATCAGTCAATTACAGTGTACAGCAATACAGCAAGTCACATCTTTTTCAATATACAGGTCAGACATCATGCAACAACAGATTCCGTTTTAAAAACGAAAAGTCTTAATAAAACACTACAGAAATCTCTAGAAATGCAGCCGATGTAAAAACCAACTTCAGTAGCAAACGAGTGATGTAGAGAGACTGCAACTAAAATGTGAAAATGACTTCAAATCATATTAAGAAAGGATAGAGGAAATGCAGCAACTGATATGAAAAGGGAAAATGTACATTGCATGAGTGCCTTGTTTGTCTTCCATCAGTCAAGTTTCCTATAACGAGTCAAAAATGTACAAGAGCTTAAGTAACGCGAGCTTAGAGCTTGCTCGTGGGATTTAAAGGACTGACCTGCTCACACACTACGTGTGTACATGTGCGTATGTGCATGAATACACATGCACCGCAACCACAGTCACACATCAGGTATGCAAATATATATATATATATATATATATATATATATATATATATATATATATATATAGAGGCAAGTGTGTACAGGTAAATATATGACCATTGTACCCGTTTAGTGTGTCCTTAGTTTTAAACTCCTCCGTCTATTACCTGAAATCTTCATTTGCTTTTCATGGCAGATGTTCCTTGAAATTTAGGAGCGTATACAAATATTGTAAATTATATACAGTTGAAAATCCCAATGAATAATTTTTCTGTCAAAGTTGGTTACTGAGACCAGCACCCATGTTTTATAAAAACCCAAGGAGAACAGGAAAAAAAAAAAGAGACCCTAAACAAACCAGAAAATATAATAAAAGAAAAAAATCAGTAGTAACATTTTCATGTGCTAGTAAAGTGCAATTCAACAAGATTTGCAATGTACATACAAGAAAAATGACTGATTCAGACCCTTCGGCCGTCACTCTGCCCCACTCTTACCTTCACCACTCTGCCCCAAAAAATGTCACTCAGATCTCTCTCATCAATTCAACAAGCAGTTCAAACAGTCTGCTATCATTTTAGCGTTCATTTCCACAGTTCTTGAGAACTATCTTCCAGTGCCCAGTCTCTGACCGTGGGTAGATTGAGCGCCTCGCTCTTGACTGAGAGCGAGTTGACCAGTTCGCAGTGGAACTTGCGGATGTGTCGGTACAGGTCCCCTGACTGCGTGAAGCGCCGCTCGCACCACTTACAGGCGTGCGGCTTCTCGCGTGTGTGCACGACAGCGTGTCGGCTCAGGTTGTGCGAGTACTGGAAGCTCTTGCCGCAAGTAGTGCATGTGTAGGGCTTCTCGCCCGAGTGTGTCCGCTCGTGGCGCTTTAACGTGTACATGCAGGAGAAGGTTTTGCCACAGATGGAGCAGGTGGGGACGTTAACGTCGCTGGCCGGCTTGGCCCGTACGCCTTCCTGCTCGCGAAAATGCGTGCTGAGGTGGATCTGCAGGATGTGGGGGCTGGGGAAGACCTTGTTGCATAAGGGGCACATGAAGATCTGGGTATGTGGAGCCCCCAGCATGCTGGAGACGTAAGGCAACAGGGCGCTTTCGACCCCTGCGACCTCCTGAGCTCGCTCACTGTCCCCTCCTAGGACGTCCGTGTCATCTCCTTTGTCGTCCCGCTCCAGCTCGCTGGCCAGTGAGGCCTCACGCAAGGCCGAAAGGTGGGCCTCCAGGCCCAGCCTCCGTTGCGCAACAAGGCTGATGTGAGTCCCGTTGGTGCTGGGCGGCTCCTTCACACCGCTGTGCTCCATCTCGTAGTCGCCGCTCACCAGCTCATCGTCGTCCGAGCCCGTGTCCTTCTCCACCTTGACTTGAACCAGGGCACTCTGAAGGCTGTCTGGGGTGACAGAGCTGCAGAAGTAATGATTGCCTGCCATGGTCTCCCCAGGACCACCGCCCAGGCTGGACTTCACAGAGAGATCAAGCACACAATCTGTGTCTGCGGAGACTCTCCGAGACGCTGCAGAGCGACGGGACCGGGAGCCGGTGGAGCTGCTGGGGCTGCCGGCAGGGGATTTGCCAGCGTCGGGACCGTGCGTTTCTGCTTCCCTGGGGCTGGTGGTGGGAGACGTGGTCCGGTCAGAAGGCAGTCTCATCCACATGCTCCCCGGCTCCTGAGGGCTGTCCCGTTTGTTCTCCATGTCCTCGTCATCACTCTGCAGCAGGTCAGCGGTGGCCGGCCGGCCCGTGCTTCCACCTTCCGAGAAGCTCTCCACCTTGTCCGAGCAGCTGGATGCATCCTCCTCCCGTTTGGTGCTGTCGGCCTCAGTCGTGGCCTTCTGCTTGAGCTTCTTCTTGCACACCTTGACAATGTCGTACATGTGGAGGTAGCTGGCAGCAGCCAGCACATCCTCCACTGGAAGCGATTTAAACAGGAGCTTTCCCTCGTACATGAACTCAAGCAGGAGAGCGAAGGCCGGGGCCGTGACAATGTCGCTGTTCAGATGAACAATGTCCCTTTTGTCTAGCTGGTCCTTGTAAAAGAGGTGGAAGTACATGCTGCATGAAGCCAGCACTGCACGATGGGCTCGGAACTGGGCATCACCGACCAGCACAGTGGAGTCACAAAGGAATCCCTGATGTCTCTGCTCGCTCAGACACTGTAGCAAATGTCTGCTGTGGTCTGGAAACTCCATGCTGTCTTCATAACCTGCAAAAGACCACAGATGTTAGTGAGGCTCTCTAGAACAACAATTGTTTTGTCTGTGCTCTGTGTGGAACTTCTCTTTCCCACCCGCTCCGTCCCTCTCTCTCGCTTCATGCACACAGACATACTCTCACACTCTAATTCTCTCTCCTTCCCTCCTCCCCTGTGGGAACACTGGAAAAATGTTCACCACAGTCTTGACATAAAAGGATTACAAAAAAGCACATGCAAAAAGTATAACATCACATTAAGCTAATTGTATTTTTCTCACTTGTGCACTTTAAAGTAAGCAGTGATGTGTTAACTATTAAATTTCAAACTAAACCTTTTAATTAAAAGTTTAAAACCTGGGAAATGAACACTAAAATGTAATTAAAAACTATATTTATTGCAAGTTACATTAAAGGAATATATCCGTGAGCATCCCACCAGAATCATTTGAGTTTAATCAGATGCCGTGATGTAAGAAGCTGAAGTCCTGATTCTACAGATGCCTGCGCGAGAGAATCTTTCCTGTTTTTACTCTCTGTGCTCCTGGAGCAGTTATTTATAATAACCCACTTTGGCCAGGACGCCAAGTATAGGTAACAGGCTTACAGGTACACAAACAGCTCACCATCATGGGCATACTGCATAAGTATACTAAGTACCATGATCTCAAAGGTTGCGACAACTGAAGTAGCAGAACATCAGTATGACGTGCGTAATCAAAGACGGACAATGTGCAAATAAACTACGATAAAAAAACTGGAAATATACACTGTATTAAAAAAAGGTTTCACAATCTATATACAAATTAAAAAAGGGCTAATTTAAAAAAAAAAAACGAAAAAATATGAAATCACACCTGTTACCCGCGGAGATCGTTCCCATCTAAAAAAATGCACCAGCGTCATGTTCAACCAGCGGACTTAAATGAACTCATTTGAATCTTCATTTAAATCTGATTGGGATAGCAAGCCAAAGCCCCCCACCCCACCCCAAACAGCGTACAGACCTTCATTAATGAGGGGCTTATAGGGGGACAGGGGGATAACAAACCTCTCGCCAACCCTCTCCTCCCCTTTTCCCCCTCCCCAAATCTTTGGAGAAATGGAACATCCTCCCCAAAGAGGCGGTCCACAGCAGATTTACAATACAATCACTTTAAGTGCCCCGTAGTCCACATCAATCCTAATCCTTAAGATGGCTAAAAATAAAGATTGCAGGACAGCTCACAAGGTAGCAGCGATCAAATTAGGAGACTGGGAGGACAGAGAGGGACGGAGAAGGAGGCTTATGAACATCTGATCCAGCTGACTGAGACCATATGGCAGCTGCTGCCCAGATAAAGAGATTAAGACTAGGAGGAGTGCGATTACAGCTGTCTAGCCAATTCAGGCAGCTCAAATCTGCAAGTTCTAAATTAGTCCTTACAAACAGAAAAAAAAAAGACAGAAAGAGATGAGCAAAAGCCTAAAGTCGGGACATTTTGAAGAACGCATGTGATTATATAAAGTTGCAGATTTATCTCCTGAAAAGCATTTATGTATTTTCGGTTGCTTTAGCAGATTAGGAATTTTGTTCAATCGGACTGAAAATCTCGTTATTTAAAAAACAAACAGATTTTGACAGATTAACAGCATGTAAACACATAAGAGTTTCTTGTTTTAATTCAATAATACTATAATAAACTAACCTACCAACCACACCACTGTATAACGTCACAACAGAGCAACAATTTGCCATTGAGAACAAAGTGGCTGAAAAGAAGACCTGTAAACAAACAGAATAATGAAACGCTTGCCTGGAAACCCTCTTCATGGCAACAAAAAGTGTCACTTGTCCCCAGCCTGGTTACGCTACACCAGCTCAAAATCCTTTACTTCCCATTTCCCACACTCTGATAGCTGATGGCAGACGCGCAAAAAAAGACTTAACGAGAGCTCCCTATTCAAAACACATCCCTGTTGCCCGGACCCCCCGGTACAGTACCTGCAGTACGCATCAACTTGATTAAGTCCACTGTTGTGGTAGCGCCGGCTGTAACTCCCTCCGCCGAATCAATGAAAGGGTAGAGACGCGAGAGAAAGAGAGAGAAAATCAAACTGTGAGGGACAGATGCAAAGTGGAGGAGATGTTGGAGGGGAATGCGATGCCTCCTCCTGCACACAGATCCGCACACACACTAACTCCCAGTCTGTGCGTTAGAAGAAAAGACTGGGGGATGGCAGCCTGTCAGCTGCTCTGACATCATGTTCAGATGGAAATGCTACCTCCAGCTGTGCTCCTTTTAGTGCCATATGCTACTCCTCTACACTCTTGCCACCAGCCTCTCCTTTATACAACTTTGTTTCTCTTTCCCCCCTTTAAAAACGGGAGGAAGGGAAGTGTTGTGAGGTGATTCTGTAGAAAACTAGCCAATTCCCCCCTTTAGTTGTAATCTCTCAGCAAAGAAGAACTTGGAACTGGGTCCGTCTGAAAGCCGACACTTTTTTCTAACCTAGTTTCCTGCACTGAGAATTTAAATACCCTCAAGTTTTTTCCCCCCTCTCCTTCCAGTAACCATAAACAAAGGCCAGCACAGCACATTTGCAACTGACAGATCCACGCAGCTGATATTGTTTTCGACTTCTTTATGGTTCACTGGCTGCGCCATTACCGTCATTCATTTTACTAACCCTTTGGACAACTGACAGAGGAGGGTGGTGGGGGGGGAAGAAAATAAGAAACAATGGGAACAATCATACAGGCTTTATAAGTACGGTTCAAACAAAAGACACTGTATTCCGCATTAGGTCTTCTTACATACCTCCTTTCTTCTGAAGTATCCCACTTATAATTGTGTTAATTTTCACAAACTTCTTTGGTACAAGCCAAACAACAGTTTCCTGTTTACCACTAAAAGCAGCAAAACAAAGATACCAAACTATAATCTGAAGGTCTCTTCTGAAGGATGTCACACTAATGAATATGAACAGAATAGTTAGTTTTTTGGGGTTTTTTACTCATTGACATGCAAAAATATTTGTAAATGCATAAAACAGCACAAGAATGAAGAGTTTGCTGCATCTGTCACGAACGTTACACTTGATCTCAGGGGGTTTTAAACAACTAATAGGAGCTTTTAATTCCATGGAAAATACGTACGATTAGCCTTGCTTATGCACAATGTTATATATTTTGGTTTAAAAAGCAACTGGTCAGCATGAAGGTAAAAGAAAAAAACTAAGCCAACACACTGTTTTTATACTGTGCTATTTCAAAGTAAACTTGTTTTCAAACCTGGCAAGTTCTCCAGAAAGACGGAATTGTGCCAAGTTAGCCCTTCTTGAACTTAAAAGCTACGCTACAAAATAAATATACACTGAAATAAAATAAACTACGAGTCCACCTAGATAGGAAATGGTATTATAGCAGGCTACTCCTACACAAACACACACACACAGCACTGCCGACGGTCTTTCTCTGGATCCTGACCCCGTACGTTCAGGAAAAGCTAGCTAGTGTGGCTAACAAATAAAAAGTAAGCATTCAACCTGCAGTGTTACAGTTTTGCGACAGGCCCCGATGCCACGCGCTCGAGCAACTCGTTCTACGCGTAAAGACCAACAGTCGCGTGAAAAAGATCGTTACTTTTCCCCATAACAATCCAGCCCGTGCCTCCAACCCCCCTTTCATCTCCTTAAAGAGCACCTAGTATCACAGGCACTTACAGACAACCAGGTCCAACGTCTTCCTGCTTCCTCCGTCTAATCCTCTCAGCGAGAAAAACAACTCGATTGACTTTCAACAGCTTTCCATAACAACCTGCAGTGGCAGGAAAGACAGAGCAGGCGAGCGGAGCGACGAGAGCTGCGGCAGCCAGATGTTTCCGAGCTGTTGCTACTCAACTCTCCTGTAAAGAGGAAGCGCTTGACTGGCAGCGCGCAAGCCAATGGAAGAGGCGAAAAGAAAAGCGAAGGCAAATTGGAAGCTGCCGCTGAGGGGGGAAGAGGGAGGGATGTTTCTTTCTCGGCGTAGGTTGACACCAGGCAACAGTGAGAAAGCAGAAAAAAAGGCCGAGCGAGCGAGCGAGCGAACGGACGGACTGGTTCCTCGAGCAGACTGGCGCAGCGCGCGGATCGAGGGACATTGCGCAATGTTACGTGGGAACTGTAGTCACTGGCCGAGCAGCGGTGAAGAACAGGTGCACTGCAACTTCCTCCAGCGCTGCGGAGAGACGGCGAGAGAGAGTCACAGGGTTAGTGGACATTAATATGGCCACTTAGAAATCTAGTGAGCTGAGAGTCTGATGAAATAACAATAAACAATAAATTAAAAAGTAACACGGTCCAAAATTTAACCATTACATTTGAGAAGGGCATCTAATTTCCAAATATTTAGCGTACAAAATCGGTTTCCAAACGGATGAAGAAATATTAATGCTATTGTGATTATACTGTTATTATTGGTCAATGGTCATTATATTATTATTATTATTATTATTATTATTTATTATTTTTATTATCATGGGTGTTGTTGTCATCATCATCATCATCTGAAATACTACCAAGGGGTTTCCTTTGGTGGCAGCTTTAATTCCGAGATTAGGCCTATTAATAAATGTATTCATATTTCATCCGGCATTACACTATTTAAGTTACGAGAGCAATGCGACCATTCTAAAATCTTATTTATTTATTTATTTATTAAATTACATGAATTACATAATTTTGGTTAAATTAATGTAATATGCTGTATATTCATACAGAAATTGTGCTGTCGTTATTTCGATAACATTTTGTCCACATTTTGTTTCTTTGGTGAATGAAAGGGAACTTTTTAAATGGATCAGTTGATAAGTAATTACACTAAATAAAAACAAAGAAAATTACTCAATGTTCAATTCATAAGCAATTAACTGAAAGGTTCACCCAAAAATGAAAATTTTGTCATTACTCACTCTCCCTCAAGTTTTTTTTTTTCTATTGTTGAACACAAAAGAAGATATTTTGAAGAATGTTGGTAACCAGACAGTTGATGGAACCCACTGACTTCAATAGTTGGAAAAAAATAATACTATTGAAGTCAATGGGTGCTGTCAACTGTCTGGAGGATACCAACGTTCTTTAAAATATATTTGTTTGTGTTCAGCAGAAGAAAGAAACTCATACAGGTTTGGAACAACATGAGGGTGAGTAAATGATGACAACATTTTCCCTTTTTGGGTGAACCATCCCTTGAAGGCTATGCTTACACTCCACACAGGTAGGCCATAGTTTGTGTGTGAGATCGTCAACAGGTAAACGTTTGCAATGCTAAGTACTGCATGTGCAATGGTCCACAGATGCGCTAAGTTCACTCAGGACCTTGTGAACACAGTCACGTGTTTGTCATATTTGGCTGCTGAACGCACCCGCCCATAATCATCCACGCTCCCACACTCATGCGTCCCAGTAAACTAATTGGCGTTACTAATACATTTCAAAACAAACCACTGTCCTACTGGTACTGGAATCTTGACATAATAACATTATAATTTAATGCAAATAATGGCCTCATTAAGCTGATGTGGCAAATGAGTCCAGGCATGTGATGTGTTGGTGTTTTTTCCATGCCGTCACCCAACAGTCTATTCCTTGTTCTATACAAGAGTTATCCAGGACTATTATCATTCACAACAGATCACATCAATCTAATATGAAATATGAAATAAAATGAAATGTTTTGCTTCCAAGTTTTCATTTCACTGAACTTTTCATTAATTTATGGTTCTGTCTCTAAAAACATAAGTGTAATTTAGTTTTAGATTTTATTAAGTATTTAGTCAATATACTAATGTTTCAGTTTAGAACAAAAGATACATTTTACCAAACAATCCCCACAATCCTCAAACTGTTTTTACACCAAAAAAAGTGTGCTTCACGTATAGTTCCAACTATTAGCATAACTGCTGTTAGTTCCAGTATGATAATCAACAAGCCTTTTTGATCCCAAATGTTTTTTTGGAGATGACAGTCCCTTGAATACGGCTGTGCCATCAGCAAAGCACGGCTGATGTTTGAAATGATATTTACTGGAGTTCTCTCCATCTGTTCAGACTGAAGTCAAAGATGTGAGGCCTCGCTTCTGTGCAATAAGAGCAATGTTCAGAAGAGCGATAGAGGACTAGTAAAAGTCATTTTATTTTACTATTACTATTAGAGTTATAGTTTTATCAATGAGTAATTGTTACATGCATCTTTTACAGTAGTTACAATTTATTGATATTTATATAATGATCTAAATTTGGCATATAATTACATTACAGCTCCCTCCAGATAAAGAAGGGGGTTTTGCCAGTTCTATGAAAACACAAAAGCAGAATTTGCAAGAGGTTTTTCATGTGTTTGTGTATTCTTATGCTTGAAAATTCAATGTATGCTTAACAAGAAAAAGTGCATAAACAAAATAAAACTATGTTCTGTAATTCTATGTATATATATGGCTATAATGCTGGTAGAACCACTGAATACACATTTGACAGTTTATTAATCAGGTACTTCTGCATTCCCACCTCTTGAGGTCACTGTGGAATCCATGTTTGTGGATGGCTAAAGGATTCACTCAACTTGCACCAACATAACGTTTCTTATGCATTCTTACATGCACAAGATTATACATATTTCACACATTAAGAGTATATGATATGTGTTAATTATAAGTAAAATTAGGAATATAAATAAGTTACTTGCTCATCCAAATTATGAGGAATTTCATGTGGACGTGAGCTATTAGACATACATAAGCAGATGTTTATACACTCTGACCTTTTTGATAGGATTAAACATGCAACAAAGCCTATGAACAATGTACAGCTACAAACGCAAATGCAAGCATTGAGTAAAGTCACCTCTCACAGCAGTTCAATTATGCATGGGACACAGTAATGTCATCCTAGCCGTGAACCCTGTATGAATTAAATTTAACGTAGAAGACAATGAAGCAGTGAATGATAGACATCTTTACAATGTCGCACACTTACAAAGGTCCTAGATCACATAATTTTCACAACTCACAACTTTTAAAACTCCTAGTGTTGTCAACTGAAAGACATTTCATCAGCTGAACTATCAGTATGTTTAAACATCTGCAATCCATTGAACAGACTGTATTCTATCACTCACAGCCTCATTTTTATTCCTGTCAACAAATAAAATATGGCCCTGACTAATGTTTATACTGCTGGTTTTCTATCCTGGCCTTAAACAAATTTATTGTCTTTGACATGTAGACGGGAAAAGTCTGGCTTCTGGTACTTAACATCTGGACTGGAGCACTTTCTCTGTTTCAAAGTACTTTATTGGGATGATTGTTTATATAATATTGCAAAGCATCAACACATTGGCTACACAAATATACAATTAAATATTTAACAAAATATTTTTAGTTTAACATTTCAAAATTTTGATAAGTATTGGTTTTACATTACATTTTACATTTACTATAATCTAACATCGTCTTTAACCTTTAAACAATAATCATTTTATAACACAGTTAAATAAATCTTTAGCGAATTTCTTCATACTGTGCATTATAATGTGATGCCTAAATTTGTGTCACTTAAAAGAACTGCATTTAGTTTTTTAATGTTTTATTTTTATTTAGACTTTTTATATTAAAAATATTATGGAATTTATAAATTTGTATATGTTTATAGAATTATAATAAAAAAATATATTCAACAAAATACTTCATTAGTCCATGTGTTGGTAGCCATATGTGTGTGTGTATGATTGAATAGTGATTTACATCAAATAGGCTATATCAAGAAGAGTTTATATTACATGCCGTCACCCAACAATCTATTCCTTGTTTTGCACAAGAGTTATCCAGGACTATTATCATTCACAACATATCACATCAATATAATCTGAAATAAAATGAAATGTTTTGCTTCCAAGTTTTCATTTGACTGAACTTTTCATTAAAGTATTTTGTTGTTACAGCACTGTAAAAAGTTGTTACAGACCTGTAAATAAACCATGCGTAATTGAAAAAATGAAGTAACGTGAACTTGACAATTCCATAACTTAATTTTTTTAATTACGCTTGAAGTTTATTTACTTAATAATTTTAAGGCAACGGGTTTCCTCACTTTTTTAAGTTAAGTCAACTGATAACTTTTTACAGTTGCGGTGCATTCAGAGGGAGTTTTTCTCACACAGTTACTAATTTATTTTCTTATGTATCCATGTTAATAGCAGATGTTTGAGAGAGGCTTATGATGATAAAGAGCTGGACAGCAACAGCATTATTTGATCCATACCTACTCAGTACTACTCACAACAAGGTGTCCAACCTATACTGGCAGAAGGTGGGATGGTGTTATGTATGATAAAACCAGAGAAAGTGCCCAACTATCAACTGACGACGTCTTTGATGACCTTCATCAAACTCAATCAAGAGAGGCCAACTTTAAAATAACTGCATGGGGGTCTTACTGTATCACAGTAAACCTTAGCACCAGATTCAGAGAAACAAGTATGTACAAAATCAGAAAAGAATCAATGTGGACACAAGAAACCCGCTGAATCAACACAGCAACCAAATAGCAGTAAGCATAATACGGCAAGAACAGCATATATTATCTGAGGCAGTACAGAGACTATAAGAAAATGTTTCTTACAAATCGAGGTTTGGAAAGAGCAGAGTATAAATATACACACATACAAATATAAATCTATATGAAATCTGCAGTGCTGACACAATGACACATCAGCAGGGCAATGTCACCCTTACTTCACACCCAGCAACAGAGAGACAGGCTCCCAGGAGAGAGGACGAGCTGGAGAGAAGCGGACATATCATCAGATGGGCGATCACACAGTCTCGGGAGAACAGTAGGATTGTTTATCTGGATCTCAGTCTATTTCCTACTCTCGTGGGACACTGCAGCAGCACGTCACCCAGTGCACACAGCAGCCTCACAATTATTATATCTCATAATAATTAGCATTTAATGAAGCACCCAGCCATATGGAGGGAATCTGATTTTAACTGGTGAAGGCATGCTGATAAATGTAGGTTAATGCTGGGTGATAAATAACACAGCTGGAAAAAGGACTAAATGGGCAAGATTTATTATCATTTATAATGTATTTTTTATATCAGTCATTCGGGTCGGATATGCATTTCCATTTAAAACAACACTTTTTAAGCAACATGACACAAGGAAGGAAAGAAGTTCATAGATATACAAAAAAATGTTTTAAGGACAAGCAATATACTGTACTCATACATCCAATAATGATGTTGTACAAAGAGGGTTTTTTATATAAATGATTGTATTATTTATTTAACAAAAGCTTTATATCATATAAGCTTTGAAGTAAGAAAATGAGCAAATTGCCAATTTTATCCTCATAAACTGCAAAAACATTCTGTATTAGTATCCATATTAGCAATATTGACATTCATAGTATATCACCCATCCCTTGTAAAATATATGAAAACGAAAGCAATCGTAATTCAGTATGTAAATAATTGTAAGAAAAAATACCAATCGCAAACCAGTATATGCAAATACGACAATGACGTCATTTAACGATATTCCAAACATAGGCTACAAACAAAATGTCCTGAAGTATTAAGTTTACAACAGCACTTTAGCGCGCCTAAGACAAACAATGTCTTTAAAACACAGTTTGAATGTTGACGCTTCAGGCTAAATCAGAAAAATTGCATTAAAAAAAATATTTTTATTTTTAATGTATTTTTATTAGCTCTGTG
Source organism: Rutilus rutilus (assembly GCF_951802725.1). NCBI lineage: Eukaryota > Metazoa > Chordata > Actinopteri > Cypriniformes > Leuciscidae > Rutilus > Rutilus rutilus. The sequence goes on from NC_140225.1 coordinate 9,778,418, forward strand.
GCATCGATACATTAATGTCCTCCTAAAAATGTAAAGGTTAAGTTTAGCAAATTAGCAGTCTTTCTCTTAAAAAAGCAGACTCAACTTGAACTAAACCGATATCCGTAACACTTTACTTGAAGGGGTGTGCATAAGACTGACATGACACCGTCATAATCATGACGTGACACATGTCATGAATATGAAGGAGTTTTTATGCATGTTTATGACAACTGTCATTAAGTGTCATTCGCTCAGTTATGACATGTTTAATGCAAATATGACATTGTGTGAGATGTCTTTGTTATGGCAACTTGACATTACTAAGACAACACAACCTGTCATAAATATGTCATAAACATGACATAGCAGATTAATTATTAAACTTAAAGGAGAACTCCGGTCAATTTTAACATTAAGCTAATTTTTTTGTACATTTGGAGTGCTGTCAGTACAGAGAACAACGACAAAAATCGGTGTTGCCTACACCGTGTTATCCTCGTTTTAAAATTTGCACCCTGTTGACTTCAATGGGGCAAGTTTTAAACCTGCTTTTAGCCTCTTAACATCCTTGATGTGTCATTACAAGTGCACAGGTCATGTGAGTGATTCCTTCTGAGTGAATACGGGTGAATCTGACTGCAGTAGATGTGAAAGAAATATATATCATGCACGCGCGTGAACTCGACAATCGATTACTGTGGACTTCGACCGAAAACAGGATGTAAATACAGGTATGTGCGCTGGCTGAATAAACATCATTTTTTATATATTTCTTTCACATCTACTGCAGTCAGATTCACCCGCGTTCACTCAGAAGGAATCACTCACATGATCTGTGCACTTGTAATGACACATCAAGGATGTTAAGAGGCTAAAAGCAGGTTTAAAACTTGCCCCATTGAAGTCAACAGGGTGCAAATTTTAAAACGAGGATAACACGGTGTAGGCAACACCGATTTTTGTCGTTGTTCTCTGTACTGACAGCACTCCAAATGTACAATAAAATGAGTTCAATGTTAAAATTGACCGGAGTTCTCCTTTAAAAAAAACACTTAGCTTTATGGGTTAACATTTCACTAAACGGTCATGTGGTTGGTTTTGACATTGGCTGTCATGAAGCCATTATAACATTTTAATGACAAATTAAATTTGTACCACTGTAGTTGAGGTCAAGAAAAACATTCATGACACAGTTATAATGGCCTCATGACAGCCAATGTCAAAACCAACCACCTGACAGTTTAATGAAATGTTAACCCATAAAGCTAAGTGTTTTTTTTAAGTTTGATAATTAATCTGCTATGTCATGTTTATGACATATTTATGACAATTTATGTTGTCTTGGTAATGTCAAGTTGTCATGACAAAGACACTGACAGGTTATGATGTATTGGTTTATGTCAAGTTGTCGTAACAAAGACATCTCAAACAATGTCATATTTGCATTAAAAACGTCATATTTGAGCGAATGACTCTTAATGACAGTTGTAATAAACATGCATAAGACCTCCTTCATATTTATGACATCTGCCATGTCATGATTATGAAGGTGTCATGTCAGTCTTATGCACACCCCTTCAAGTAAAGTGTTACCCCGATATATGTCCAATCAAATGCAGGTAGCAAATCATGTTCATGGTTGTGTCATACTAAGACTTACTGGCTATTAAAAATAATAATAATAATAATTATGAATTAAAAAGAAAAGAAAACATGGTGAGATGAACCCTTCGATATGTCCTGGCCTAACTTCACATTTACATTTCTGCATTTGCGAATCGCTTATATCCAAAGTTATTCACATTACAGCAAAGATATCTTTCAATCAGTTTTAATAGGAAACAAGTCAATACTGCACTTGTCAAGAGAATTTATGTACCCTCTTCACAGCGTATGGTTAAGTCTAGTGAACATACCCTAAAAATCACTTCCTACAGATCAGAGGATATGGTGACATTTTGAACAGAAGCTAAAAACAATAACATTTCAAGTAAATAATTCATGACCTACCTGTCTCACTTGCAGACCTCTTATTAGGCAAGAGAACAGCTGTTCTTTCCCTCAGCACACCCAAAGCCTCTGGAGGTGCTGCATCTGTTTGGGGGGAGGGCACATCCTCTAGGGTTCAGGCGTCAGGGGAAACTGCTGTGTGTTTAACTTGTTTATCCACAGATGGTGGAGATCAGGCCAAAAAAAGAGGAAGCTTTAGTTTAATTTCACAATGCTTCTTCTGTCTGTCAAGCAATTACATGAATTACATACACAAGTTGTGATTGTAATGCTCTTTGAATGGATCGTTTGTGAAATCAGTGTTCCAAATATTACTGTATAGGTCCAGGATATTAATGTGTTGTGTTATGATTTCAAGGTCTAATACACATTCACATCTGCTTGCCTAATCAACACTGCCTATAATTGAATCTGGAGCAGTGTGGGGTGCGATGTGCCATTGGTACTCCAGCACTTCCAGCAACCCTGAACAACTCGTTGAAACTCAAATGTTCAGTATAGTTGACTACATTGTTATATTATAATGCATGGTAACACCTTGCTGTAAGGCTTCGTTTGTCAACATTAGCTGATCCATTAGTTGAGCAATATGTTTTTACAGTATTTATCAATCTTTGTTAATAAAAATACAGTTGTTCATTGTTCTTGTTATTCAACTTTCAATTTTAAAAATGTATTAATAGATGTAGAAATTAACAATTAAAAAGATTAATAAATGCTGTAAAAGTATTGTTGTTGTTATTTCATGTTAACTAATGTAGTTATGTAATAATAAATAATGATTACAACTGAAACCTCACAGTGTTAACATTATAGTTTATTGTATGTGCTGCACAATCCTGCTGATATTCAGAACAATAGCATTATTGCAAGTGTTATATTACTTTTATTCAACAGTTAAATAAATCAGAAGTTGATACTGCAAGTTACTTTATGTAATGACTCAGCTTTTTTTAACAAATCGATTAAGTAAATGATTCAGTGACTCACTTTTTTTTTGGTCCTTAATAGGAATTAGCACTTTTGAACAAATCGGTTGAATGAACGATTCAATTCTTGTCACCACCTACTGGTGTATCAATGTAACCTGCAGAAGAAGTCACTGCAAATAAACCCACAACTTACAGTATAATATATATATATATAGATCTAAAACAAGTGCTGCAATTCTTTTAACATCTAAAAAACAGCATACACAGTCGTCTTAAAACCCACATCATGACATGTTGCCCTCCAGACAGAGACCTGGTTTGGACTAAGCACTACTCCTCTCTCCTTTTCCAGTCTTTCCTCAGGCCTGTATACAGGGGGATGTTTTCCTGGGATAGGTGGAACACAGATGCGCGGCAGTCCTTGCATTGCTGGGAGAGGAGATGGCTGACTACCTTTTGGCTTGGAGGCACCATTAACCAATTTGCTATCCAGATGTCCATCAGTGAGCAGTGGCCAGCTTTGTGCCAGTCTGAGCAGTCCAGACACATACATCTGGGCAAGACCATTCTATTCACAGTCTCAGACTCAACCCCCACACACAATCTGTTATTTTTCGTCTGTAAATCCAAAAGCATGCCTGAGTATGACTGAGGGATTTTTTTTGTGTGCATGTGTTGCCTATAGTGTGAAGTGTGTTTTTTATTTTAATTTCGTTGCTTTAGAAGTGTAGCAATCTACATAGAATGGAGAATCTTTGTAGCATATTTTTTGGTCTAAAAAGAACATCTTTCCCAACCATCATACTGTGTATGTTTTCATATTACTGTTTTAGTTCCGTTCCTCGATTCTGATTGGCTGAGCAGCATTCTAGGAGCGCTCAAGGGGCGGTTACACTACATTTTCCGTTTCATTTATACAAATGCAGAGTTGGCCAAGGCTGTCTCAATTGCAAAATCCTTCCAGTGCCCTGGACATTGCAACAAAAAAGAAAGTCCACCGCAATAAACAGGAAGCATTGATAATACGTCACATTTGAGGCCAGCAGCCATATCACCCTGTAGCCCAAGACTGGTTGCCCACTGAAGCTAAGCAGGGCTGAGCCTGGTTAGTACCTGGATGGGAGATCTCCTGGGAAAAACTAGGTTGCTGCTGGAAGAGGTGTTAGCGAGGCCAGCAGGGGGTGCTCACCCTGTGGTCTGTGTGGGTGCTAATGCCCCAGTATAGTGACGGGGACACTATACTGCCAAAAGAGCACCATCCTTCGGATGAGACGTAAAACCGAGGTCCTGACTCTCTGTGGTCATTAAAAATCCTTCGAAAAAGAGTAGGGGTGTAACCCCGGCATCCTGGCCAAATTTGCCCCTTGGCCTCTGTCCATCATGGCCTCCTAATCATCCCCATACACTGATTGGCTTCATTACTGTCTCCTCTCCACCAGTAAGCTGGTGTGTGGTGGGCGTTCTGGCGCAATATGGCTGCCGTCGCATCATCCAAGTGGATGCTGCACATTGGTGGTGGTTGAGGAGATTCCCCCCTTCCATATGTAAAGCGCTTTGAGGTCTCAGAAAAAGCGCTATATAAATGTAACGAATTATTATTATTATTATTATTATTATTATTTGCTATTGCCGCTTTGCTGTTGTTGATAACCTTTTGTAACGCGAATATATGGTCATGGTGTCAGAAATGGAGTCATCAATGTGTAGTGAGCCAGGGTTCTTACCAGTGCCCGAATTCGTCACGATATACAGGTTAACTATGTAGGGAGCCAACTTTCTTCATGACGGGAATCACTGAATCATTCACTCAACCAATTTGTTAAAAAAAAAGTGACCGCATTTATTCAGTCATTGAATCATTTATTTACCGATTTGTTAAAAAAACTCTGATACATTCAGGAACATAACCTCACTACTTTGTATAGCTCAGAGACAGTGGTTTATTTAGCTGTGGCTTTGTTTGGAACTATTTTCATTGCCGGAGCGTATTGTGACAGTATTGTGTTTGTAAAGCAATCAAGTCACTCAATATCAAATTCTTGTTTATTGAACTGTTAGCTAAGGCGTTTAGCTTCTTTAAATACAACAACTGATTATACATAGATTTACCCAGTTAATTGGTTTACTATAAATAGATTTGCAGATGAAATAAATCACATCAACAGAAGCAAAGATGAACAATTTTCATATTGTCATTCAGTCCCACCGTCCGCCTGATTGATGATACCTGTACGAACAGTGTGTGTATGTCCCACAACCACAACCTCTGCCAGTGCGAACATTTGCCTTGTGGCACCAATTCCCAGGAATGCCTAACCTGTGCCAGCTGTTGGAGACAAGCTACCTGTGCCAACGGTGGCGGGAGCTGCCCACCACATCATCTGTTCCAGCGTTTCCATCTGTAGCATTTGTACGGATCCTCCTCTCTCTGCATCTGGACCCTCTAAAGAAAGCTTTCCAATAGTGCTGGCCTTGACTATGACTGCCAACCAGGCCAGATGTTCGAGCTGTAAGCCCCGGGCTAAATCAATGTAGCTCTCCGCTCATTATTCCGCTCCTGATGAATTGCAAGTGGCTGATTTTTTTTTTCAGCATACACTACAACAAACCATCCATCACAGAGAGCGAGATGTGAAGAGATGCAGTGGTGAGGCTGTCTAAGGAGGGGCTTGCAGATGTGTCTTTCAAGACATTTGGCAGATTATGGGATAGCTTTTTGAAAAGATAGCCTCTTTAAACAGTCAAATAGACCACAAAACAGTTGACATGGATGTCTATTTTTTACTTCAATAAAAAATATGTACTGTATGCATTATGCTAGTTATCTAGGAAGCCACCTGAGCTGAACCGGATAAGTTTCATTCATAATCAAATCATTCAGAATTGTGAAATTAATCAAATGATTCCCTAAAAATATCGACTTAAAAAAAACAACAAAAAAACAACAACGATTTGTTCCATAATCAGACATTGTTATTTCTCTCATACACCTACCAAGGAAACATACTGTTAAACGTATTATGTTTTAAACATAAAAGCTCGTTTGTAGCATTCATTTTGTTTCATATAGGTTAGGTAAGGGGTGTCAACAGAGCCGATCAGCCCTATACGCACACTACGGGGGGATAAAACACACACAGACCATGGGAGTGAAGTGCGGGAACAGCAATCAGGTAGACTTGTGTTCTCTCCTCTCCAAGTTTGATGTCAGCAAAGAACAGTAAAGTTAAGTTGATGTGCATGCATCTCTCTCTAGTCTGTCTTGCTAACCCAGCTGGGCAGTGCATATTTTGGTCTTTCTGTGTCTTGCTTGCTAATTCCGGCCACTTCCAGGGCTGTATTCTGTGACTTTGTGCCTGACAAAAAAAGTGAGAGTGAAATACAACTATTTATTACGTTTGATAAAACGACCAATAGCAACGGTGTTTGTTTGCAGCTCGGAAAAGGAAACCGCGTCGCGCGTTAACATGCTTTCATATGCGCGTGCACGAAATGAAACGCGCACTTTCCAGCAAAACATCTGTGGGGACCAGTACAATATGGGCGTGATGGCACCCCTCATTATAGACGCACATACTTTTAAAACAAGACAATGATTATCTAGTCTCCAAGTCAGTTTAGTTACAACTCTGCAATAAAGCAATGTATTGACATTAACTATTGATTTATAGGCTATTGCATTTAAAATGTTGATTGGCTGGACATACTGGTCAATATGGATGCACATCCCTCAGTAAATAATAACCATCAAGTATTGCTTTTATCATTTGAAACACAGTGACATGCTATGGCAAGCCATATAGCTTTTATTCATTCACAGGATGCATTTTTGATATCGATAATTAAATTTGTACTATTTAAAATGTAAATTCTTGATATTAAGAATGTACTTTTTCTAGTAACAATGTCTATTTCTGATATCAGGAATTACATTTTCATTAGTATTAATTAAAGGAGGGAGGATTGTAGTGGGAGCACTGGGGTGTCAGGTGTGACTGTGTGGCAATGGCAAATGTTTACATGGCTCATGGGTCAGGTAGGAGGGCCCCTTAACAGAATTTTGCTTAGGGCCCCAGGGAGGTCAGGATCAGCTCTAGGTGTCAAACCAAAGTCCCTTTACTTATATGATTTTGGGTGTAAATAACAACCATAAGAATACTTGGCCAAAATAATTAATCTATTTTGTGTTAGACTGTGTTTTTTAGGTGTTTCAAAATTTGATCTGATTTGACTTTGATTTATCCTTGGTTTTAGGCACTCATGTTGTTGTAAAGAGCAGCTGTCACAAAGGTTTAACCCTTCCATAATGTCTAAAATATGATATGAATACATTATGAAAAGTATAACCCAGTTTAAAAGTTACATTTTTATTATTTAAAGGGGGAATCATGGTAAGTGATAAATATTTCTTTAGACTGAGTTCCCTTAATCATGGCTAATCAATATGAAAACATATTCATACTGCACACGTATAATAAGTACAATGAGCACACACACACACACACACACACACACACACACACACACACACACACACCCTTTAATGAGATGCTCTGTAGATGCAGGGACATAAACAAATATGTTTGACTGAAGATCTGGAGAGACACTTGTTCATTATTAACATTTTAAATGCTTTACACTCTACAGCTTAGGCACTGGTGACTAGTTATGCATTTATCATTAAAATTGAAAAACCACTAAGTAGTCTGTGGTGCATTAAAGAGTTAAAGATCTTACAGAAACTCTGATGGTAATTTGCTAATTTTTCTCTGTGAAAAATGCATTGCATTACAGTTGGCTGAGTTATGGAACATTTGCCACAATCATAATGCTAATTTTTTTTTTGAAATATTTCGTATACTATGACAAAGCATAACAACCTGTGATTAACTTCCTGTGTGAAAATGCACTTGATAACTCACCAAGATTCAGCTGAAGAATCTTTGCAGAGAAGATTCTCAGCATCCTGGGAGGTTCCATGCGATTATCCCTGTGCCTTGAAGGTGAGCCAAAACAAACATTCTTCAAGATGTGAAGAAGAAAAGAGGGGAAGCTATGTCATCCAGTTGTTGTTATGCAAATACAGTCTGCGTTTCCAGATGTGTATTTTTCAGCCCCTTGTCCCCTGTGAAGGCGTGTTGGGCCCTCAGGGAATGTAAAAACCAATATAATCGCTAAACTTAGTTGAGTCCAGCTGTTCCCAGTTGTGCTCATCCTGAGGAAGAACTTAGCACAGTGAGTAAAACAAATTTAATATGGCAAACAGTCCATGCAAGAGAGATAGAAATAAAATCACTATTTAAAGATTTGCTATAACATATTCAAACAAATACTATTTTGAATCACTGTATTAACTTGTATTAAAATTAAAAGAGTCTTCAGTTTCATTTTGCAGAGTACATTGCCTTTAATATGGTCTATGCAGAATCATGAAGAACTTCAAGTTCCATTAACAATTGTTTAAGTACCATTAAACAATAAATATGTAACGATAAAGTCAGTAATATAACACAGAAATTTGCAAAGAGAGAATTTTGCTAAATACATTTTGAACAACAACCAGTAACCAGTGTTGGCTAAGTTACTCTAAAAAAGTAATTGGATCATCACACCCACAGACCGCTGGCTGAATGTCTGTCTGATAAATATGGCTCACAAATTTGGAATCACTTCAGGAGTTTCGAAGTCATCATCTGATTGGATGAATTCTACAGGATTTCCCGGAGAGGATGTACAATATAGCTCTCTCTCATACAGATATGACCTTGACATATGGCTTGGCTGCCAGTCTGAGAGCCTTGGCTGTGAGGCGATGAGGTTGGATGGCACACTGTGGTACCCTAGCATGCATCTGGAAAAGTAGAATGTGCAGGGGGTGTGGCATGGATGTAGTGTGTGGCACCTAGGGGTGTTTAGGGCACCGCTGGCATCATGACTATTTATCAAGCCCAGATGTCACACCCAAGTAACAGCTGCACTGGCTGGGGGCAGTGAGAGACTGCCTTCCTCATCCAGCAGACCTGCCAGAGGCCACCACATCCAACACAGTGCACAGCAGAGAGTCTTCGGAAGAGCCACTGCTTAACAAAATAAACTCAGTTAAAGCTCTGTTAGAAAAATGATATGTGCAGACATGGCTCTGTCATACACAGGAAACTGGCTCACATAAAAAACCTGCAGTAGTACTATACTCTCAGTTTGACCTATGGTTTAAATCAATATTCATGTTCACACCTGGGCTGTCTATCCTGCCAAAAAACGCAGGTCTTAAGCGTTGGTTTACTTATTGACCAACAGCAGTCAGCTTATAGCAAAAAAATAAAATAATAATAATAATACTTGTAAGAATCAAATAAAAAAAAAGTTAGGTATCAAAAAGCATGAAAAAGAGGAAATATAAATCAATCAATACAAAAAACAAGATTTTTTTTGAAAAATAGTATTTAGTTATGGGCAATTGCAGATGATCTGAAGGTGGTGTTGACAGAAGGAAAAGCCAGAGGATTATAAGCTAAATTTTATTAAAGCCAAAATTATATTTAGCATAGCAACCCATTCATTCATTCATAGCCTGCCTTGTCTTGTCTTTAAAGTGGTGTACATATATGAATAATCATTTGAAGCGTATTGTTTTATACACAGCGAAAATAGGCTAGCCTGTATTTGACCGAAATTCAAGCAAGCTGACTATCTAGATAGTGTGGTGAATGTTTGGTTGTCAATGAATGGGATGCTAAATATAATTTCGGCTTTAATAAGATTTTCTCAATAAATGGGCAAGAATAAACCTGGTCTCCTCCATGATTCCCTTTCTTTCTGACAACAAAGCACTTGAATGCAATGAGCCCCTAAAATGAGTGAATTTCTGATAGCATGTGAAGGCAGCATTAGTTCCTGTGTGCCATGGTTGCTCTTCTGTGTGCTTATTTGTTTCCATAACAACCCATTGTGTTCACCTGTGTCTTGTTTAGCTCCATGTTTGGTCTATTTAAACCCTCAGTTCAGTTCTTTGTCCGGAGTCTGTAATGTTTAATTATTGGTTGTGTTAGTTCTCCTGCGGTTTTCTTCTATGCCTACTGTTTGTATTGTTTTTGTTTTTTATTTGTCTAATAAAGACTGACTGCTGCACATAGATTTTCCACTTGCCTTTATTGGAACCAACCCATGACAACTTTGTTATTCACTATGGCACACTGGAATTTATCTTGGCCACATTTGAAATCTGCTCAGTGTGCATAAATTATACAGTTACAATAAATACAATTATATAGCCTATCACATACAATATAGCCTTCACTTCAAAATATACAATCCACTATTTAAAATGTATTTATTGCTATTTTCCCATCACTATAGGACTCTATCATAACGTTTCTCTTCTAGATGCTTTAATTTAAATGTTTGTGCATTGTAGCTAAAGAAAATACTGCATGTAAAGGAGAATTAGGAGCATTGACCTCAAGGTTAGTGGTCCTCTACTGCCTAGTTTATTTTACATAAAGATGTTGAGTTTATGCCAGAGGTTAAGTCACTTGACCTGATTGATCCTGAGATTCAAAGGGCCTTTCTTTAAAGGAGTCATAATGTAGAAATTTCACTTTTCCATGAGAATCAATGTATGTTATGATTGCATAATGATTGTACACTGGCCGGGAAGCCGATATTTAAAAGTGAAGCGTTTGTTTACCTCGGGGTTTGTAAAATAGGCCACGTGCACGCGCACGAAAAAACGAGATTTTGATTTCTTCCCCTTCTTGACGTCAAGACGGGGGAGGATATACCAAATATGGACACCGCAAACCTATGCCGCGGGAAGCCCGCCCCTCTCCCCCTCAGATTCAGTTTAGTTGACTCGAGAAAGATGGAGAAATCGAGTGCACACCTGAGATGCTCTGTGGGTGACTGCCACAAACAACATGCAAATGTGTTTTATCTACCAAAAACGGACGAAAGTATCAGGGAACAGTGGAGGAAATTCATTTTTAATGACGCTGTCCCAACAACTCTTTCAAGTGGCGTATCGTTAGGTGTGTGTGCTAAACATTTTACACCGGAATCTTTTACAAATTTGGGGCAATATCAGGCGAACTTGGCCTCGAAGCTCCGTTTGGGAAAAGGTGCCATCCCAACCATCAGGGACTTGCCAGAAATTGAAAAGGTAAGACTGTGTTTTTATTGCTCTACTGTGGTTAACAAATAGCAGCTAACAGCTAATGCGGCTATTGTATGTAACGTTACCTTCGAGGTAAACACGGGGAATGGACTCTACGAATGCTAGCCACATCTTTCCACTTTGTTTTACACTAGCAGCTACAGTAGTGACGGTACAGGAGTCCATGCTCAGTGGCTAAAACTGTTTAAATGCAAGTATGAAAACAATATATGCACCGAATATTCGGCCACCGAAAATTTTCGGCCGAAAATGGCCCAAAAGTGCATTTTCGGTTTTCGGCCGAAAGACTTTTATCACCGAAACAATACGGCCGAAATGTTGTGATGACGCAAACAGCAGATACCGCGACCTGCACGTGCTTGTCTGAAGCAACATTACATATCTGCGGTGTGGACGTATTTAAATATATCTAAGAGTGACCCACGGACAGCGATTTTCAAAACACAGACATCCCAAGTCTTCCGGAAGTTCCGGGAGTCTCCCGCGTATTGATACCGGCTCCCTAATGCCCGCAAATTAGTTTAAATCTCCCGGAATCGCGAGCGAGCATGAGCGCGCATACGTAGCGCGCGCGGCAGAGAGAGGGAGCGAGAGACCTTTGCGTGTGTGTGCAGAGCAGCCGTCATTTCTCAGAGGTTTACCTGAGCTGTTTATGGTTTTTGCAACTCACGTCCATGAGCATATAACTGCAGATATTATTTTGGGCTATGGCAGTATTGACCTAAAATATCGAAAATAGCTTTCAGTTAGTGGGGCTTCTGTAAGAATGTATATGGCAATGGTGTATTTTTTCTTTTTTCTTTGGTTGTGATTACAATTTCACTAACAATAAGTACCGTCACATTTATTGAGCTATTGCAGTATTTTGTCTATGTTTTTGTACCGCTTGGAAGTAGTAAAATACATTCCTGCAACCAATCAACGCGCCCCTCATTTGCATTATTATAATGACCGTCCACGACAGCCAAAACATCGCATCAGATCTCGCGAGACAATAATGCCTTTAGAAATAAGGGTCTGAGGGGCTCTGTGTTGATTTTTTTTTCCACTTTTCTTTTTTAGAAGTGCCTAAAATACTATAATAGAGCATTTGGGTATCCAAGGTAACACAACATTATGACTCCTTTAAAAAAAATTCCTAAGAAATAATTGTTCTTCCCCACAGACTCTCAAAGATGCCCCGGGATAAGGGCTAAGACTGACCATTGATCGTTCTTTCACAGGATTAACATCTGAGAACATAATAAATGTTTTACCACATACATATAAACACATGTGTCCCATATGGCTCCACCTGATCATGGGACGGTAATATGGGGATTTCATATGCAGTCCTCTTTTCTCACATGCACAGATACATATTCGCATTCACCCCTTTCCAGACGGGCAGCACAGACGTACATCCCCTCCCCCGTCCTAAGGTATAAGACCTCCGACAGCACTTTTACCTCACCTAATCGCTCCCCCTTCCCAGGCCCACTCAGTCCCCACCTCACACTGACCATTCCCAATGGACGAGAGGGCACTTTGCCAGCTGAACCCTGAGAAGGTTTTAGGACGACAGAGAAGCTCAGGAGATTTGTCCATAGCCACTTTCATGTGTGTCCACGTCAGTGGTCGCTGGAGCCCCTCGTATGTGGGCCTGGATGGAGTGAGAGGCAGCTGTAGGCAGAGACGACACATGAGATCAGGCAGAGCAGCTGTAGCCACAGTCAAAGGTGTGCAGGACAGCTTTATCTGTTTCAGATGGGGAAACATACGGCCAGAAATGTCCATTCTGGTTCACCTAACAGCATTCAAGTGGCTAATGTGGTCCCAGATTGATGGATGACAAGAAAAGCAGGATACACCTACATTAAAGTGTTGACCTACAAACGGTTCTCTATCTATCTATCTATCTATCTATCTATCTATCTATCTATCTATCTATCTATCTATCTATCTATCTATCTATCAGAATGTGAAATAATAATACTTCAAGAATTAAATATGACAAAAGAGTAAAGGAATGTTTATGAGCATTTTCAGGCATGCTGACACCGTGACACGAAATGCTTATTATCATTAAATATCAGCTTTTCTCTGTAACTTCACAAGTTTCTCACCTAGTTTCTTGGTGTAACAGACTTTTTCAAGCAAACCCATGTGTATGCAGTGTCCCAAGTGTAGTGTGGAAACTATGGTCTCCCTCTGCATGGACAGCTGATGGAGGGACGGGGAGGGGGTGACTGCCAGGCATGCTTTCCTGTGGGTTTAAACAGGCCTTTCCCCACCTGTGTCATAGGACAGGACTGTGGCCTTACCTCTGCTGTACCTCGGTCCGCCATCTGGAACAGTCATCGTGGGCAGGGGGCTGAACTGAGGCCACAGCCTAGGGCCGACGACTCACAAAACAGCTTTAGCACTTTGTCCAGTGGGATCAAGAAATAGTCCATTTCAGCGATGCCCAGGTGATACCTGGCCAAACACTGAGGACCACAGCAGCTGTGGTTAACATGTTATGCTTTGAAAAGTGCAGAGTTCTGATGTGAGAATTACCCTGGGTCCTTATGTATTTAATGAAGAGAAAAGGAAATGAGACGGAAAACCTAAATGTAAGATTTTTGTTTTGCAGTTTTTTTTTATTCGCTTTGGCACTATTTTCACAAGTAAGGTGTACATTTTCAAATCTCTTAGTGCTAATATCACAACAAATAATCAAAAGCGCACTTTTTTCAAACATTTGAGCATATTTTCAATTGTGTTAGTACATTAGCCAACATAAAACAGTATCGTTTTCACAACACAAAATAAGTGTTCATAATGTATCATTCACAGTAGGCCTAACTGCCTTTCATAAAGCTCTCACTATATCAAACTTTTGACTTCTTGTTCAGTTTAATACATTTGTCTATTATTTAATCCAACTGATCTGAATAGTTAATCAATTAATCATTTAGTACACCTATATATTTCTATAGATATTGATTATATAGATAGTTTATATAGAACTTGTTTGCAATTTACGATATGTATAACCAAATTTAATAAAAAAAAATTACATAACCACCACTATGTTCAAAGTGTGTGCACACACATGTGTGTTTGTGTGTGTGTGTGTGTGTGTGTGTGTGTGAGAGAGAGAGAGACAGAGAAAGTTGCAATTTGTGAACATATGCAGATAGAGTACAAAGGAGAGGAAACAGTCAATGACTTTATAACATAAGATTGATCAGAGATGCATCAAAAGGGAGACAGATGGCATCAAACACAGCATTTTACATTACATGCCATGTGATACTGTAAACAGATTGGTTAGAGACTGCCACATTACGGTAATTCACCCTTCAACTGTAAAGATCAGCTACAGAATATTCACAGTGAGAACATTTACTGTATTGCCAGCAAACTCTGTTCTAGCAAAACCTCATAGCATAACACACAAGATATATAGGCCTACTATTACAAACAAGTGTGATCAGTTTGGATTTTTGTACTAAGAGTTTTGAAAATGTACACCTTACTTGTGAAAATAGTACCAAAGCGATCATGCATATGCTATTTGACAGATATTTACATGATTTCCTCTCACTTTATCCTTGAGGGCAGTACTAAATAATAATAATACAAATACAATAAATTAAATATACTACTGTCTATTGATATTGATATCCCCAGGATTACTAAGTACCTTTAAAATCTTGTATTGTCATTTATTTTTATGAATTGTCACTTTATTTTCTCTAAGCTATCTTTTACAAACATATAAGGAGAATAAGTAAATAAATAAATTAGATTAGAAACTTATTTTAAGTTTTATTTTATTTTAACAACAAATTATTTCAATCTTCACAGTTTATGTGTTGCAGTTCCAACTCTGACCACAAGGGCGTAGTGGGAAGTGTTTTTTGGAAAAGGGTCCAGACACATGCAACTCAACTGTATGCATCAGATTTTAGCTCTACTTGTTTCAGCACAATAATAAAAGGCAGTTTATAGTTCTTGAATAGTTCTTGAAATAACTATTATAATTTTCCTTGGTATCAGATTTATGGCTCACCATGTTCACAAAAAATAGCATAAAATACAAAAACATAAGTATTACCAGGTGTGTCAGTACAATTCATAATCAACAGTATCTTTTTTTTATGCATTAAAATCTTAGCATTAGAACTTAGATATCATTTTAATGTAGACTGATTTCCTAATCATTCATTACGTTTCCTTGCACATGGACCTCTGATTAAGATCCATATTCAGATCAGTGTTATTTTAGTATTATTTATAGCCTATTTATAGCCTATAGCTATTATATTATTTGTCATGTAACATGTTGGATTTTCAGGTTTTATTTTAAATTTCAGTTTAGGTTTTAGCAATTTTATTACTAAACTTTTGTAATTAGTTTTATCTAATATTTCTATTTAGCTTTACATCTATATTTATATCTAGGCCTATTTTACTTTTAGCAAACTTATTTTATTTCAGTTAGCTGCCAAGGCAACATTTATAATTTTATTTTTCATTTGACTCAGCTTTATTTCAATAAACGAAACGATTTTTATTAGTTGTAGTTTCCTTAACAATAACAACGCTAATATATCTGCACAAGTTCAGTATAGAGCTCGTTAATTAGCCTAAATAGGCTATTTAGCATATTTGAGCATATCTAGAAATGTATATTCAGAAATGCCCTTTATTTTATTATCTGATTGCTTGCATTAATTCCCACGACTTTTCCCCAGATAAATTCCTGTTATTTCTTGGTTTCCCCTGACTGTGGGAATCCTGTTAATTCCAAAAGAATTCCCCTCCACGCAGAGCGCTACAGAAGAGGCGCATCTCCTGTAAACACAGCGGCTCTCGCGAGATTTCCTCGCGCCGCGCATCACACGCAGGAGCGTCTATGGAGCAGTGAGAGCGGGCGGGAGACGGACCAACCGAACCTGGCGCGGACTGTAGCAGGAGACACGGGGTGAGAGAGGGTAACCTGCCTGTGTCGTCGTTGTGGTGTGTCTGAGCGCGGTTCCCGGGGTAAGGAACTACCGCAGTCTGTCCATCATACAACCCCTCCTTTCGAGACAACACTCTAGTAGTGACCACTTGAGTCTGTGCTCTCTCTGTAGGCGTGCTTCTCCGATTATCCCATCCATCCATGCTCCATTCGAGCCTTTAAGGAGGACGCGCACGTACTCAGGGAGGGGAGGGAAGCCCACTGGTCTCCCTACAGACTCCAGCGCCAGGTAAAAAAACCCGCTATGACTGTAATACGAATGTTAAATGCCACATTTGACGGAGCGCGTGGCTGCCTGTGACGCAGCGTCGGTTCATTACAGCCTGGGAACATTCAGTTCATATAAACAGTTGATGCTGCGGTGTGGAGGCTGTGAAGCAGGGGAATGAGCTCTGCTTATGGCCTAGCGTGTTTTACGCATAATTCCCACTTTTATCTACCGAGACATTCCCCCATTCCATTGGCAAATTAATTTTAGTAACTGAAAAAGACTCGGCATAACAGAATCTCTGTATAAGTCACGATTAACGAGCACTGTTATTCTTTTTAGCCAGCTTATTCATTGCTTTTGAGGCAACAGATTCGCAACTGACAGATCAAGACTCTGACAATTGGCCAGAAGGTTGTAGCTGAGGTCGTGGGTATTACACGAACTTCCACTAAGTGGAAATCCAATTTCCCTCATTGGCTTTAATGTTGATGTTTGTAGGCTAGATGTCACGCCCTCTTGTTTACATTACATTGGCACCTCCCTCAGACTCGAGCATATCTGTGAAGGACCATCTGAATGTGGGATTGTGCTGCTGCTGCTTAACATTACTGATTATTCCAAACACATTTACTCATTAAGATAACCTGTCTTTTATTGTTGGTTTTGTGCCCGACCTGTCTGTCTCGGTTAGATTTGTGGTTTCAGTCTTTTGTCACATCTATAGTGTCATTTGGCCTTATTTATCCTATTTAGGATGCACCATCTATGTCATTTAGTTCTGGAAACGTTCAGGAACAGATGAAATCTCTGTTGGTGCAAGTTGAGGTGAAATGACTGGTTTACAAACAACACTTCCGGATTCTTCAGATACCCTGAGAAGAGCTGTTTTAGTGCTTCACTCAGATTGAGTTTAAAAAGAACAAGAGTGCTGTGTGTGGTGTCGCATATTGCACATCTGCTGGCTGTTTTTATCTTTCACTTTTACATAAAACATTTTTCAGGTTTTAAAAGAGTTGTGTTACACATTTAAGGGTGTGTATTCAACAACCTGTTACATATCCGACAGATTCAAATGCTGAATAAAGTGTAAACTGATCATATTTCTTTACTTTAACCACAAGTATCACTTTATAATTTGCTTTATAATTAAATTCCGAACAGGTATTTAGAAAGTTTGCTTGTCTGAAGAACCCAAAAGCATTGCTTGTTGGGCGGCATAACATTTCCATTTATACGTGCGTTGACTGAATCTCTGAATGTCCTGTGAGCCTTATTAAAGGAAGAATTATTTTTAAAGAAAGTCTTTAAGTGGATTATATAAAACAAGAGCAAAAGACATTATTAAATTGACCTCACATTAAGTGCTCTCCAGCTCTATATGGAGAACGAGTAAAAGCACTCCTGAATAATGGCTGCAGCAGATTAGCAAAGGTCCTCAGAGTCCTCAGACATCCACATCCGCCAGTATTCATTCACAAATTTCTCGTTTCCTCTTCTTAGGTTTTATATAGACCACAGCGTCTTCTCAGTTTCTGTTACAGTGTTTGCGGCTGCAGCATTGGTGTGTGACTGCAGAGAAATCTTTCATTATTCATGTCTCTCTCGTGAACATACAATGCTTTAATTTTACATACAAAGAAAACCTCATGGAGATGCTGAAGCTCTCAGTTACTTAAAACAAAGGTGGTTTGTCTTGTGAATCCTTAACAGCAGTGATATACAGTACTGTCCACATCAGATAATGTTCCTGTGAACGGGGTGGCGGCATGCTGCTAGTTTTAAATGCATGTTCAGATTAGGATATTTGTCGTGCTTAATAATTCTTGTGGTGCATCACAATCTTTGCACGTTAAATGCTGATGGTGCAAACCAAAGCCATATTACGAATTTGCTCTTTACTTGCAGCCAAAAGAAGATTCATGAAAAATAATATTAGAAGGGCGTGTAAACAACTTATTTTGAACGACACTTTTGTTGGGGACTTGTGATGGGAGCTCACGGATTTCCTTTGCTTCAGGGTAACATTAGCACCGATTACTGAAATTGAAAGTGTTGCTCGGAAAGGGCTGGATTTCACCTTCAGCGGTTCTTCTCTGATTACTTGAAGAGAAAATATCCATCAGTTGCAAACTCTTTCAGGGGACGTTAGAAACTTTGGAGGGTGTCAGTTTGTGTTCCAAGTAGATATCTATCTTTTCACCAGAATAATTTAAAGACGCGGTGCCTGGCGTTTTTCTTGCACATTTTCATAACATCATGAAATGTAGTTTGTCATCTGTACGTTTTTTAAAATGTTTTTTTTAAAAAAAGTTCTGCTCACCAAGGCTAATTTTTTTTAATCAAAAATACAGTAAAACAGTAATATTGTGAAATATAAAAACAATTTCAAATAGCTTTTCTGTTTCATTATAATTTCTTCTTTTGATGACAAAAAAATAAAATGTTTTTTTTTAGCAGCCATTACTCCAGTCTTCAGTGTCACATGATCCTTCATAAATCATTCTAATATGCTGATTAGATGCTCAAGAAACATTTCTTATTATTATCAATGTTGCAAACAGTTGTGCGGCTTAATATTTTTGTGAAAAATGACCATTTTTTTTCACGATTTGTTGGTTAAAAGTAAAACTTCAAGGGAGCAGCATTTATTTGAAATAAAATTATTTGTAACATTTGCAATATCTTTACTGTCACTTTTGATCAATTTAATGTGTCCTTGCTGAATGAATGTATTAAATTCTTAAAAAATATGTATGTGTGTATAATATATATATATATATATATATATATATATATATATATATATATATATATATATATATATATATATAAAATTTCACCACAGGAGGCCATCTGTTACCATAAGCGGTCACATTGTTCTTTTTCTAACAATTTAGGACGATTCTACCATGAAAATGTGGGATTATTTTCATTTCATTTTCCATTTGGTTCATTAAACTAATGGTTATTGTGACAATGCACTTGGGAATAGTTCGATGTAAATAAATGTAGATTCTGCATTGAAGGCTTGTGGCGGATGTTTAGATGTTTCTCCGTGGCACGCTGAGAATGATTGATGCTGCGTGTCTGTGTTTGTCTGGGCTCACCAGGAGAGCCCCTCCTTCCCAGGCCTGCTCAGGAATTTTTATGTAACAAAGTTCGGGAGGAGCACGTTCAGGTAATCAACCAATCAGCACAAGAGGAAGCCGGTATAAATATAGCCTTCCCTCACCCCTGTCCCATGACAGTTTTGCAGCATCCCTCCACCACCCCATCACCTCACTCTTGGCTGGTTTTCTCTCCCAGTCAAAAGGGGGGAGTACTCTGGGTTCGGGCCAAATTCCGAGCTCGGAGCCCTCTCCCGGACAGCACGCCAAATACGCATAAATTACTACATCTGATTTCATGTACGTGTGAACTCGCGAAATGATTATCTCAAGGGTGCTCCCCTCATTTGTATGGAAAAATTGTATTTGGTGTGGCAGCTTCGGGACATCCCCAGATATTGCTGCGGCGATAGGCTTACAGATGCTTGGCTGCGACAGTGACGCAGTGGAATTGTGTGTCCTGCCACTCAAAGGGAGCCAAAGGAAAAGAGAGTTTGTGCTGCTGCCAGAATACACAATGTTGAGGATTGGTTTGTAAAGTAGAATATCCCAACAGACCCACTGAAAATGAAAATGGTCCTCACGTTTAGTGGCTTTTTCTGTATCTGGACATTTTATAGCCTCTGAGGCAACTTGGTGCAGACTTGTCGATTAAAGGTATTGCGGAGGATTTTCTTTTTCCGGGTGGATCATCAAGACTATTGGTCCTCCTAGTTGTCAATCATTCTGGTGATATGTTTACGTAAGGCCGTCGTACGTGCTCGTCCCTAGGTAGTTTTCGCTTTCTGCGCATGCGCACTTTTGGGTGTATATGTGTGGTGAGCTACGGTTTCAGCCATTCATTGATGCTCGCCCGTTGTCTGAGGGTCGCAAGAGAAAAAGTGTCTACGAATTGTATGACAAGAAGAGAAAGGCCTCTGAAGAAAGAAACAAGACCAGAGTGTTTTTGGGAGAATATTTCACATGCTGGCGTGCGCTAAAAGCACAGGTTGGGCTTCCCACTGATGCCTCAGTCGCGAAGTTTCTACTCGACAGGTAAAGGAAAGTAGGCTTGTATGAGCCATGCCGACAGCAACTTGTAAACAGAGCGTGCACGAGGAGAACTAGGCTCGTGCATGCTCTCTCATGCACACGTTTAACAGGCGTTCCCTCTCGGGAGCAGGTAGAGTGTTGCGCATGTGCATTTTTTCAAAAAGTGGAGAGGGCGGTTCTTTTCTAAAATTCGGGAAAATCCTCCGCTATACCTTTAAGTTTGTGGATGGTTCTGTATTTCCCAGATGTATTTTATTTTTCAGGTTAAAGTGTTAGTTCACCCTAAAATGAAAATACTGTCATTAATTACTCGCCCTCATGTCGTTCCAAACCCGTAAGACGTTAGTTTTTTTTCATCTTCGGAACACACATGTAGATATTTTTAATAAAACCTGAGCCAGTTCTTTACTCTCCATTGACAGCTACACAACTACCACTTTGACGCTTCAAAGTTCATAAAGAATTTGTAAAACTAATCCATATGAATTGAGTGGTTTGTCCAGATTTTCTAAAGAGACATGATCGCATATAATGAACAGATTGAATTAACCTCATCGGCTCTCGCATATCAAGCGAACATGCTTGAGCTTCCATTTATCATAACTTATGTGTGCACACTGCGTTGATGAATGTTTATATGTGAATAAAAGCCTAAATCAAATTGTTCAGCGTATTAAGCGGTTGTGTCTCTTCAGAAAATTTGGAGTAAACCATTCATATTTATTAGTTTTATGATCTTTAAGAACTTTTTTTAAGCATCAAAAGTGGTTGCGTAGCTGTCAATGGAGGGAAAGAAATAGTTCATATTTTATTACAAATATCTTAATTTGTGTTTTGAAGATGATTGAAAGTATTACGGGTTTTGGAATGACATGAGGGTGAGTAAATGAGGACATACTAACCCCTTTAAATGGGCATCACTGCATCAGACCTTTTATATATCTCTTAAAATCTTATATGTTTGATATGGTTTGCCAGAAATATTTATCACTCCAATGGAGGCTGAATAACATACATTTCCTCTGGCCCAGTCAAACAGATAACGTTACTGTCTACTCCATATTAACAGCAGAACTGGTTCTTGAAGTCTCATTTACATCAGTGCTTCATGGGAAGGGGTTGGAAGGGATTGCTGATAGGTATGAGTGAGGATGCTCGACTAGTGAGTTTAATCATTTTTAGTGGTCGTTTTTAAATGGAGAAGCAATTGTCAATTGTTTTTTGTACTTTAACAACAACACACATCTCATTGAGTCTCTTAATTAGTTTGATTTACAGCACCACCACTACAGTCATCAAGGATGTGCTTGCTTGTGGACATATTCATCGCCTTCAAAAGTATATTCTCAGACATTCGCTGTCTCACTTCAGGTTGCCTGCTGCTAGTAGTGTTTCTGTTGTTATGCATAACTCACAGGTTTATTGGTAAGGTATTGAGGTAAGATTAAAGCACAGTATTTTCTGAAGTCAGTGACTGGTTCTTTATGGTGTGGTACTCACTCTTGAGTGTCTTGTAGGAAAACTAATCAGACAGATGACTGCAAAATAGTTGCAGTGGAAAAGGACTCAGACCTCAGAACGCCATGAACTAAATATTGTGACTGTTGTTAAAGTTGTAGTTGTAATGACACTGACTCAGGGCTTCTACAGTAGTATATCATTGCTTAATCTTCTCAGAGCTCAAGGTAGGTTTGATGGAAAGGTTTAAACATTAACGTTAAAAAATCTATTTCTCTAAAGAGAAAATGAATGGGATTTTTACTTACGAACTTGTGGCAAGTGGTGTCTTCCAGGGTTGTGTGACTCACGTACAGGGTTTCACTGATATCTCTTTGGACCTTGAATCACGTACTCTCCTTACAATGCTAACAGCAGATTAAGGTTGCAGCTAAATGCACACAACCAGAATTATCAGTTGGTGCTGTGAATACTCTGGCCTCAATAGGCCAAATATTCCTAAATATTCTATAATTGTAATATAAAAATACTAAATATTCCTTGCCTGGCCCACATTTCTTTTGCTGTGAAGTAATTATATTATAATAAGTTAGCCCTGCAGGTGTTGTCTTTTGTTGGCCCTGTGACTGCCGTGGTCTCCATATGGGCTACAGTGTATCCAGTAACTGTGATGACCTCTGTCATTATATCCAAAAGTCTGGGACAAAACATGATTTGTTAATAATATCCAAAGGGAAAATAAGAGCCTTTCTGTCATTTGTCTTTCTGTTATAGGCCTAGAGGACACAACACTGCATCACAGTTGTGCATTCAGATTTCTTTTTATCACGCTTCACACTCAGTGGTGATAAACATGTTCAGTGATTTCTTACTTTCTGTTTTCTTAGTTAGAGGATGATTATCATCATGTGTTTCCCCAGTTTCTGAGTTCAGTTAAAGGTTCATGGTTTTCTTCTTTTCCTCTTTGACTCAGTCTGAGCTCATCTGTTTAGCTGTTGGAGGTTTACTCTGTTTGTTCTCTTAAAAGGCTGACTTCCCTTTTCTCTACTCGCACACATTTGAATGCTTGGATTTGACACGTATGATTGCTTCTGCAAAAACAAAACATTTTGATTAACTAATGTACGTTAGCATTTTAAAGGTAAGGAAATATAGACAAATATCTCCTCAGAAATCCCATATTTCATGCAGTAGATTTATTTTATTGGCTTACTTCTCTGTCAGAGGGACATATTTTGCTTGGTTGTATTTTTGTAAAACGCGCATGTGCATGAAACTATTTAATGTGTTTGAGACCAGGTTAGGACATTTAGGACTAATTTGTGGTATTCACATTATAATTGTAGTTATTTGTTCCTTCTGTTTTAAACAGAAAATTCATCTATGGATCATGTGTCCTTATCTTGGATGATAGTAAGTGTTGGTATTCTGCCACATTTATCAGTCTCGTATTTTGAAGTCTTTTTCCTCATTCTAAAAATCATTAAGCTATCACCATTTTTTTTTCAATCTAATATCAGATCTGATAAAAATTTCAGTTGTAACTCATTAGCAACTTCTTAACTCTTTCTCTGCCAGCATTTTTTTTTAAAGGCATTTTTGTTGTTGACATTTTCACAAAATTGCATGGCCCCCAAAATATTTTGTTGTATATCTGAACATAAAAAAAATAAAAATACATCAAAATTATTTACATATTCTTTTAAACAATTTGATTTATTCTAGCATCATACATTCTTTTTTTTTAATCAACACCTGAATGTGGGTTAGTAAGTTTCATAACAAAAGCAACATTTTGAACAAAAAGTTGAAAATCAATTCTGCTTCTTTTTCTGTACTCTTTCAGAGTTGCATAATAGTACCCTCTACCATATAATGATGAAATCACGAAAAGCCAGAAAATTCCGTCAATGGTGGAGAAAGTTTTGTCATTGTTTGCTTATCCCATATTGTTTCAACCTTGCATTGTTTTCATGAAAGAGATGTTAGGCGAAAACAAAAACAATGAAAATAATACCTAATTTATTTATTTTTTAGCGGTGGGGCCAGTTAAAGAAGTCCTCAGTGTTGAGCCCTGTATTTGATAAATGAAACCGTACACTTTCATGGTGCTTAATTCACACCTTAGATGCCACTGCATTTACCACGGGACTTCCTGTTTGCTTATTTATTCTCACGGTCATCCTCATCAGACTTTGTTGCAAGTGACTGTGTTGCTGGTAAGTGTTAAACAGTTGTGCATGTCGAGAGTGAGAATGAGAGAGAAAAACAGACAGACAGACAGACAGGGAAATCAGAAAGGCGACCGGGGGCTTGTACGTCTGCTTTTACAATGACTGTCTGTCAGATTGTGTAAGAACTAAGAGGGGAGTTAGGAGGAAGAGAAGAGTGAAAAATCCACATGCTTCTTTTTTTATGTTTCTTCCAGGCTGAGTCACTATTGAGGAGTGGGAAGATCTAGAGAGACAGAGGGAGACGGCATCACGGAGAGCACAAGAGAGAAAAGCAACTGAAGGAGGGGAAAACCGCTACACA
Source organism: Rutilus rutilus (assembly GCF_951802725.1). NCBI lineage: Eukaryota > Metazoa > Chordata > Actinopteri > Cypriniformes > Leuciscidae > Rutilus > Rutilus rutilus. The sequence goes on from NC_140225.1 coordinate 9,802,851, forward strand.
ACGCCTTTGAGAGCGAAGCGAGAGAGAGAGGCAGCCAACGAGAACGACGTAAAGAGAGAGACAGAGCGCAGCAGTGAGGGAGGGAGAGAGACGCTGAGGCTGGGAGAGCTGACCCCCCTCCCTTCTCCTCTCCTCTCCTGTCCTCTCCTCTCCTCCTTCCCCCCCCCCTCCTCACTCCTTCAGGAGCTGGTGTGTTGGAGCGGCGAGTACAGTGTGACTGAGGCAACATGAGCGATGTCACCATCGTTAAGGAAGGCTGGGTCCAGAAGAGAGGTAAGGAGCTTGTCTCTGCCTGCGTCTTGGTCAACTAGCCGGGTCGAGAAAGACCTTACGTACGCGTGTGCCTCCGTGGACGGCTCCCTCCGTCATGGGCGGGCCACGGCGTGGCTTTAGTCTGTGTCTGTGGGAGCCGGCGTGTGGGTGTGCCTCTTTGCGCGTGTGTTCGTGAGCTGTGTTTAGTGCTAGTGTGGCGCTTCAGAGAACGTGCATGCGTGTTTGAGTGTGTCTGCCGGAGGAGCAACTGCATTCAGACTGGTATCCATCATTTCTCACTGCACTGCTCTGACGTGTCGGGCTGCTACGTTTGACGGGTTTTCTACAAATGCTTGCACTCATTCTGATGCATAATGCTCTGTTTTGATTAGATTATGGTTTTGATGATTTTATTTCATCATTATGTCTGGAAAACAACTTATCTTTTAGCCTTTTTAGGTTAGTATGGACTGCAAGGGCTGTTGTGTACAATTAAACGCACTCAAAGTTATTATAAGTCAAAGTTATTTGACATCCATATGGGAAGCTGCTCTAGTTGTCCTTATGGGACGTAGTGACTAGGGTACTTCATCCAGGTTGTCTTGCGTTTCCTTTCTGTATCATTGTCGCTTGTTGAGGCATACAAGTGCCTCTTTGCTTGTACCTTCCCTATATGTGTATCCATAAGTGTGCATCCATAGTAAAGGGGCGTTCATGCTGACAGAAATGTGCAGCGACCAAAAGTCACTCGTTTTCAATGAAAGTTGGTGATTTGGCGACACAAGTGATTGTGACTTTTGGCGATATGATTAATCAGCAAAATGTAACTTTATGCAAATGAGCAGTGATTAGCAATGGGAGTGTAGTTCGTTTACATGCACTTTAAAAGTTTTATTTCAGTCAGACTAAAGTGATAATTTTTCATCACACAATGTCATCTAAATGCTTTACAACTATAAAGTCTAAGCATTCAAGTGGAAAGAAGTTGCATATGCGCAGGTGAGATTGTCTGATTTTTTCCCCCAATACTGTGGAAAAGCAAATGTGCACAATATGATAATGATAACAATATGATGTCCATACGTATGTGATATATCGTCATACCGGTATACTTTTACAACCCTACTTCAAATATTTTGATAATTTATTACTTCATGATAGCAAGCTATATATTAGACAAACAGGTGAATACTGTAGCTTGACTACGCAAAATCCCTCTTGATTATAACTGCACAAATAAATGCAAAGTTCATGGGATCCAACACCTGATACAGCAGTCAAGTAGGAGAGCCTACTAGTACAACAATTTAACCAATGTCATTGTTAAATGCCCTTAACTCTAGATGTTTATATGCTAATGCTACAGTGGACCTGAATTCCATAAGTAAGCCATCAGATTGAAAGACTGTTCTCACAAAACTGTATTTTCTGCAAGCTTTTTTCAAGGTAAATTTAGGTGTCTTTCCAAAAAAGGACACTTGGAGACAAAAGAACACCAAATAACCCAATGTTATTAATAGTCCATATAATTGCTATATGCACCCATGAAAAAACCAACTAACAATAAATAAAAAAACATTACCGAACAAACTTTTCAGATTTCACAGTGTATACTAGTAGTATGTGTACAATGCAACAATGCAAGAGCTTGTTTACATTTTAGACAAGTCAAGTTGCAACAGGACCACATGGAGATTGGTCTTGACCTGACTGCATATACCTCTTACAGTGCACGGATCCATTCAGAATGACTAAACACAGCAACCATACACATGACAAATCAAAACATTATCCTGAATGTGTGTGGAAACAATGTGAATGCACTGAAATGTGTACATAAATACAGTGTACGATCAGTGCGTTGAGAGCGCACATACATGGTCTGTTTGCACATCAATTATAACGAACTCACACATGCTCACTCTATGACTCCTGTACGTCACATCATCTTTACCGTATTGCAATATTCATCCATCAAAACTTCACTAGCGAGTCGCTGGTTTGCTTAATAAGCCGAGAAACGTATCTTGCCTATCATCTGGGCATACAGCGCTGAGATGTTGTGACGTTCCGTTGAGTCTGTATTTCACACAGCGTGATGCGTGAGGGCTCGCGCTCTTCAGAAGCAATCACAGAATATGACAGCTCGTGTTTTAAAAGATAAACACACAGTGGAATGAATAATTCACTGAAAACGCAACATGAGTCTCTATTCTCTCTGCCATCTCTGATGTGATCAGGCTGGTTGGTTTTCTTTACATTAGCGCTGTTTTGGACTGATTGTTTGAATGAATTCGCTTACTGGATCATTGGACTGAAACTTTCCTGGAGTGTAGCGGCTTTGTAGAAGCTCTCGACTTCTAAATCTGATCTAACTCAGTAATTTATTTTAAGTTAAAGTTGAGTTAAAATAACTTATATTTATAAAACTTGCCCCCAAACCAACAGCAAAACATTGATCTGTTTTGTTGAGGATATTATTGAGGACATTTGTAAGATAAAACGTATTTAAAGTGCTCAATAATTTTGTATTAATGTTGCACTGGTTGATATCATGTAAAAGTATTGCCACTATATCCTGTTTACAGTCAACCACGGATCATTTCTTTTGTGAACTAAAAGTGTGTAATGACCTGGAGGTTTCTGAGATGTAACTGAGAAAGAAATGTCTTAAGTACCCATAAGGCTCCATGTAAGTGTTAATCTCATTTTAAATATCTATTTTAAAAATACTACAAATAATATAAAAAATTACTATTAATTTCTATGAGTGTTTTAAAAAAATGTCATTGTTCATTTAGTATTATTTATATACTGTTATAATATTTATTAATATTTTGAATTAGCTTTTATTTTTATATTTTCATTTTACTTTTAGTTTTAGTCATATTGTAATGTGCTGTCATTTTTATTAGTTTTTATTTTATAATATTTACTTTTAATTTATATGTGATTTTAGTACATCAACTTATTTTATTTCAGGTAGTTGTCAAGGCAACATTTTCTAATTTTCATTTAAAGGGGTCAATGACAAGAAAAACATTTCCTTCATCTTTAAACATGTAAGAGGACTTTGTACCATTGAAACATCCTGCAAGTTTCATAGCTTAAAACATCATTTTAATTATAAACAAAGCTTTTATTTAAGCTTAAAAAAATGTCTCGTTTTCATATTATGGGATCTGCGATGTCACACGGGCAAATATATTTGACGAATAATTATACATCATTGCATCACTTAACGTCTGACATTTGCACAGTGTGTGACACGTCGTATCACTTCAAAAGCAAATAGAACCTATTATATTCACTGACGCTGTCTACACTGGATACAGTATACAGATGCGCGTTCAGTTTCTGACATACTCCACGTGAAACAAGCGGATTATATCGGAGCATTTTGTTTTATAAACAAGGCACAGTATAATGTAGAGTTTGCAAAGACATTTTAGTTGAAAGATGAACCAGCCAGATGCATCACAAACATGTAAGTAAATGATTTCATAATGCTTTTTCTGTAAATGATGGGTTTATATGGATAATGGTTTCGAAACACTAATTCACACGCAATAGCGATTGTTGATACTGTTAGCCAATCATAACAGTGGCTGTTCACTGACAAGCCTAAAAGGAGCTGCCCTTTAAAAATGGATCATTTTAGACAGGGTCAGGAAAATGAAGGTGGAAATATATGTGTGTGTTTGTTTTTTGTGTGCAAAAAAACTTTATTAACATTAGAAGTGAACCTCAAGGAATATAGTAAAATAATAAAAAATGTCATGTCATGGCCCCTTTAAGATTTTTAAGCTTACATTTTTCATTCAATATTTTATCTTTTTTATAATTAATGTAAGGATTTTTAATAGTTTTTTTTGTTTTAGGTAGCATTAACAACACTGAGTAATTCAAAAGGCCATTATCTAGCATTTATTTGGAAATTCATTCCCAACAGTTTCTTTTTTTCCACTTTAAAGGTCAATGGTCAAAAATGAACCAGTCAAAAACTGTGGGAACCCTTTTAATTGATTGTGAGTGTTTGTGTAGTCATGTGCTGTAGCCACGTTGAGTCAGATTTGAAATTCCCTCCAGTGTGTGCAGCCTGGGCTGGGCTTGAGGATGGAGAGGTTAGTGTTTATTAGCGATTGTGTGTGTGAAGTGCATGGGAGAGTTCGGTGTAGCCCTGGGCTGGGAAACTGGCTTCATTCTGTTTGTCTTGGCCGGCGACCAGGATGACCCCAATCACCCTCCTCTTTTCCTCTCCTTTTTCCACTTTGTCTCTGCCACTCTCTGTTTCCATAATAGCTTTTACTGTCTTTCCCCCTCTCTGTCTGTGTCCTGTTGTACTTTTACTTTTCCATTTTGCTGCTGTCTCTCTCGGTCTCATCATCTCTCTCTCTCTCTCTCTCTCTCTCTCTCTCTCTCTCTCTCTCTCTCTCTCTCTCTCTCTCTCTCTCTCTCTCTCTCTCTCTCTCTCTCTCTCTCTCTCTCTCTCTCTCTCTCTCTCTCTCTCTCTCGAGCACCTGTGTCGCAGTACAAGTTTTGCCCCCCCCCACCCCACCCCACCCGTCTTTTGAGCTGTGACTTTTTAGAAAAAAAGGGCTATGTGTGAGGCGAGGGTAACCAAAAGGGTGACATCATATCCTGTTTACTCCACTAATGAATGGATCACAAAGAAAAGGGCCAGCTTCTGACATCGCCCCCCTCTCAAAGCACATTGTCTAAACATTCCCCTCATCACTGACCGCAGCCTGTTTAATGCGCCTGCCAAAGTTTGATTGTTCTGAGGTTACTTCAGCAAAATCAAGCAAAACGCAACATGCTGGAATGTCATGGAACTAAATAGCATGAAGTTTTATTTCCGTGTATTTAATTTGATGCAGTTATGTTTTCCAGATCGCTGGTCTGCGGTAAATTAGCACTGATTGCAAGCAGACCTGTTGATAAAAATGCTTTGGATGTCTGCGCAGTGTGTGTGTGTTTGTGGTGGAGGTTAGCTGTCAGGCTCCATAGCCGAAGAGCAGCGCAGAGGAGTCACATGGTGCGCTGCTCTGTCCCGCAGGACCGCTGGAACACTCTGTTCTGAGGAAAGGATACAGGCACATGAATGAAGCTCGTTTGCTCTCTCCGGCATGCTCACATGACCAGCGATGCACTCGTTCATTCACTCTCTCATACAAGCATATGGATTATTTACACACACGAAACTCTGACCTTGCTGACTGTTATATCCTTCACTTCCTGCTCCTTTTCTCATACCCAGCAATCTCCTGCTCTCATATGACCACTGCGGCCATTCCTCATTATCTCCTTCCTGTCCCATCTCTCTCTCTCAGTATGTAAAGTGCATCTCAGTGCACCCCAGATCATCTCAGACTGCAGTGGAAGTACAGGAGCATCTTCATTCAGGTCAACATGAACAAACAGAGAACCATTACATACTGTATATTCCATATTAAACATTACATGTAAACATGACATTTATTCTGGCTGTACTTGTGTTTCATTATTCAGCATTTTTTAGTTTAGCATGTACAGAACATTGTTTCTGGATACTTAACTCTTCACAGCTGGTTAGGACATGATGTAAGCTTCAGTCGTGGTGTTGAGGACACAACCATGTGTATATTAAAACATGATCACCCAATTTTAAAAGTAATTGTGCAACTCAACCCTCCCTTTTGAATGGCGGTGTAATCAGCGCTTTTGTGTGATTGGATTAGCCAATCATAATAAAGATAATTGTATATATTGTAGACTTACTAGGTATAGTATAGTACAGTAGAAAAAATGTCCTGTTTCGTTCACAGGGAATGGCCATGTAAAACTAAATCATGACTTATGAGATGACAAATGTTGCAGTTGGATTTGAGGGAAAATAAATGTTTTAGATAGTGAGTTGGTTGCTACTTCAGTAAGAAAGATGCATCAACGAACAGGGCCCGGTTCCCCAAAACGTTCTTATCGCTAAGTAGTTCTTAACCTATTCCTTAACCTCTCTCTTAACGTTATGGCACGATTCCCGACACGTTCGTACGCTAAGTATATCTTCTGTAAGTCATACTTTCGTAAGGTTGGTCTGGACCACTCTTAGCTTTACCTTATCACTGTTGCAGGTCTATACGAATATAATTCTGAAGTTTTAATACACCCAGACAGTATTCAGTTAGGCTAATTCAAGTGTTTTCATGCAAAGAATAAAATTGTTGTTAGATTTTTAATTATATTATTATACAATATTATTAATTTAATTAAAAAGCGCTTTTAAAGGCCAGTGAAAGCATAGGCTACTGTCAGTTAAGTCCTATTCGGACGCTAATATTGTTTCTCATGGGCTTGTATGGTATTTTAAACATTTATAGGGGTGAGTCAGTGATTTTAGTGCCGTCCGAATCCATAATATCAGTGTTTTTTTCTCACCCAACCCGCGTAAAAATCCCTGGCCAAATTAGTACCTACTGTCTGAATCCACATCTCTGAGTTTACAAGAAGAGATTCAAAATCCACTGTTTAAACCCTTTTTGATCACTGCCGAGCACCGAGATGTAGGCCTACACTTTTATTACTGAAATGCTGGAAAGTATCTCCAAGAACAATATTTCATCGCAGCTTCACCTCAGCGAACAAAAATGGGAAAGAGAAGAAAGCACGTACAAATTTGAAACGGTTATTATGGCAGCAATATATGATACAATTTATAAATATGTAGGCTAGGCTATTATAGGCTATTATAGTTTGGATTATTTTTTATAATATAAAGTCCTAATAAATGCAATTTCAACTATTTCTGAAGTACTTCTTTTATAAAGAACACCGCTTTCTCACATAAACAGCCCCTGCACGAGAGAATAATTGATTCTCGAGCCATCGATATCAACCAATTCAGCACCATCGCCACGGACAGCACCCGGTAACGTCGCACGTAAGAAGGTATATCTTAAGCAGCTTCCTAAGGTATGGTTCGGGGAACACACTTAGGAACATAAACAACTTTGGTAAGATGTATATCTTTCGAGTCTTCTTAGAGTGAGCGTTATCGGGGAACTGGGCCCAGGTAAATTCAGCAACACTTGTTGAAGGGAGTGTTAATTTAAGTCAAAACTGTTTCGGCACACAGGCTTTTTTCTGTATTTATTAAATTATGTATCTATTATCTGTTATAGTGTCATTATTATTATTTATTTTTTAAATGTGTGCCCTCGAAATTGTTAATAATAAGCATTAACCCTCCCCCTGGCTAAGACGTTTCTGATGTGTAGACCGGTTCAAGGTCTGGACAATATGGTTGTCCAATGTCTAGACGAGTTCCAACCAATCAATCAGTTCCTGGTAGACAAAATCAAGTTTCTGCTAACATTTTTTTTTCTCATTCTAGAAGCCATTTCACTTGTATATACAGTATGTTAATAGGGAAGAAAAGTCGCAATTTTCATTTCATGACCACTTTAAGAAAGTTTGAGTGCAAGTTGAAGAGCAACTATTAAAAAAACAAAACAATCATAAGATTCAGCCAATAAAGTAGATATGATAATATATAACCCACCAATTAGGATCCAACCAATTATACAGCACTATAGAGAACAGGTCACACCCATGAATTAGTCTTGCTGGACCCAAAAAGAGAACAGAAAATATTTCAATTCAATTCCAAACAATCCAAAACACAATGACATACTGAGATAAAAATGAGGAGATAAAACTTAACAATAAAAAGTTGGTGGTTGGATGTGAGTTTACTCTGTAAATTATTCAGCTTTAAAATGGTTATTTACTTGTGTTGCACGGTTGAGGGTAATTTGGATGAAATGTGCCTCCCTTCAAGCTTTGTTTTCTAACAAGTGCCAAATGGAGTCTGAGAACTATAAATTATCATGAGCAGCTCCTGTATCATCTTGATGCTTTTTAATTTCACATTAGCTTTTCACAGTCATCCGTCTTAAGTCCTCCCACTTACCTCTTGGCGGTGAGGGGAAAAGCCTCCTCATACCCAAACAGATCTGCCTTCTCCTTTAAAGGAGGCGCACCTGCACAGTCTCCAACATGCTCTCTCACATGTTAACATCTATGGAAAGCCTTTTCCATTCTTCTGCCAGTGTGCCTTTAAGACTAGCATTAGCACGTATGAAGAAAATACTGCGGCCCCCTCAGTCACGACTCAGTGGCTTTTGTGTGTGGTTGTTTTTCTGGTTATTGTATAAGTGTGTGTGTGTTTGAGAACAAGGACAGGGTGACGTGCTCAGAGAGGGGATGATGACTCTGGGGGTCAGGCGGTGTTGTAGCAGCAGGCTGGGGGTCACAGGCTGACTCACTGCATGCCTTCAGCTGACTGACTGACTGCAGAGTTAGTCATCTTTCTGAATCGTGCAGAGACCCAGCCCAGAGAGAGAGAGAACGAGACCTTGAGGTAAGGAAAGGCAGATAGAGGAAATAAAACAGAGAAAACGATAAAGGGGTTTAGGCTGTCAGTGCTTGGTTTTCTTTTAAGAAAGTTAGAAGTTTAAAGAGATGATTCACCCAAAAGTTTTCACTCTGTTCCTTCCATACAATGAAAGTGAATGGTGATCAGGGACCGTCAAACTCAGAAAATGACAAAAAACTAAATAATAGTGTTCAGGGCTACATTTTCCAAGTCTTCTGAAGTTTCTAACTTTTTGTGAGGAAAAACAGAATTTTTCTTTTACAAGAGAGACCTGGCCAAGGTAGCAGCCATACAGTAAGACAACATTTTAAAATACAACAAAAAAAAAAAAAAAAAAAAAAAAAAATATATATATATATATATAACATAGTATGTGTGTATATATATGTATATATGTATGTATATATATATATATATATATATATATATATATATATATATATATATATATATATATATATATATGTATGTATATATATATATATATATATATATATATATATATATATATATATATATATGACTTAAAATTTGTTTTGGTTTTCTGGTATTGTCAGTCTTCAGGAGACATAGAATGTATATTAAACCATATGAACTACTTTGATGGTGTTTTTGTCATTTTTGGAGCTTGACAGCCCCTTATAGTCATTCACTTTCATTCTATGGAGAAGAGCAGCATAAAGATCCTGCCTTCAGTTTTCCACATCACACATTGTGCTCCACGAAGAACAAAATTCAGGGTTGGAACAACATGAAGGCAGAATTTAAATTTTTTAGGTAAACCGTGGCTTTAAAGCACGAACTGAGGGTGCTAGATGACTCTATTTATGGTCATGATATGGTTGTTCTAAAGCAAAGAGAGAAGGAGAGGGGAGATAAAATTGCGAACTGTGTTTGGTAACGTTTTTCCAAGCCCCGCGGTGATCTATCTGACTGTATCACATCTCGCATGTTTTAGTGATGAGGCAGCGATGCACGGGGTGTGTGAACGTGTGCATGCCTCCGAGAATTTAGGAGTGCCTGCAGAGTATGCGTATGTTTAGGCAGGAGCAATCCGGACCAATCACAGATCAGCCTTTCAGAGTTCCAGCAGCACATCTGCATTCCAAGAATGTGTGATGGATGGAGATATTACTAGACTGTCTCTTACAAACCTTGGATCCAAGTGTTGTTGTGTCATGCTGGAAATTAGCTGGATTGAGATTTAGACCTGAGGCCAGATTTACTAACAGTTTGCACCAGCGCAAACCTTCTTTTGGCGTAAAAAAACTACTGTCAGGATTTACTAAAGACACGCAGTGAAAAATTTTCAGTTATTTTCACGGCTGACCACATTGCATATACATTTGTTTCCCTTTCAGTTTTTAAATAAATCATACAAGGTGATTTATTAAGGTTTGTGCTCGTCAATTTACCAGTGGTTGCGCCATTATTAATATACCACCCAAAAAAAGTACGTCTTAAACCAGACGCGGTAGATTGCGTTGCGGCAACACCTGATGCATTAATACTAACACTTTATCTTCTATTCTATGTCTATTATCAAAAAAAAAAAATATATATATATGTACTACGTTAGATTAAACTGGGAAGGGTCATAGCACTTGCATATTGTTCTATTGTTAGTTTCACTGCTTCTATTGTTCTCATTTGTAAGTCGCTTTAGATAAAACTGTCTGCTAAATGAATAAATGTAAATGTTAGTCATTGGATTAAGGACTGATGCTAATGCCCATGTCCAAGGTGGGCTCAATTAGCCTGTGACTTCTCCCAGAAAACATGTGGAACGACAGCTCCTCAGGGGCAGGACATTTCTGTCAGGGTGAGCCATGCAGGCAGCAGGCGGTTTGATATGGAATCATGGCCTGAAAGACTTTTTTTTACCAGTTAGCTCTATGCTAATCTCAGGGCCTGAATTTTGGTGAAGCATTATTTTACTTTGCTTCAGCAATGATAAAGAGACTCTTGCATAGCGTGTTCATGCATTTTGGGGGCAAAGCAATGAAGTAAGTAAGGGGTGACGTGTTTGTTTGGGTTGATTTCAGATATCTTACTTAGCACTTAGTTCCTCCCTTGCCGGCTGGCACATCGGGCGCCAAGCGATATACAACAAACTCAATCGGCAGTGCCGACTTGATAGGCAGACAGCACGTAAATCATCATGAGCGGCGCCAGACTTGCCTTGGCCAGACTTGCTTCCGTTTCCCCTGGGCAGGCGTCCACAGTATGGTGGCCTTCAATATGGTAAGTGGTCCTGTGGTTGGCGTAGTATGTGGCCTGTGAACCGGAAACGGCGTTCGTTGATGATGTCGGCCAAAGGCCATGCGGCGGTGAACAACTTTGTTGGAGATTCAGTCATGAATGTACATTTTTAAGTTCTGCATCTTTGTTGAAACACGTTCAGCCGTTTAGTGATCGCTGTGGACGACTTTCACGACTCAGTAGCGTAGATGGCCATCAGGATGAACATTTTTATTTTCGAATTTAGGAGGCAAATCTTCGTTTGCAAAGCGATGGTCGCTGACCTTCAGATAGGTGTTAGCTGTCGCATTGTTGCAGATTTCAAATATTCAATAGTGTTCAACAATGATTCTCAGAAATTGCTTACTGCACCTTTAAACTTACAAAACAAACAAAAATGAGAACTGTTGCCTTGGCAACCAAGTGAAATAAGTTTAAGTTGAATTATTAAAACTGAAATAAAAAACAAATGAAAGCTTTAAAAATTTATATAAAAAACAAAAGCAAATAACAAGATTACTAAAGCTTCAATTAAAATGAAATTTAAAATGTAAAATATAAAAGTAAATGCAAAATATACAAAATATTAGTTCATGCTATAATAGTGTTTAAATAATACTAAAATAAGACTGATTTACATGAGATGCACAATTGCTAAATGTAAAAAAAAAAAAACTTGTTCTCAGAAAATATCTTGAATGAAGTTTATTATACAGTAATTCCCTTTTACCCATTTGCAAATAGTTTTTTTCCTAGCATAAATATAAAAAAAGCAAGTTGAGGGTTAAAACAAGTTAAAACCGTCTATATCCAGTTTTAAGGATGTTTAGATATTTTTAATGGAAAATGAGACAAATTCAGATAAAAAAAGGATATTTTCCAGAGCATCATTTCCTGTCATCTCTGTACTCTCTTCTCAAAAGTGACAGAAGAAACTGAAAATAACAAGACGAAGAATCTTTGAAGTAAGACGAGCAGATGCATGACTGTCAAATAAACATTGATTGTTGGATGCATTGGCATCCATCTCAAGTTTGATGCAATGTATGTTTGTAGGGATCAGTGAATGTGTATTTGTGTGCTCACGTAAGTGGGTGTTTGTCTTAAATTTCCTCTGTCCACTTGTGTGGGGCTTTCTCCTGCGCTGTTATTCGGAGGGTTGTGTTTCTCATAACTCTGTAATGAGCCCAAGCCCATTAGGAAAATTGGGAAAGCATGACAGAGCTGCTCATTGGTGATGCCAGTAGCATCCACTCACACGCATCCCTCTGACTCCAAGTGATCATCTTACCCCCTGCAACGGATCCCCAGCCAGACGGCCCAGTCACCTCTGTGTTGACGCTCTGGAGCATCTTCCTAGCTTTCCTTCTCTTTATTTAGAGTTGGATCAAAATTTTATGTGAAATTGCACCACGAGTCAGACTGAGGAGGCTTTTGAGGGTTGACCAGATCATATTTGGGATTAAGATTTGACTCAAGGTTTCCTCAAGCGCATCAACAATGAATTGTGAACTTAACTATTAAGGTCCTTAAACCTGTTCTGCATTCATAACAAATTGAGTTCTGTTATGACAGGCAATAATCTGGATTTATAAGTAAATATGTATGATATGTAAAAACAAAAATCGTGTTGAAAATAATGCATTTATAGTGGAGGTCTATGTGGCACGAAATCTGTCTGGTTCTGCTTTGTATTAAATGGATTTATATTAAATCTTTCATACCAAAATGTATGTCATTTGAGCAGTAAAAGTCGTGTGGCCATTCACAGTGCGTCTAGTTTGTATTTTAAAATTTACCCCATAATTGTCTTGCTGGTATGGATGCTGTTAGACATAACAACATACATATAATTTGGAGAAGTAGTTGACACCTGTAGTTTTTTTTTATATACATATAACTCGTTTTAAACGTCACCCAAAAATGGAAATTCTGTTATCATTTACTCACCCTCATGTCGTTCTGAAACCATAAGACTTTTGTTAATCTTCAAAAAAACATATTAATCCATATGGATCGAGCGGTTTAATCCAAGTCTTCAAGAGGCTTGATCACTTTATATGATAAACAGATTTTATTTAGGCTTTTTTTTTTACATATAAATAACCTAGAGCTCATCAAATAGGGTAAATGGAATATCAAATGTGGTTGCTTGACGAGAACCAGTGAGTTCTCAGGCACCAAGAGGAAGTTTGAGCCTCTGAATGAACTAAGCTTTGTTCTCGCGCATCAAGCAAGTGCAAATAAGCTTCGTGTTTACTATATTTGATATGTGTTGATCAATTTTTAAATAACATTGTAATGAAAGAAAATGTATTTCACAAATGCTTTAAAGAACATGCATGTCAGATTTCACCTGAGTTTTTCCATTGTGACGTTATTTTCATTATAATTAAGCACATTCATGGTTAATTGTCACAAAAATTCTTAATTTACATTCATAATGACTTCATTTTCTCTATGCTAACTATAACTTTCTAACAATTTTTGGTTTAAATAGTGATCTAGACAGGTTCTCGACAGGTATGATGACATTAAGCATTCCTGTTTTCATCAAGAGTGTATTTGACAGCAGTCAGCCGTCGTGTCTCCACATGATTAATAAAAACATGCAAAAGATATTTGGCAAGCGTTTCTTACATCGCCTCAGTATAAACAGACAAACCCCCCTAAAGCTGGAGATTGGGACTTTATTGCGCATAATTACACGTGTCAGTGGTTGCTTGTGAATGGTGCTCTGTGTGTGTGTGTTTCAGAGTGAAGGGGAGTGAGTGCAGGCAGCCACTGACTCCAGTCTGGGCCGCAGAGAGTTCAGTGGGTTCAGTTCTGCTGCTGCCGGAGCCGGCGCCGAACACTGCGATATCAATCACCCCTCCACTGTCTCCGTGTCACCCTCTCCTCTCAGCAGCATCACCTGTCAAAGCACATCTTCTTTCTCCTTTCCTCTTTGCATTTCCTTTCCCGCATTATCATTGCGACTCTTCCTCATGTGTGGCTGCTAGCTTGCAATCACATTGATACATGAAGTCTTGCTTGTACATACGCTGAGACATGTGAGCCCACCGGCCACCGCACACACACAGCTTGTGCCAAGGCTGCAGACACTGGGGGTTTTGTAGTCAATAGCACACACACATAGTATAGCTATACACACTCACATCCGGAGGAAAGGATTCAGTGCAGTGTTTTACTAACTACAGCCATTGTTGAAAGGGTGACTCATTTTCAACTGTGGAGACAGTCACCACTTCTTCAATACTTTTCTATTCTTTCTTCTGTGAATGAACCAGTGAAAAGCATGGCCTAAAGATTACAGCTGGTTACCTTTACATTTAAAAGACCTTGATTTAACTGTTTGGATGCTGATCTGTGCTCAGTCGTCACATGTTAACAGGAAGTTAATTGGGCGTGCCTTGCAGATCCGGTGTGTTGTGGAAAAAAAGCAGTTAAGTCAAGACGTTTTTACATAGCTAAGTTAAAGATGCTCTAATCCTTCACAAATCATTCTAATATTCTGATTTTCTGCTCAAGAAACATTTCTTATTATTATCAATATTTGTGCTGCTTAATATTTTTGTAGAAACCGTGATTCTTTGATAAGCACAGGATTTATTTGAAATAGTATTTTTTTGACATTATAACTGTCACTTTTGATTAATATAATGCATACTTGCTTAAATAACTTTTGAATGCTAGTGTATGTGCCACTTCTGATGCAGATTTTCTGTGCCGCCTTTGCAGTGTAAAAGTCTGGCTGGCTATAAAATCTGTTTAGTCTGAACTGGGGATGCACGATATATATCGGCCACTATATTGGTATCGGCCGATATATGATCATTTTAAAAGTTATTGTTATCGGCCCGATAAGAAACTTGGGCCGATATATTAAAGCCGATAAATAATGGATTATTTCCTTCAGCTGAGACACTTCAGATGCTGGTGATGGTTTTGAACTGCTTGAAATATAATTGGAATCACTTCCAAAAAAGAAAAAAACAGTGCAACATTTGCAGTGCAAGTCTGTCATATAGGCTATATAAAATTATAACGAGAACATTATAATTGTGTGCTTGGGACATTTGTTTTTGTTATCAGGCTCTCAAAAATGATATAAATTGTATTATCGGCTTTCAAATATTAAGCGTAGCATCAGTTCTGGCAGGTCACGTTAGTCAAGCTCGCATCAGCTGACTCACTATAGGAATACGACGCCTATCACTGCATACGTATATAAGCTCCTTCAGTATTATCGGCAGCTATCGCATTTCTCAGGAGCTATTACCCTCCTCCATCCCCAGCTCCTCCTCTCGTCAGTCAGTATGGCATTCTGATTCCCCTCGCATTAATGATATCTGCAATACATTCATGTTGGTTCTGTTCTGTTTAGTATTGCTGCTCTCCCTGCTCTTATCCATGCTAGGCTGCATGGATGCTCAGGGAGTTCTTGCCCAGAATAGAACCATACCGCCAATCCTAACTGTATGCAATTGCCAATCGTATTTGACGATAATGGTCCTGACAGAAATAAAGAATTACTGGTTGTCGGTATCGGACAAAATTTTCATATCGGTGCATCCCTAGTCTGAATAGAAAAACACAAACCCGTAAATTTTATTTTTGAAAATGCTTTAGAGCGGCCATTCCCAAACTGTGGTCCGCGGACCACTAGTGGTCCGTGAGGGTACTGCAGGTGGTCCGTGGAAAGGCAAAATAAAATATTTTTTTTACCTTCATTTTACCAGGAAATTCCCATAAAAAAAAGAAAAGTAAAAAGAATATGTAGGCATATATTGATATAAAATTTTAATTAAATTGTCAAGTTATTGTGTGATTAATAAAATAGGCTAGTGGCGCTCGGCCGTGACGTTCAAGTTCAGTGCCGTTAGAAGCACAACATGGATCGGTGGATAGCAACAGGTTCTCTGAAGAGAAAAGGGCAGAGGCAGATATGTTCTCATTATCACATCACATGCATAGCCTTTATAGGCAGTTTATATGAAACAAAATGTTTATAAATGGAATGAATAAGGCCTGTTATTATTTTAATTTCAGTTAGTTTCTTGATCTCGCGTTTCTGAAATGTTTTGCGGATGTGCTAAGTGGACAAACTCAAGCCTACTTTTTGAGGACTTGTAAAACTCTGAAGATTAATAATCCCCTGAAATCGCCAAAGGTTTTGAAATGTTGACTCTATCCAAGTGTTCTTATAACTGTATAGATTTCATACTCCATTGCTATGGAAATAAGCCTGTTGTTCAAATGAACTTGATTATGCCCTCGGGCGCTTGAGTAAATAAATAAATAAAATATGTGGCAGCCATTGTGTGCAGTAAACTTTCTTTTAACAAGCCTGTTGTACTGATGTGATGACCAGTTATAGTTTTAGTGCTAGTAAGCCTATTTAGAGGTGCGGATTAATTCAGGTAGGACTGTGTGTAGACATATTTTATTATGTGTATTATGAGGTGGTCCGCGAAAATTCTTGATTACAAATAGTGGTCCACGCACACAAAAAGTTTGAAAACCCCTGCTTTAGAGTCTGAACATGTCGGGGTTATTTTTCTTTCTTTTTTTTCTTTTTTTCTTACGTGTGGATGAGCAAATGGTTTTGGACATAGTGTATGCATAAATGTGTAAATAGTAGTAGTAGAGTAATGCATCTGACACTTGTGTGTTTGCATTAAGATGCAGATATACCAGACATTGACCCCACTCTCTGAACAGATCCAACTTCTTGCACAATGACAGTGTGGACTGTCAGTTTTAAGGATAAGATGAAAAAAGAATTGCGGTTAGGTATAGTGAAAACGCATATCCTTTCCATTGTGAAGCATTCACTGGCTGCACTGGCCCTTCAGAAGCAGCAGGCAAGCCTCTTAGCCTGATCCCTTTGTTTTTTTACACAACCTCTCAGGGTCAGCCGTCTGCTAAGGGTTCGTGCTCCGCTTGTGGTAATGTCTGTGTCCTGAAAGAGGAGGAATCCCTCATTACCTTGTTAGGACCGCAGAGGTCTCAGAGAGCAAAAGGCTAATGGTGTTAGGAGCTCACGACTAGTAAGCAGATGACAGATTCTCAGAGCTCTTGACCACTGTTTGTCTTTCTGAATACTTCAGTCTTCATATGCTCATCATGACGGTTCATGTGTGCCAAGATGGCCGCTGACTCTTTTCTCCACGCTACAATTCTTCACAAGTTTTATTATTAGTCATCCACCACACATATGATCGAGTTTGAATTTTTTACTGTGCTCTTCTTATAGATGATCAGAGTAGCTGTCACATGTATAGACTAGATGCCGTGTTGAATTTCCAGTGGTATTATCTGGCCTCTAAATAGGAATGTCTAGCTTTAATCAGGACTGAATCATTGGTGATAAATCAGTTTTGTCCTGTCTGGTAGGGGTCGGGGACGATATCTGCAAACTCATGGTTTGCTTTAACCTTAGTATTAATTTTAAGTTAATAACTCCTCATTCACTCTTTGTACTACATTTATTTTTTTCACAATTATAAATAAATGAATTAAAACATACATGCATACATAAATAATGTTGGTTATCAGTCATAATAATATTTTAAAAACTTTCAGCTGTCAATATTAGCCAAAATGTCTCTATATATTTCTATATCATGACATGTTTATAAAACATACGAGACGTTCCTCAAAACATCTTTTGTTTTGTATGAACAATCTCTTTAATCTTTGGCAGAGGGGAAATTATCCATGAATTACAACTTTCGAAATGACATGAGGGTGAGTAAATAATTTTCATGTTGAGCTGAACTGCCACTTAAATTTAGTTGAGTTTTTACAAAATAAAAAGTTTATGACGAAATATCTGGAAAAAATGTATCGCATTATCAGATCGTTCAGCTATAGTGTGTGTGAGTTTGTCCTTTAGCTCACTTCTTTGCGCTCACACACACTCCCCCCCCCAAAAAAAATACACATCATCTCAGCCGCAGCCTTCAGTTGCCTGGGTGGCTGCTGTGACCATCACCATTACCCTCACATTAAATTACCTTCATCTCCTCTCACCCACAGTGCAATTTCTATTCCAGTCCTGGCCAGCAAATAGAATTTAGATAGCACAAGAAGAGCTGGAAGCATCTGGTATAAAATTTGCAGGGGAGGAGGATCTGCTCACCATCCCTCCTTACTTTGCCGGCTCTCGCCCTTATAAAAGAATACGCTTTAAATTTAAATCGCCAGAGCACTAAAAGTTTACTGGCCCATTACTGTGGCGGGAAGATTTCCTCTGTAAAGAGCGACGCTGGGACAGGTCGGACCTCATATCAGCATGCAGACAACATGGAGCTCATCTATCGATAGGGCTGCTGCTGCCATCCGGAAGGATGGAATCAGCTGCTGTTGGTGTGTGTGTTTGTGTGTTTCAGCAGGCCATAGGTGTCCAGCACGGCCCACTGGCCATGCCTGTCAACTTGTTTACACACCAGCTAAAGTGATGACTAGAGGTACAAGGACAGGCCCTGCTAGCAGGCTTTAGCCACTGCAGGCAGCCCGACTCAAAACAAGAGCTCAGGCCGCACACACATCCATCACGGCGTTGGCCTGGTGGCTGCTGTTCGGGAGCACTCATACAGGGTCATTAGAGATTGAGGGACCTGTCAAATTTACGACACTTGCTGGTCTGCAGATACATGTTACAAGTTTGATAACCTTAGCACTGATCTAGAGGGACATGTTTGGCCAGGTGGCCAGGTTTCTCTCTGTCTCTTGGAGGCTGTTGCACATTGCAATTGGCTTGATTGGTCTTCGTTAAGATGCAGGAAGAAGAAAACATCTGAGTCATTTTACGTATGTATTTCTGGCCTTTTTGGCATTTTATTGACAGAAATAGGGGAAAGAGGAGGAAGTGGGATCTTGAAATGAGTGTGAATTGTGGCAGCACGCACACTACTCGCCTGGCTCTGACAACAGTTTGGTTGTTAAATATATTTTCTATTCAAATTTAAACCTACTTTGTTTGAATACATTTTATTATTATTATTATTATTATTTTTATTATTATTATTTTTAGTAGTAGTAATAGTAGTATTTTACTAATTATTTATTTATTTGCAGAATTTTAGTGAATTTTTGTAAATTGCGGTTTGCAACTTTACAAACATTACCACAGTAAAGGATGAATTAGATTAAAAAAGAATCCACCCATGTCAAAATACATGGATTAAAATGGGGAACTTTACAAGTCAGTGTGTCTAAGTGACGTATAGGGCCCTATGAAATCCGTTTTATTTTTTCCCAAATTCCGTTTAAATTTTTATGGAATATTTTTTTCAGTTTTAATTTCTTTTGGACTCCATTTTAAAGGTTAAATTAAATTTTAGTAATCAAAAAGCATGTCTAATTAATTTAAATCATGGAAATTATACAATTTAACAACAATCAATTATGAATTAATTAAAGCAGCACTCAGTAGCTTCGGGATTTCTTCGCTGTATTCTCGCTTTTTGCTCGCAGGTTTCTCTCTAGAGCTCCCCCCACAGCTTCGGAATAGATATTTGACAACACTGTTGTAAAAACTCGTTGGTGATTCTCAGACACCAGAGGCTAGTAGATCAATGACATCAAAGCAGATGGGACATTCTTTAAAACGTCTTCTTCCTTCGGGTTCGGACAGCGTGAGGGAGCGCAATAATGACAGTATTTGAGCAGATTTCTTTTGGCCGTAAAGCAATTGTTTACATCGCAAGACCTGATATCACGCGATATTTCCTGCCGCGGCAAAGTTGCAAGTGCGGATTTTCCGCTCACGGGCACCAGGGGGGTGCGAAACGACCACCATTCAACCCGAAATAAGTAATATAACCATTCCAATGACTCCGAAGCTGTTCAGTTAAGGTAAAAAAGTTACTTAGTTCACCTTTAATTATTAAGCAACATTTTTTAGGGCCCTATGAAATCCTTTTGACTTGTTTCCTCAAATTTCATTTTATTTTTGACCAAATACTGTGTTTTCTGGTTTAAGTTTTCTGGATTCCATTTTAATGGTTTAATTATATTTTAATAATAAAAAAAATGTCTAATTAACCAAATTCATAAAAACAACATTTATTAATATATTTTTATGAAATGTTTTGTTTTTCTTTTTTCAGAAATTCTGTGTTGTGTATTTACATTTTTCTGGCAATCAAATGAAAGCATAAAACATTCATTTAATTTATCTTTTAATCATATGAAATTAAACTTTTTTTTGTCAAACAAAGGGCTGCACAACAGCGCTTTATCACATCTCTAACTGTGACTACTCAGTAGAGCTTGTAGTGGGTCAGGTGGCTCTCTCTCTCATATATCTGTCTGTCTGTCTGTCTCTCTCTCTCTCTCTCTCTCTCTCTCTCTCTCTCTCTCTCTCTCTCTCTCTCTCTCTGTCTCTCTCTCTCTCTCTCTCTCTCTCTCTCTCTCTCTCTCTCTCTCTGAATAACCAAAGTGTGCCATATCATTCAGCTTCGTATCAAGTCGGGGGGCTCCAGCTGTGTTTTCTCAGGTTAATGAGCAGTGGAGTTCTGTAGTGTCTGGTCTTTGCACAAACACTCAACTACATGCTATTGTCTTAACGCTGCAGTCACTGAAAGGCCTTCTTTAGGTACTATGGACTCAGGCTAATGCTGAATTCCCTGTGCCCAACCATTTACGTCAGTAGCTGCCCTGCTCTGATTTAGAGGACAGCGAATGTTCAGCCTGTTCCTTATTGACCCCTGGCAACCATGGCACCACACACTCAATATAGAGCATTGGGACTCTACTCTTACTAAGCTAACACTTCCACAGAATTTTTTTTTTTTCCCATGTAGTCACTAATGTTTTACTGCTAAACAGCATAAATATTAGTGGCCGACTTTAATGTACAATGGTTCGTACACTTGTTAAACAGTTTGGGGTCGATAAGGTTTTTAAATGTTTTTGACTGAAGTCCCTCATGTTCCCCCTAGTATTGTGAAATATAATTGTAATTATAATTTTAATGTAATTTATTACTGTGATGGCAAAACTGAATGGCAGATGGGAAGCTCTTAGCACAGCTCACGTTGTTGTATTTGAGAGTGGTTGAAGGCAGTCCTTTACTTGGACGAACTCTCATGTGAGTGTGAGGCATGTGATGGAGGAGAAGTGTTGACCCGGGCCAACCTGCGGCCCAGGATCTGCTTACCTGCTCCGCTCACCTTACCTGCTTGAGCTCTTGAGTGTTTCCCAACCTGAACTCACAGCTGTCATCTGCCAGCTTCATTTGTGCATCTCTTAAGTCTTCAGTAACCCGATGGTCTATTAAGACAATATACACTTCATTTACTCATTGGCTACAGTTCCACAGTCAGTGACAGCTGTACTTACTGATGTATGATGTTCAGATTGCCGTAAAAACAGGAACAGAAGTCAATCCCTTTCTCAAAATAGCTGTGAGGAATGCCTGTGACCATAGATGACAGATAATAATGAATATCAAGACTTTTTATTCTGTCTTTAAAAACATATTTATAGAATTAATTAGAATAAAAACACATATAATATACATATAATATACCTTTTATGAAAATTATTGGAATTAATTGCAATTTAAAATTTGTCTCCAGCTGCTTTGACTGGAGGACTGCTTTTGCTGGGATTTTTGTTTTTGGTGTCATAATCATTATCATCATAAACACCTCACATGCACAAGATCATATTAATGTCATTTTATAACCAAACTAGACAACCATATTCTGCTGCTGTGTGAACGTAGCCTCACCATGGTTTGAACATCTGAAATAATGGACCACATATTTGCGTTCACCCTAAAGCAAGGTTGCTGAATGTTGGGAAGAGTTAGATTAAATTTTAAGGAAGATTAAAACTGCTGACAGGAGCAAGACATCTCATGTACTTTCGTCCTGTCTTCGCCGTCTCAATGTTCCAGCAGACGTAGTCTCTCTTGGAAAGCTTTCCTGGGAAATCCCTCTTTCCAGAAATGTGCAGTCATTTAAGGTTAGGCTGAAGGAAGAGACTCCATTAAGCTGTGAAACCTCAGAATCCCATGGGGCAATGCCTGAGGGAGCCACGCCTCCTCCATCACTGATCTAATTGCTTGGCAGAACGAAAAAAAAGCGCAAGTGAGAGTGAGATGATGAAGAGAGAGGGTAGAGGAAATGCATTCATTGTGAAAGCCATCAGGAAGCTGTTTTCCTCCTGTACCGGAGATGAAACAGAAATGCTTTCAAGCTGAATTTTTTTTACTATTTTATTTTAAACTCTTTTTTCCCCCCCCTTGTAATATGGTTATTGGTGCTGGTTAATGTATGAAAACACAACTATTATATTCTTCTGAGTACTAACCCTTAATCCAGAGTACTAACCCTTACACTGTAAAAAAAAACACCTTACCAAGTCATACAAGATTCAACCCTTTTTTTTTTAAAGTCAGTTTAAGGCGAGACACTACAGGTGAATAGGGTAAATTTTTTAACTAGCAGATATCACCATGAAACTTTTCTAGTTGATTACCTACATTAAGATGAGAAAAAAATGTATTACAAGTTTTCTGTAATTTAATGTTTAAATATGCAAATTAGGCTATATCTAATTAAATATGCACTAATTTGCATATATTTAAAAAAACGAAATCTGAGTATTGGATAAAGCCAGGTTAAAAATAATTTTTTCATTGTGTTCACATATTAGAGAAAAAAATTACAGAGGGATTTATGGATATCTACTTTTGTTATCCTGAAAATCAGAAAATACTGTCAATAGCCTTAAAAAAAATGATTTTCGCCATGTTTTTTGGAATAAAATGTTATATAAATCAGGCTAGGAATAATATATTTACAAATCCCTCTGTAAATGTCTTCATAATATAACTAGGTACAAGACTGGAAAGTTTTGGTGTATATAGGTTCTACTGAAGTGGAGATTTCAGACTTGGAGTATGAGAGAAAAGTCATTTTGAGAAAATGGGCTTTAAAGATTTATCATCAGCCAATGAGATTGCGCATTCAGCCCTTTTACTTTCACGATTGGTTGCTGATAAAAAGGAAATTACCATATTTGGGTCCGACAGGATTGTACAGGAGAGAGAGAGCTTCCTAAAGGTGCATGTGATGACAGGGTGCCGGCAGCGATCGCGGAGCAGCATGTTGATTAAGAACGCGACTTTTGTTGAATTTATGAGAAATCTACAGACGCAAACAGACAAAGTGTAATAAAATAAAGACCTAAATGTGTATTTCAGACTTTTTTTCAACACAAGTCTGAAAGAAGACATGTTATTGAAGACAAATATCCAAAAATCTCAAAATTGACCAGTAAAAAAAAAAAAATTTTTTTTCCTGCCGTGTCTCGCCTTAATGTAATGTAAATATTCCAAGTTGATTTTACTTAAAAATTTAAGGCAGCAATGTTTTTTTTTTTACTGTGTACTCCACTAGGGTTATCCTTGTTTGGCATGCTTCTGTTGCGAGCGACAATGCTGGTGACAATAGGAAATAGAGATATAGTGACTAGCATAGTTTATGTTTAGCCACTGCAGGTTGTTGGCATGGTCTTGAGCCTTTCCTCTGTATAGATCAGCCCTCCATTTAGCTTGGTTTTGCACTGCCTGGGTCCAGGAGTTACTTGGTATGTTAAAAAATCTCAGGACATCTTTATACAGTACCTGAGTTTGGGTCTACCGGCACTGTGTGCACCCTCCTTGAGCACACTGTGCAGAATTGCGTGGAATTCAAAAATGAATTCCTGGAAATGGAAAAGGAAAATGCTGCTGGAGGGGGGCATTCTGGTGACATGTCCAACCCTTCTGTGGTGAATGAATTTTAGGTGGGAGAAAAGTGGTTCACTTTTGGTCACTTTAAACAGATCTTCATTCGACGTTTTATCCCTCCAGGTTTTAACGTTTTTAAACCTGAGGCATCTATGAAAGGCACTTAGCCGGCTCTCTTGATGCCTGTAGGTAGTCCAGCATTCAGCACCATTCAACAGGATGCTCAGAACACATGCTTCTTATAGACAGAGTAACACAGTAAATAAAAAAAAATAATAATTTGTATTAAAACATTTAAGATTGATGTTTTTAATGCATTGATCCTCTGAAAGCCCTTGATATTTTCTATGTAAGCCTTTTTAAAGTATTTGTTTTCTACTTTTACTTATTTCTCATGGCAGTTTTAATGGTATGTGATAAATAATGTGTATGTATGTGTTGCTTTATAGTACTGCTGAATGAGTTTATTAACTCAAAATAAACATATTTATTTCATAATAATTAAAATGCCATTTTGATTTATGGGCAGATTGTAACAGTAAAACTATACTTCCCTGATTTGCTGATTATAAAAACTGTGTATCTCAGTATTTTCCCATAGAATGTTCTGTTAATGTTTGAAGTATTAGCTACTGGGACTTTCAGGTCACTTGACCCTACAACATGTGTCCATCCCAGCAGGCTGCAGGGGCCGTGCTCGGTGATGTGTCACTCCTCTCACAGTCACAGCGTGGTACGATGCACTGTCACTTTCTATCACGCATCTTGTGCCGCTGAAGGTTATTCACCAGATGTGCCTTTATTCTGACATTGTTTCAGCCATGTTCATTACTTCCCTGCTAGCATCACACTGTCATCAAGGTTATTATTACCAGTATTTAAACCAAAAACTAAGGCCACGTTCACACAGCAACAGCATACAGTTGTCAGTCCTGTATTTGAGTCCTTACATTCACACACAGTTCAGTTATTTACGGGAGTGACAACCAGATTCTTTAACCGAATCCACACCCCGTACATTTTCAAGACTCACCGCAAACTCACCTGAACCTGGAAGCGCTGCACTGGGGCGAAGCTCTTGGATTTCATCCAAAATATCTTCATTTGTGTTCCGGAGATGAGTTTGGAACGACATGAGGCCAGGGTGAGTAATTATTTTATTTTTGGGTGAACTTAAGACTTTTCCGTTTTATGGACGTCGCCAACTTTGATATTACTTTGGTCAGTGTCGCTATGGTTACTGGTAAAAGCATACAGGCTTGACTCCTGTTGCACTTTCATGCAGACAGTTTGAGACGCTACTGTAAATTGCTGTTTGAACGGGACATTTTGCAAGTTAATTCGGTTGTCAGTCCCAAAAACTGACAGTGTGAACGTAGCCTATATGGTTCTAGTAAATAGGTCATGCCACACATTTATTGTCATGTTCTTTGACTGTTTTTCTTTTCACAAGCAGACACATTTTTTTTTGTCCCAGCATTTTCAGACTTATTCCTGTCGTTTCCATTGGCCGGGAGGCTTTCTGAATACTTAAGGCTCTGCTGTAGACTTAAAAGTCTAGAGTGCTCCGAGAGAGCCCGCAAGGTCCCTTAAGGGTTTGTGTATATTTGAGACGCATCACAGTACATCGGAACATCGAGCTCAGCGTTCTTAGACATCAGGTAGTATTTTGAGGAGCGCTCATGAAATATTAACCAATATAGGCCATTGCTGTTCTCCTAGAAGGGCTTGAATGGCAAAATAAAGTTACAGCCTGTCTCCTCAGAAAAAGTGCTTTTTTTTTGTCATTGTGTTTTCAGAATTCCACTTTTAAGGTGAGGCACACTTACAATCATGCATTAAGGTAAAAGTCATGATGAAATTTAAGTAGCGACAGATCATTTCTCCTGTATTGTGACGTACATCCATGTGAAAAGGGTTATTGAAAAAGAAAAAAAAGTAGGGTGGGATCTATCTATCAGATCTATCTATCAGGATCTATCAATGATTGGATGTGGGCAGATCTAAACACAAGCTTGGCAATTGATTGTAAAAGGGGAAATCCTGTACATGTCATCAGAGAAGACAGAATTATGACATTTTGGTTAAACATTACAGTAAAAAAAACTAAAACAAAGTTACACTTACATGGATGTATCGTTCACAATAAGATCTATATCTTGTATATGGAACATGGAACAATTTAGAACATGGGGTGATGAATTTTTGTTTGATGCTGACTTATTAAAATTAAGAACAATAAAACATCCCTAGTTGTACAACGTTTCCAAATCCAATTTGTATACTTATTCATATTCATATTCATATTTATAAGTTTTGTCTTTGTTGTTGCAGCTACTCTTAATGAAATTTTGGGACATACTGTAATAAAGTGAGAATTGCATAACATTTTTATTAAAAGAATACTGGCACAAGTAAATATTTGTATGAACAATATAAGGTGGTACCATAACCATTAATATGAGTGTTTTTTTTAATTCTGTAATATATTCTATAATTTATATTTTCCATGCTCACTCCCTCTATTTTTAGATTAATTTTATCGTTGCTGTTATTAAACTCTTAAAGTTAATCTTCAAAAACACTATCAGTTAATAACTTATACATCTTTTAGCAAATTAATATAATATTGTTTATATATAATAGAGTTTAATATTGAGACTCCAAAATTTACTTTTGATTTTAATTTTTAGTGTTTTATCTAGACAAAATAATATAGAATACAGGCTATTTATTGGTTATCAGCTGTGACATGAAAATAATTATTGCCTTAACGGCATGGTAATAATTTTCAAAAATATCCAAAGCGACTTTACATTCAGTGCATTTAAGGTATACATTTTTATCGTTGGCCCTGGGAGTCAAACCAGCAACTTTGCACATTGTTGTACTAGTTGGGATACAGGAACTCACCTTAAGAGTGGAGGAAAAACTGAAGTTAGCATCTGTGTTGGGCTTTTCCACGTTATACACCAGTGTTCAGTTTGCGCTAGAATGATGCTTTCGAAGAAACCAGATTACACACAGTGTGATATCAGTCTGTAGTCATAGAGATGGACTCACTCTCATTTTTTAAACGTTTTGACCCTTGCAGCCCGAACTGACAAAATTAAACTACAGAGCACTATAGTGAATAGAACATTATAGAGTAGCGAAGGATTTTAACATGATGTTTTCATCAAGCGCACTAAGCTAGCTCTTTTGATATGAGCCTCTGTCTGTGGGGGGCT
The DNA here is from genome assembly GCF_951802725.1 of Rutilus rutilus. NCBI lineage: Eukaryota > Metazoa > Chordata > Actinopteri > Cypriniformes > Leuciscidae > Rutilus > Rutilus rutilus. Next base: position 9,829,744 of record NC_140225.1, read on the forward strand.
ATTTTTAGCCCAGATTATTATTGCTGTATACTCTGCTGCAGCGCTCACTTTGCGCTGGAAGATTGAAGTCTTCACATACGGTTCGCTCCAAAAGTCTGGTGTCCTGAATCAGGAAAGCGTGGCGGGAATATGCTGAACTTCAACTGATGACTTTTGAGTCGTTTTGTTCCTTTTTAAATACTTCCTTGGTCGCTCTTCTACAATACCATATTCATTTTTTGCAATGCAAATCAGACTTGGGCTGTTCCCTGGGGATAAGGAATCAGCATTAACTGCACAGGATGTTCAGTTTAACCCTGCTGTTCCATTCAGTAGCGCGACTTCATTTACACAGTTGTTTATTCAACTGCTCCATCACAAATCCTATTGCGTGGATAAACAGGCACAGGCTCTAACATCCACTACCCCATGAGGAGCACCCTGCCTCTAATGGTTGACCCAGCTGCATCATTTAGGCAGGTTGGGCCCCCCTGTCACATCACCTTGTCCTGGGCCTGGCTTTGGAGCAGCGTGGCAGCTGCCGGGCTGTTGTGGCCTCGCGACGAGGTCTAGAGAGGGTGGGTAGGCCCCTAGAGAGACGAGATGGGACAGCTCCCCTTAGCGCCGAAGGGGCCGACCTGTTTCTTGCACACGGACCCCTTTTGAATAACAGCTCCTCCAGGAACAAAGCGGGCAGCCGGATGTATAAAGCCCACAGATGGCACTAAGCGAAGGGGCCATATCAATAATAATGGACAGCAGACAAAAAGCTGGGCCTCTGTAAGGATTAAGCCCACTTGGGCCTCCTTCACTCCTGTACAGTGTGTCTGGGATGGGGTTAACCCCTTTCCAAGGGCGCTGCGGCGCATCTGCTCTCAGCCAACTCATGTGCCAAAAGTGTGCGTTAAGTGCCCGGAATTCTGCTGCATTATGCGCCACATGACGTTGCCAAGGAGATGCTTAGTCTTCCGGAGTTCAACTCTATTGTTCCCTTCAAGTGTCTAAATTCACAACACAAACAGTTTCACTTGTGCATTGTTTGGTGTTGCTTGACGTACCACGTTTCTCTCAAGATCCCGAGAGGGTTTGACATTGATGTCTAAATATTCCTTCGTTTTTTGTAAATACAAATTCTTCGGGTTCACTTTTATGAACTTTTGTTGTTGTAGACTTGATCAAGTCCTCTAAAGGTCCTGTGGGCTTTAAATCACCGGAGCTATTAGCTAAAGTGAGTGTTGCCGCTGAAAAAACAGATGCATTGAAATGAGCAGTCTTTGTCATTTCCTAGTGTCCCTTGTAGGGGTGCCAGACGCCTCTTTCGCCAGCACACTACAGAGGAAAGCACAAAAGCAGTTTTGAGGGAGGAATGCTGGCCAGGTGGCAGCTGGGGATCTCTGGAGAAATAAAGTTGGTAGTTTGTTGTAGTTGGCTGTAGTAGTTTGTAGTGGACTTTATTTTTTTAAGCTTGTTTTTAACTGTGGTCATTAAAGGTGTCATGTTTATAACGCAAAGAGTGAGCATGTTTACGGTATTGTTTGTTTTTACAACTGCTAATAACCCTTAGAATAGTATGTTTCCTAGAAGTCACAATTCCCACTTCAATCCAGGTGCTTGAAGATTAGCACCTACAACGCACATGCAATGCACATCCTCACCTATTGTTTCCATGCAGCACCAAGGAAACGTAATGTGTTTGAGGTACACTGGCTTCCACTGATTAACCTGTATCTCACAAGTGTCCTACTGTCACGAGAATTGCTTGAATACAGTGATGTTTGGAGAGCAAGGTTGTCTATTAGTTGTCCATGTTTAAATCCATTGTATCAGTGTTGCTTCATAAACAGTCTCTTCACCTCTTTGTTTCTCACTTCCTGTTATTCGGGCTGCTCTGTTTTGGACTAGCTGTTGTCCTACTCTCAGAAACCACAAGACCTCACTGTCTCAATGTCAGGAAGTGTAACTGACATCAGACAGCTTTCAGGATTTCAATGAAAGGAGTCTGCCCCAAGTAACAACAATACATCCACCAATCATCTCTCCTCAGCATGATGTGCCTAATACCAGAAACATATTTTTTCAAAAAAAGTTTACTAAAATACTTGATCTTAGCTTGAAAATAAATATAATTGCAATTTGTTGGTTCATTTAGTCTAAATACTAAATAAGGTGCAATGGTCTATTGTTCTGTATCATTGGCTCAACCAAAGCCATGAGCTTGGGGTGGGTCTATCTGTTTTTGGCCAATGGCAGACAAGAGGTGTGTTCTTGAAATATGTAAAAAAAAAAATGTTTGGCTTATTTTGTTAATGTAAGTGTTAATGTAAGTGCCCCAGAAATTGTAAGCTGTTTTAAGTAGCCTATACCTGGGAAACTGACTTGCCACTTGATACTAGTTTTATTAACCACACTATCATTCAAAGGTTTGGGGTTAATGAGACTTTTTATTGTTTTTTTTTAAAGAAGTTATGCTCACCAAGGCTGCATTTATTTAATCAAAAAATTGTCAAAACAATATGTTGTATGCACAAAGACGGCTCAGACAGCGTGCGATCCCGATATACACACATAGAATTACAGTTTTTCAAAATATCTGTCTTGCAGAGTATTCACGCAGACATTATCTGTAATGTCTTAAATTAACATTTGGTTAACTCTTGGTGATGTGTAAAACATTATGATGTGTAACATTAACCTTCAGAAAACTTTAACTAGATTTTTCTCAAAATTGACTTTGCTTACTCTGTCGACTTCAAATAGGTGTGTATTTAAATATTTTAAAATGTAATTTGTTCTTGTGATAGTATATATTTTCAGCATCATTATTACAGAATTTTAGTGTCAGTAGTACTACATATATATATGTTGGATATAATGTATAATAATGCAATGGGGGAATATTTGTGGGTCCTGATAATGCCAAATGTCTTATGCTACCAGTAAAAATGATTAGTTTTAATATATCTAGTGACAGAGTGCAAACATATTTGTCTAAAATAATTCTGTATTTTCAGCTTCAGAATTATGAATATTTTTATTCTGTGTCATTATTGTTCTGTGCATTGGGTTACCAGCACCAAGTCCAAGCCTGTTCATTTACACCCACAATGTAATACCAAATTTAGCATTTTAATCAACAGTACATTGATAACATTTTACCAAATGTCTTGGAGTATCACACTAATATTGTATCGTGAGTTCAGTAATATTGTGATATGTATGGAATCGTGACACCCCAAATATATATATTATGCAATATGCTAGGCTATATGTTATGTTCAGCTCAGTACATTCAGATATAGCAGTTTTGAAAACTCTACACCATACAATTTGTTTTTGTGAAGTTTATCTCAGGTGATAAAACCTGTTTTCAGAAATATGATAATGCCATCTAAATATAGATTGCACCTGCGCTGACAAGATTCTCCAAAGACTCTGCCTATACTAAACTGTCCTATATGGAAAGTTGCATAAGCTACGCCAGGGAGTGTAATGCCATATGAAAACAATGCATTTTCTAACATAACATGTAATATAGCAACAAAACAGACTCAGACTCAGTAACCTTACTATATATTTTGATGATTTCTATAGGCAGGATTCTTGTGCAAAGCTGAATAAAACTGAGTGGTTATGCTGATTATTCTGAATGACATGCAGCGAGCACCGTAGAGGAAACATCTGAATGAGAAGTGGTTATTTTGGGCGTTGTTTCAGTTTGAAAAATGGGTGTATTGGTCATTTCAAACCATGTGTGGGCTCGACTAAGTTGTTCCCTGATACCTTGGAGCGATTGATAAGGATGAGGCAGAGTAGACAAAGAGTTAGTTTTAGTTCAAAAGCAGCAGTGTTTCTTGCATGAAGCCCCCCACTTCCTCCCATTTTCAATATACCATTATACCCCACCCCCATAAAAAAAAATACAAATGTCTTTGTGTTCACAAGTTTTTTTATTTTATTGTGATGCAAATGAGGAAGTCTATGGTGCCAGTCTTAACAAACATTTCTTTTATATGTTATCCTCTATCACAATTTCCTTTTTCAATGGGATTCCACTATTAGACAACTTACTATGAAGGGGACAACAGAGAAACATCAAGAACAATAAACCAGTGTTTCATTGTTGCGGTCACTGGGTACTCCACGCTTTTTATGTCAGTTCAGTGTGGCCCCCAAAAGCAGGCTGAACAGGCTCCTTGGCTATGAAGAGATCCTTCTTATCAGCATCTCATGTTACAAGAGTGAGGATTGACGTGTGTAAGTTGCTCAAACAGAAGGTTCTTGTTTGCTTGTGACCTTGAGTGAGCACCAACTTCAAACCTCAGTCTCAAACTCAAAGTCTAGGAGGACACTGTAATTTGCTTCAATGGACAGTTATGAAATCAGACCCCATGAGCGTCAAAGAAATAAAATAAAAATCATAATTTCATCATCAATCTAAATTTTTTTTTCCATTCAATAAAATACTTTTTTGTTCCACAGAAGAAAGTCATAAAAGTTTGAAACGTCATGAGTGTGAGTAAATGATGATTGATTTTTCATTGTTACGTGAATTATCCCTTAAGGTTCTTAACATTCAGGATCATATGAATACCAGATCTAGTCCAAATCATTTAACATAAGATGACGTTTTGAAAGTGAAAGTAACCCTTTTTTATTCAGTTATTTGCTGGCATAACAGTCCTGTATGTAAAAATCCATAAAAAGAGGTTGACCTCTGCATGACCTCACATCCACAAGTAAAAAGAGTTTGGGTAATAATGATAGCCAACACCGTAAGAGAAATGCACGGCGCCACCGTCAGTCCAGGAAGGGAAACAGACGCACAGTTTGAGTGTGTAAAGAATAACTCCAGCAGTAAGTGATCTTTAATAAGGCAAACATTACTATCATTGCTCACTTAATTTCAATATAAATAAAATTCAACGTCAAATGTATCAAATAGTCAGAGTTCACATCAAATATGTGTAATTTGTCAGAGTAGTCAGAGTTCACATCAAATATGTGTAATTTGTCCCACACGGTTTTGCCCCAAGACCCAAGTTTGCTAAAATTGATTGGATTTGCGACTTTTTCAATTGAAGGATTAGTTCACTCTGTCATCTTTTACTCACCATCATGCCATTCCAAAACTGTAGGACTAAATGGAAAACAAAAAGAGATAAGTTAATGAATTTTTGGTTCTATTGAGTTCAATACTCAAGCAGGAGAGCAATGGTGGCTGTGATATTTTTACTACTAATTTCTTTTGATTTTTCACCATAACCAACTGAATCACTTGGACTATTTTTGCTGACACTCTTGGATGCTTTTAATTTTATTGTATTGAATTGAATAAAATTATCTTCTTTTTTTTGTTCCACAGAACAATGAAAGTAATGCAGATTTGGAATGACTTAATGATGACATAATAAAAACAAAATGGCATAAATATAAATTGAAGGGGGTACTTGAGCTACACCTAGAGACCATTGACTTGTTGGTGACCTTTATTTGACTTGGGCCAGTTTGCGATCACCAGAGGCGGACAGAGTACACAGCTTCATTACTTGAGTAAAAGTACAGATACCCCTTGCTAAATTTTACTCAAGTACAAGTAAAAGTACTACAGTCAGATGTCTACTTAAGTAAAAGTACTAAAGTACTTGTTTTTAAAAGTACTTGAGTATCAAGAGTACATTTTTTCAATATTGCATTACTACTGCCACAGTGCTTACATTGGTAAACACAGCAAACACTTGAAGCGAAAACTATCATTAACTTGTTCAGAAAATTGAAATAGTCTGGCGAGTTGGGGCCACTGGTTGGCACATTCCCGGGATGGACCTGCTGCGTCTTCATCCATTGTTTCGTCCATGGTTTGTCTCTTATCTAAATCTGACCATGGAGTTGACTTTGGCGGAAAGCTGAAGGTGATTGCTGATAGGCTGTCCCAATCAGTGGCGCCTGCACAATCCAATCATGTTTGAGAGGGAAACGACAAATTGAGGGTTTCCGAGATTTTTCTTTTTTTCCTTTTTTTTTTTTAGAAGAAATAACGGGTACTCACGGTTATGGATAGAAATGTAGTGGAGTAAAGAGTGCAATATTTGCCTCTCAAATGTACTTGAGTAAAGTCATGAGTACTCCCCAAAAATGATACTCGAGTAAAGTACAGATCACTCAAAATTGTACTTAAGTACTGTACTCAAGTAAATGTACTCCGTTACTGTCCGGCTCTGGCGATCACCTAGCAACACGGTAAAAAAATATTTAGAACACCTTAGTAACCTTATAAAGCAATGTATTGGCGACCACCCACAACACCTTAGCATTGTTGTAAAAAAAATCCTTTGAAATTTTTATGAATCAATCAGAAGACAATCAAGAGAAAGAATGGGAACAATACTGACAAACATAATTTTGCCATAATGCTAGTCATGTTGATGAGCATTTCCATAGGATTTTTGTAAAATATTGCACTTGTTTGTAGTCAGGAGAATGTTTTCAGCTTGATTTACAACACACTTCAAGGTCTGTTTGACAGCGTGTGGAGGAATGTTGAGGCCTTTTCATTGAGTGTGTGTGAGAGAGGGGCAGTGGTGGTGTGGGTAAACACCCTTCCTGGCTTCAGCCCTGGCCCACGCCTGCTTGGGCAGCCATTGATGCTGCACGCGTGCCTCCGTCCACACACAGGGGTCAATGTGATTTTAATGGCGGTTAAGTGTGCAGAGACAAGCAGGCTTTTGTAGAGGGGGGTGAAAAAACAGACCTCTTTTATCACCCTTGCTTTGTCAAGGCTGTTGAAAGGACAGTGAGTGGGACACGCCGTGTTTCGCTTTACTGGGAATCAAGTGTGCAAGCTTGTCGGATGCTTGGAGAAATTTCTTACCAGTTGTTTATGTAGTTCAAATATCATGTCATGGTTCTTACCAACTTGAGATCTATACACTTTGAATAATGCGAAATGTTCTCGTTCTTCTCTCATACACATGTCAGTAAAACTGACTTTATTAATAAAAGCACTATAATAATAATAATTATTGATAGTTGTTTTAGAATTATTATTAATATCATGTTATATATTTATATATGAATATTATTTATATATGAATATTATTTATATATATATATATATATATATATATATATATATATATATATATATATATATATAATATTCATATATACATATGTAACATGATATTAATAATGTTATTTATTATTATTTATTATACACAATAATAATAATAATTATTATTATTATTATATATTTTTTTATATTATTTATGTTTTATATTAATAATTTCTTAAATCTAAATATTTAAATAAAAACTATGTGAAATACAATTTCATGGTTGGTTAGTTCAATTTCTGTTCTGTAAATTTACCTACCATTGTTAGATGTGGCCGAAATTACATTTTATCCCCATATGATATATAACAACAATGATACGCTAGTCATTTTTATCAGACTTGCACTTTTACATGCAGAGGCCTGTGTTCCCATCCAGGGGGATGTAAAATAGCTTGTAGGACCGTCAGAACTATATGCTTTGATGGGTGATTCTATATCTAAAGGCCCTTTAAGTCCTGGACCTTATTCACTTGTACAGTGTGTATATAGGACATCTGATTCATGTCATGCTGTAAACCGGCTGTCCTGTTTAGCAGCGTTAAAATGATGGGGTACAAGAACTGGAACAGAAGGTGCTGTTCCTGCAAAGTAAGTGCCTGGACAAGGCGGCCATGACAAGTTTGACTAAGCAAATTTATGGATGCACTGTAGCAGGACTGTTGGAGTATAGGCCTTATCTTCACGTCTTGCACATCTGTAGCCAGGTCAGTCACAAATAAGAGTGTTTTATGACTATATATTTGTTATATGTATTATAACAAATAAATAACTTTTCTTAATTATGAAATCATACAGTTGTGCTGTGTATGAGACACTCTTCACGTTTCCAAGACTGCTGTACTTCCTTTCAAAAGCAAGTCATACAACTCTTTGTGGATGTCCTTTTCCTACTGCACGGCTGGCTATCAATAATTCACTTCCCCTTTTTCTTGAAATCTTTTAACCCAACTTTTACACAAAGACTCCAGCAGCCACTGCTCTCCTGGTAATTATAGCAGCAGCTGCTTACAGAGTGGCCTCCCTAACAGCTTTCTCTATGGGTTATGAGTGCGCGTGTGTGTGTGTGTGTGTGTGTGAAATGGAACACCTGTTTGTTGTGGGGTCTCCAGATGACTGTTGTTGTCAAAGCCCACAGATGGGGGAAAGCGAAGGGGACTCTGTTCCCACCCCTTCGCTATTCTAGCGCAGGTTCCCTGCTGATCCGTCTCGCGACCGCTTGCAGAAAGAATGGGACGGTCAGCTGGCTCACCCCAGAAATACCACAGCAGACTCTGCTTTTGTCGTCTATTCCCTCCTCCCTCACGTTCTCTGGCTACATCCCATACTGTAAATCCAAAAAACAATGATTATACCCATGAGTTCTAACACCTTTTTCTTATTACACCTTTTTCTGAACTGAATCAGGTAACGATGTGGAAAAGCTAGTAGTCTGTACCAGAGGTTGTGCGGCTAATAATCATTATCCGTCACTTTGACAAACTTGGTTGTACATTTTCTGCCATGCTGTATTTTTATCCATCTGTAAAATGTTGTACCGCTTAGTATTTTTTTAGTGTGACATTAATATCACAAGAACTTTTATGGCAAGAGCTCTTTTAGTCTCACCAGGCGTTAGTTGCGTGTTCTAGGCTTTTATAGTTTTATTTTGGTTATCCTACATTAGGTTTATGAATAATCAATAATCTGAATAATCAAATGTAAAAATAAAACACTGCTTAGTTTTCACTGTATGAATTAAATATATACTGATTCTAATTAAAGCTACAAAAGTTAATCAGCCAAAGAGCAATGAGTGATTTTCTCTTTTGATCATGACCCCAGTTATTGCAAGCTGTTGCGATATGCATATCGCGATATATATACATTTGCGATATTTAGATAATTTCGATATATTGTGCAGGCCTAGTACAATATTTTATGTACGATAATGCACGTCGTTCCAGGAAATTCCAATGGGCATCGCTTTGATTACATGACTAATAAACACATGACTACGACAATATAAGGTTTATCTGAGTTCAAGACTTTTTCATGATAATAGAGTAGGCTATATTTATACTTCAATGCTTATCAACATAGCCTTTATCACTGAATACTATGAAAAAATATGTTGTGTGCCTTATTCTATGTAAGAAGCCACGTCATCTCACAGAAGGATGTTTTCAACGTTTTCAAAGTGAGTTTGGAGTAAAAACATGTTTTTAATGTTGTCTTTTGTTGGACAAGAGATTCGTAAATGCTTGGAAAGACGGAAAGATGTTTGACGCATGTTGCTTTTTCAACTGCACGTTATAAGCGACTCAATCTCACAGTGCTTTCAGATTGAGCAGCATTTACTACTGATCACCGTGCTTCACTGACAAGCTGTGTATGAAAAATGATCGCAGCCTTTGCGATTTCATAATTGCACTTAGCCAAATCAGTTAAATGCCAGCCCTAGTTAAAATATTGGAAAGCATATTATAATATCCATCAAAGTCTTTAAAATTCTGTACATGACAGACACATTTTGGTTTGTATTTAGTATTTCATTCATTATCAATGTTTCTTGTGCAGGCATGATCTTATAATCAGGTCAGAACAACCAGAACAGAAGCAACTGGTTGAGAGGGACTGCTGTGAGAAAGACTGGCCTTTTGTTAGGAAGCCTTTTCAAGACCATTGAAGTTGATTATACATTCATCTGTGCATGTTATTTTGATGAACAAAGTAGTTTCTGGAATAGAACATATGGAACATTCACTCTTCACAATCCAATCAGTTCCTGATGGATAAATCAAATCTTTTCATTTCATTTCATTTTCATTTTTTTTCACCTTGAATATTATATTTGACTTTGAAACAAATGAGTTAAATGGGTTGCGTATGTCATTTCATGTTGACTTTAAAATCTCTTATGCTCTCCATATTTATTCAAAAGTACAGTAAAAACAGTAATATTGTAAAATACTACAATTAAAATCTATTTTCAGCATCATTACTGATATCATTACAGTTTTCAGTGTCACATGATGCTTCAGAAATCATTCTAATATGCTGATTTGGTGCTCAAGAAACATGTCTTATTATCAATGATGAAAACACTGTCTGTTGCTTAATATTTTGGTGTGAACTGTGATTCATTCTTTTAGGATTCTTTTATGAATAGAGAGTTCAAAAGAACAGCATTTGTTTGAAATAGAATTAACATCATAAATGTCTTTATAGTGACCTTTTTGATGAATTTAATCTGTCCTTGCTGAATGAAGTAATTAATTAAAATAATGAATTAAAGAAATCTCATTGAACCCAAACTTTTGAATGGTTCATGTATGTACACTGCAGTATATGTATGTGTGTATGTATTTATTTATTAATTAATTATTGTAATTAATATCTTTGGATTGACAGTTCTTATACCTGGTTCGCATCCACATTGATAGGAAATATTCCATATTGTTTGTCCTGACAGTGCAGCTCAGCTGGCAGCCAGATTATTTCTTTGAATATATTACAGTTCTCAAACTGATTCCCTGCTTTACTTTTGTGCTTTTTTCTTTTGCATACAGCAAGGATGTTTTTGATTACCTACACTCAGCGTTTGTATACTTTGCATGCTTTTACGTCCCTCTTCATCACTATAGGTTGATGTCTTCAGCGAGCTGCGAGTAGAGCATGTCTGAAGAGGAAAAACTAGACTAATCCTGGGATTAAAAGGCTAGAGTTTGTGTGGGCTAGATTAGGAGAGTGGAATCTGTTTTTAACCTTCGAAAAAGTGGCCACTGCAAAGAACACAGAGAGGCTGGTAATCCAGGATGTTTGAGCAGGCTAATTTCAGCAGCAGAATAAAGGGCAGCGGCCAATCCTGCGGGCTGGGGGTGGGCAGGTGTGTGGGTGGGATTAGTATCAAGCAGGGGCTTCAGAGAGGCTTTACTTTAGCGTGTGCTATACTGTCTGCACGTCAAGCTCAGGTTTATTGCTGCTCGCCTGCTCTACGCTGGACGCAAAGCTTGTTTATGCATCGAGGATGATGGAAATTTCTCATCAATACAAGAGCCAGACATTTCAGTTGTGTGTGTTGTGGGTGCAAATGTAATTACATTTAACATACGCCCCCTCAGTGCAACACAGCAGAGCTTTAGTGATAGATTAGCACTCCAGATCCTGACCTTAATTCTGTCATAGCAAAAATTTGACCCTGTCACTCATGGGTGTTGATGGTAATTTGATTTGAGGTGTAGTGGTCCATGTAGGTCCAGCCTAATGTGCAAGTAATTAGGCCAAAGGGAATGGAATTTAGTAGCTGGTAACCAGGTAAAATAGGGTATGCATGCATGGGGTATGTTTCCTTTTTTCACTTGCTGTTATGTCTCACGCATAGAAAAGCATTCTAGCCTTTGGTTCACCTAAAAATGAAAAATCTAGAGATGCACCGAAACGGCATTTTCGTTTTTTTGTCCGAAGGAGACAAAAGGCAGAAAATATGAGCTGAAAATGTATACCGTCCCGTCCCGTCCCTTAGTGTTCAGTGCTCAGGTTTCACTCTCGCACAGCATTTTTTGAACTTTGCGAGCAGCACCACATCCGAAGATGCACAACTTCGAAGCGACTATAATCATCCTTTAGTCACCCCTCGTGTCGTTCTAAAACTATGACTTTCTTTCTTCGCTGGAACATTAAAAAATAGTTTTTTTGGGTCTATGCAATGAAAGTCAATGGTCTCATACTGTTTGGCTACCAACATTCTTTTATGTTTTGCCGAAGAAAGAAAGTTGCACAGGTTTGGTAAATGATGACAGAATTGTCATTTTTCTGTGAAATATCCTTTTAAAATCCCACCGTTTTTGACCATGAGCCTTTAAACTTGACACTTGTCAAATTACACTTTTGATGTATATGCACTACAACTTCTTTGTGATGCTTCATATTAACTTCTTAACTATTTTGTCTAAATACATTAAAAATAAAACAGTAGAAACTTAAATCAGTATTTTAAATGTTACAAGTGAATTTAGACAACACAGCATTAAGATGAGGTCACATTAGCAAAATCTTGGAAATCTTTTTTATTATTAGTGTTTTTAAACAAACTTTAAGTAAGAGTTAGATTCCATCTGATTGTAAAAGAGTTAACGTTCTCTTCCTCTACTTCCTCTACCTATCACTCTCCGAATACTGTTCTTTTCGTTTCGTTTTCTCTGATCAGCACAATACAGCAGCGATGGTCACAGTGACACTGACTCTCACATAGTAACATTCATTACCTGACCAAGCCCTCACTTTTTATTTCTCTTCCTTTTCTACTATAGATGTTCTTGAGGGAGCACTTAGTTTCTGCAGTGAAGTGTCTCTTTGGTGGGTCTCGGTGACTGTGCTCTTTTCAATGACAGAATTGCTCTGTCAGAGGCTTTTCCAGTGGTCGTATCCATAAGCTGAACTGTCTTCCTAGACTTTTGCTGCATTTACTAACTCTATTGTACATTACAACATGATATTATGTCCAAATTGATTGCCTTGTGTTAAAAATGCGCTGCTTTACTCATTCACTTGCTTGGGTGGCTTAGTGAGGCAGCAAAAGAATCTTGTATGAGAGGAATTCACTTACCTGAAGCCCATTTAGAAATGATTGTGATTCAAATTGCACAGTTCAGTTTTACAAGCAGATGAGCAGAGAATGAAACCTTTAGATTTGACTCGTATGTTTGCACTCAGAGAAGCTTGTAGGCTGGACAAATTGAGTGCTGTGTGTAATATATGTTTTAGCTACTACTTTTACAGTAAATTCTTTGCTCTCCATATACATTATGTGCAGTATGACACTGTGGCCCTCACAGCTCCCCCCCATACATCTGACCATTCTGTCAGTTTGACTTCTTTTGGTTTCGTTTACTTGTTTCACATTTTAGAGCATGATCATGAAATTACCATAGTACCATAATAAAGCATTTTTTGAGGGATTGATGTAGTCAGAATGTGGTAAGATGAAACGATTCAACGATTTTTCTCATTAGCTACAAGCAAAAAGAAAACTACAGCATGACCAGTGAAGTTTGATTACTCTTTTGATCCGGTTGGTTTAATGATTTAAAAATATATATATTTTAGTGAATTATTTGAAGAAGAGTTTCTGATTCTGCCTGATGAATCCTTCACTGAATTAATTGAGTCAGTCAGATGGATTATTGAATCAACCGCTGACTCACTGAACTGCCAGTTATCATTATTTTCAGTCATTATTTAAAATGTTATATATATATATATATATATATATATATATATATATATATATATATATATATATATATATATATATATATATAATTAACAATACCGACTAATCAATTTTAAGCAATTTTCAGTTGCCACCTCAGCTTAAGCGACAAAAAGTAGTACAATTTACTGAAGTCTCATGTCTCAAGTAATTGTTCAATCAGTGTTTCAACTGCGGAAAGATGTCAATGAAACAACTTGAGAACAATATTTCATGCAACGTTGCATTTACCTCATAAAGCCATTCAAAGTCCATAAACCTGTTAATCAACTAGAAAAATGACTCTAGAGAGGAGCATTTTACTAAATATATGGACCATATTACAAAGTTTTAATGATAGTCACAGTTTAACGAACTGAAATAGAAACATATCATTAAAAAGTTTATAAATACTGCCTTTTGTGCAATTTAAATGTTTGTATACAACTGTTTTTGAGTGTTGATTATTATATCTAAAAATAAATAGCTTTTGAATTTGTACATTTTTAACCATTATTATTAGGGTACCAACTGACAGGGTTCTCTGTATAGTTTATTGCATTAGTTGATATATGTGTATACATATATATATATATATATATATATATATATATATATATATATATATATATATATATGCACACACACACCATGGTATTACCATATTAACATTGTAATCCATCACTGTGCCACTTTAAATATGTAGCAATGTAGTACAGTCTCAGGTTTTACCATCTTTTAAGGGAGAGCTGGTGTTATAAGGAGCAGTGAAATAAGGAATATAGAGGTCCCTTATCAATTATTTCCTTGCATCACTTGCCAATTATGTAGTTATTAGTTTGGCTCCTAGTTATGAGTAGAGATGGGAAAGAGGAATAGTAGAATCCTCCCTAACCATGTAAATGACGGTTAGCATGGCTTTCAGGAGGGATAAATGCTTGCCATATGGTCTTCTGGCCATGTCCAAGTTTTCAAATTAGCGGCTCCCATCCCTCTCATTACTGCTGTTCCTAATGGAAGGAGGGGGAGGGGGGGAGGTTCCGCTGCACGGGTGAGGTGGAGACTGACGTTCCCTCTTCCAATGACTAGTCTGTTCCCTGAGAGTGTGAATGATAAACACGCAACCATAAATTAGCAGATAAGCTGCACTGACACCAACTCATTCCGGAAGATCCTGAGAGTCTGCCTGGCAGCTTTTGGGCATACTGGGCTTTTACAGATCTTAAGGGTTGATGGAAGTTTTTTTTTTTTTTTTTTTTTTTTTTTTTTTTGATATTTAAAAATATTGATCACATACGTGACCTGCAGTTGGCCACATATGGGCAAAAAAGATTGCTCAACCTCTGAACAGGATTAGTAAAAAGTATTTTAACTCTGCCACAATTCAGGAAATAGTTCTGAAATAGGACTTTGATAGGATTTGTTAAACCATTAGCCTAGCTAGTGACCTCTACCACATATGTGAGCAAACCCCCCCCCCCCCCGTACAGACCACAGAACATCCAGATTACATCAGATTATTTGCAGAAAGAGGATTTTAAAAGAAGGAAAAATCTTTAAATCAGATTGTTGGCTTTTCTCCTGAAAGGAAAAAACTGCACTAATAATACATACTGTACTAAAGAAGATCATACAATCAGTGTCATTAATATGTACTGTAAGTATCTCAATATGACGATTGGATTATGAGCACATGGAGCTTTTGAATCAGCGAGTGTCGTTTCAGAGTCTTGCGTGACTTCCTTCTGATGGATCCTCTGGACGCTTTATCGTGAGCATAGTGATGCAGGTTGTGGTCTGTTCAGCAGGGAACAGCGGGTCATTTGAGACGAGGCCCATACTGCAGTGGGGTGGACTCTGTGCAATGCAGCTGTGTCTTGGTGAACTCAACCTGGGGTCAAACACCACCGCTCTTCACCGTCCTGCCGCATCCATCAATGTCTTGGCACACCCCCTGCACGGCATGCTGGGAACGCTCCGTTCCTGACTGCTCTTGTGCTCGGACAAGAAGAGAAACAGGGAGTGTGACACTGTAAAGGACAAGGGACTCGCATTTGAATTTGCTTGCGAAGTTGTTACAGACTCACCTGATCCCCTCCAACTAATGCCCTCCCCTACATTAATAACACAGTCTCCCACTAGGACTTTCAAGCATTGTCGGTTCATCTCTTTCTTTCACACTCATTAATTGCCTCTCTTTCACACCCAGACCCTCTCTGAGAATCTCTGCCCAGCTGTGCAATGATCCCGGCCTGTGCAACACACACCAGAGCTGACAGAAGGTGTGTGTGTGTGTGTGTGTGTGAGAGAGGACGTTCAGGGCACATGTGTTTCAGCAGAGGGCCTCTTCCGCAGCTGTATTGTGGGAAACAAACAAAGAGTTATTATTGTGTCTGTGATGAGATAGTGTTATGAGGGGTGAGACGGGGGCTTCGTGTTTGTGTGTGTGTGTGTGTTTCTTGGGGATGCTTCTGATTGGGTGATGAGCCACCGCTGCTGTTGGAACTGATTGTTGACTTGCCATCTGCCATCAAGAAAAGTGTGTGTATGGGTGCTCTCCCCGTAGCTGGGTATTGAGTAGTCTGCGTCGCGGAGAGAAGAGGTGGGAGGGAAGGAGTGAATGAGAAAGAGAGAGACGCATAAACATGCAGATGTCGCACGGCATAATGGCTGGAACTCAAGACTCGATATCAGGGCGCTGTTTGCATGACTAGTGTGGGAGGAGACTGGGAGATTTGGTGCGTGTGAGAAACTAGAGTCGTGTTTGCAAGTCTACACATCATCTCACCGTATTTGAAAATGATATAGATGCTGGTCATTGTATAAATGTTTTATTCATGACAGAGTCCCCTTTAATTGAGCAAATTCTGCATAATTTTTGTCATATGATTAACTTGGAAAAGCCATATCATATACAGCTATCTGTAATTGAGAGATGCACATAAGAAAAAAAAAATGTTTTAAAGTAAATTTTCTATGGCAAGTGAAAAATAATTAAATGTTTATTTGTTTAATATTAGTTTTGTGTATTTATTTTATTATGGCTAAAAACTACACATGGATTTTTAAAATAAATGTAGTCATTTTAAATAATTAAATAATTAAACAAATTTTTTTTTTTGTATTGTTTTATTTTTCTGTGTGTTAAAGACTACCCATGGAATTTTAAATTAAGCATTTTCCCAAAACGTTAGCTGTTGGGTCAAGTCTATTATGCTTTGGGGTAAGCTGTGCCAGTGGCTCAACTAAAAGTTCTAAATGGAAAAAAATACTATTGCTGATTAGTGTAATTATTAATAATGGATACTAATTATATTACTGTAAATATTACTATTAGAACTTGTTGGAAATTGTTGTACAGCATTCATATATCACATATTCAACTTTTTCTGACTGTTTTATGAAATGCTATTTTCATATTTTATTTGAAATGTGGATCATACAAATATTCCTCCATGATTTACACATCTGACAGTACCTCTGTTAAGTCACTGGCCAGTTGTTTTTTAGGAAGTCATATTTCTGTGGCAGTATGTTATAGATTTGTCTAATTTCAGTTGATAGCAGACATTCTGAACTATAATAATTATGAGTAATAGTTTTTACTTCCAACTCATTTCTCTTTGCCTATAATACATTTGAAGTTGCACAGCTTACCCCACACACAGATGCGCATACACACTTTTCTTCAGAACGTGAGTTTAGGCTTAGGCGAGGGGTCACACGCTTGGGTGTTCTTCCCAAGCTATGCTTATAAAGGTCAGACAAAGACACGCCAGCAGCTCCAGGCTTTAAATAATTTATTTATCAACGGCCGTAAGATTGATCACAGTAGTCGTAATTGATGACTCAGGCTTTTTTTTTTCTTTATTGAGTTTGTCTGCACATTCAATTTCCTTCTTAATACCCACTACAGCAGACAGAAGGAACTTAAAAAGAAGCATCTGTAACTTTCCATTTTCATTATGTGCCAGCCAGCTGAATGGTTAAACATGTATTTTATTTTTGTAGCATTGTTCATAATTGTTTGTGTGCTAAAACAGGATTGTTTTGACAGCATTGAGCAGTGAGCACTATATTCAGTTCTGCTGATTTTACTGACTCTAGTCGACCAGCTTGCCAGCTGCAATTAAGTGAAAGGCATTGACGTTGCAGTCTACAACAAAATGATTCTTTTCGCAGCTACTATTGTGCAAATCATTGTATTTCATATTACCATTTCAGTGACATTTTAGAGACCAATAAAAGCAATATTGAATGTTTTCACCCTGTTCAATAAATGTAAATGAAATGCTTTTCTCAAGAGTTTATATAAATGTCTAACAAAGTCATGTGATGCAGCCAACTAGCAGAAACATGGAAATAAAACAGGAAATGATACCATACAAAGGACCCCTGCAGACCCTATGAGTTATTGCAGTGGGTCAAGGTCAATAAATCTCAGAAAAAAATCAGATAATTTGACCGTTTTGAAAAAAGTAAACTTAGTTAATGTTGTAAAATGTGATGTGGTGCGACTCCCCCAAAAATATCATGCTATTTATGAATTATATTATTATTATTATTATTATTATTCTAAAAATATATATTTCTTAAACATTACATTAAAATATTTTTGAAAACTTTATTAAAAAGATAATGATGACAATAAAGACAAACATCTCATGTATTCAAGATTAAGGAAAATCTTATTGTTAGACCACATGATTTTGACATTTGGGTCATTTTTGGAAAATGGTCAAATTAGTTTTTTATTATTATTGTTTGTTTGTTTGATTGATTGATTGTTTTCTTATCGCCCAAGTGGGGACAGTTATCACTTATAATCTCCAAATCATGAAATATTAGTCGATGATTCGTCTGTCTGTAGTTGCCAGTGTGATGTACTTTATTAACAGGGTTCCATTCGGCACTTACAACTGAAGGAAAGTCAAACACATCAAGAACAGCAGCTCTGAGTAAAACAGCAGTTTGTGAACTCAAGTGTCATATCTGTCCAGCCTCTATTGAGCATCTCAATGGGTCCACTCTGAATGAAAGCTGGTGCTTGTGTTCGTCTTCATCTGAAGTGTTGGGATGTGTTTGGCGTTGTGTGTGTGGTAACGTCTGGTGGGTTGTGGGGGTGGTGAGGGTGGGGACGGCCGAGTACAGGCAGAATTACATGGCTGTAGTTGTTTACTTCAGCTGTGGTGTGTCTCTCTGAGGGAGATGGGTGGTGATGTTGGTTTCTGGAAGAATAGAGGATCGGGGATGCTTCACAAAGATGTGTGTGTGTTTGTACGTGTGGGAGCAGAGGCTGAGACAGGGGCTGGTCAGACAAAAGGGCCGAGGGGTTCTTGTATTGTCCCCCCATTGCCAGCTGTCTCTCCGCACAGTGGCCTGCTCTGGTGGATGCGCTGCTGAATAAATAATAGCAGCAACCCCACCACTCGCCTGTAATGGCCATTCAGAGGCCGGGACCGGGGAGCCTTTGCACCTGTTCACCGCTGTCCTGATGGTGCGACTCGCTGCTGCAGCCTTCTAAGACCTGAGCTGTTGTTCCTGTCTGTTTGTGTGTGGCCCCTGCGTTAGGGCCCTTTGTAGTCCTCTGATTGAGACCCTTCTAATGAAGTCACCTCCATTTGCTTTAAATACACATCACCATCGTTCTTTAAAGAATTTTTTGGTGGGCAAATATGCATTAAATAATATTACAAAAGATTTCATTTCAAATACACGCTGTTCTTTTGAACTTTCTATTCATCGCTGAGTCCTGAAATAAAAAATGGTTTCATCCAACAAAAGACCAGTTTAACGCTGGAAATCACTTTCTCTCAGAATATTTCAAGTTTGTTGCCCCTTAGACTTCTAAGGCAAAACTGTCAACCCATTTTGTACTGAGAAACTCTTATTTTCTGTGGTAACTGACTGCATGCCACAGTCGATAGAAATTAACTTCTATTTAACCCGTACTTTATTATCAGCCTTGTTGCAGTTCAGCCCATAAGGACAAAGCTGACAGTTTTGATTTATGATGCGGGCAATGTTGACTGTGTGTTTTGAATACGGACTACATTTCAAATGCTCCCTGAGTTTCAGATGTTTGGAGCCTGTATGTATTATGCATGCTCCAGAGGCTACGGTAACATGTGTAAGTCACCCTGCGAGACCGTCCTGACTCTATGAATTAATTATGGCTACGATAACAGTCCCATCAGGACGTGTGTGTGTGTGTGTTAGGGGGGTTAGGAAACTTGTTGATATTCGCCGTGGGCCGGTTCATGAATGGAATCAACCATTAAAATGGGACCAGTAAAATAGACAAAAAAATCTCCTCATGCCTTTGATCTTGTCTCTGCTTCAAAGGGTTGACAGAGAGCAGTGCTACTCTCGCTGGAGAGTCCTGTAATCCATAGCGCGCACACACACACACACGGACAGACGTATTGTCAGTGCGGCCCCTCACAATGGCACAGTGTAAAATAAACCAGCCTGCTCCTGGGGGACACGCCTTTCACTAAAGATCGTTCCCTGACCTCTGGCTGCTACGGCAACTGTTGGGAAGTTCTTCATTGTTGCGCTCGTCTTTTATTCTAAATGATTCATGGGTCAGGCTTTTCACAGCAAACTCTGTTTCGTGTGACCTGCTACGCTTACATTCACTCACGCATTATGAACTGTGTCTAATTGGCATGAAATGTGCATTAAGTTCAATTATAACTCTTAATGTGCTATGATGAACTTTGTATATGTGTATTTGCTTTATGACATGCAAAGGTACGCTTGTGTCTCCCATTATATTAAATTCAGTTGACCTTTCCTGTGCTTTTAACAGGACTGCGGCCGCTGAGCATGACTGCAGGACTGCACATAACGCAGCAAATTCTGCAGCCCATTTAACGTGAACAACAGGCAAATTAGATTGCAAAACGGATGGCCTGATTGGGCTCAATTGCTGCTATTTGATTAACCGATCAAAGTTGCTGCCAGTTCCTCCAATAATCTCATTAATTAGCCGTGTTTTATGTAGAAATACAATCAGAGGTGAAGGGCAGGTACATGCGATTCATCTCAGTACTGACACTGACACAATACCATTATCCTTGACTTGGTGAATTTGGTGAATATTCCTACATAACACTGTTTAAAACGGTAGGGTCGTTATGAATTTTTTTGTTTTTGAAAAGTCTCTTATGCGCATTAAGGCTGCATTTGTTTGATCAAAAATACAGAAAACAGCAATATTGTTACATTTTGTTACAATTTAAAGTAACTGTTTTCAATTTGAATATATTTTCAAATGTAATTTTTTCCTGTGATGCAAAGCTGAATTTTCAGCATCATTACTCCAGAATTCAGTGTCACATGATCCTTCAGAAATCATTCTAATATGCTGATTTGCTGCTCAAATAACATGTATTATTATTATTATTATTATTATTAATAATATTATCAATCTTAAACAGTTGTGCTGCTTAATATTTTTGTGGAAACCTTGATACATTTTTTTATCAGATTTTTTTGATGAATAGAATGTTCAAAGAACAGCATTAATTTAAAATTGAAATCTTTTGTAATTATCAGAAATATACTTTATTTTAAGTTTGTCATCATGGTTGAAGGGTGTAGTTTTTGTGGCACTAGTGGCAGCAATCAGAATTACAGTCTGTTTGAGTGGTCTGGCTTCATCTCGATGAACGGTATTTGGGAGGTGTCTGTTTGTCCAAGCAATAGAAGATGGGAGAGAGTTTGAAACTTTCTTCTTTTATAATTGCAGTTCTCTTTGTAGTGCAAAACTACTCGCTTTTAATATTTGAGAATGTTATTAGCTGCTCATGTTCATTTTCCGCTGTTCAGCAGATTCCGTTCATATACTGAGAATGCAACGCGTAATGATTTGCCTCTGTGTTTGTTTGTTAGTTGAATGAATACTTCAGCCTCTCTCTCTCTCTCTCTCTCTCTCTCTCTCTCTCTCTCTCTCTCTCTCTCTCTCTCTCTCTCTCTCTCTCTCACACTCACTCACATACACACACGCGCGCACACACACACACACAGGGTGTAACTCAGTTTCTCATATTCATGCTGAACCGTCAAACTATCTGTATCTGTAATTCAGTGCCATCTAGTGGCTGAAGTTGTTAACAGAGTTTACTTTACTTCAGTGTATGGCCAGAAATGTACTATGATGCGTCAAGAAAGTTTCCTTTTAATGAAATATTTGTTTTCTTTCTTTTCAGAAACTGATTTGATGTATTGTTATTTAAATTTTGTATGTATTGTAATTTGTATTAATTTATTTTATTGATGGAGTTACATTATTTTGATATTGAAAAATATCATAAATTATTACATATACGTGGTAATCCAATGTATCTACAATTTTATTGTATATTTCTTACAGTGTATTAAATAACGACAAGCAGCCGAATTTCAGTAAAGATTTCAGTAAACCTTTGACACAGCATCATGTATTTGCAGTGCTGTCACATATAGATTGCTGATGCTTAAACTATCCCGTTACACATTGGAGTGTGTGTGCGATGTGCACGTGTGTGTTGGCGGGATGGCCTTTCCGTACGGGCCCAGTGCGGCAGCTCTCTGCACCAGCTGGGGGGCTGGAGGAGCACCAGGAGGGCAAGCTGTGTGCAGCTGGCGGACTGAAATCTGTGCAGGCCTCATGGGAGCCTCCTGTCCCTGGGCACCCTTGTCTCCCTCCCTCATCCCCCCCTCCCCCCTCCAGCCGGCCTGACATCCCTCTGCCCTGTTGCCGCCCATTGTCTGATGCCTCCATCAAGCAGGAGTCTCTGCGGAAGGCATCTGCACTCACTTAAACAGACTAAACGGCCTTGAGGAAGTTTGGCTGCGGTACATGCCGTTTCATCCCCGTGTCTGTTTTGCATTATGTGTTGTAACTAAAAAGGTGAATTCAGTCATTTGAGGAGAAAACAACATAAAGATAAAAAAAATTCTGCAAACAAGATTTCCGAAACATACCTATCGCCCCCTTCTAGTCTGACCTTCGTCTGGCTCTGTTGAGCCTCAAGTTGACATGTTGCTCAAACAAACAGAACAGAGTTTTGAAAAGTTTGTTTACAGTGGGATCTCAGCTTATGAAAGCCAGACCAGAAGTTAATTTGATTGGTAATGAGTGTTATTAGGACTCAAAGCTTTTATTAAATGGTAGCAATAGCAATATAATAAGACACCAATATTTAATAAATCATTACATTTCTATAATAATAATAATAATAAAAAGGAAATGGATTATGTTGAAAAAATCCCCACAACCCACAATAATATTTTAAAAACATATTATTATTAAATGATGATAATAATAATAATAATGATACAAAATAATGATATTTTATTATCGAATGAGATTACATGTTTATTACATTTGTAAAATAATTTGGTAGATGAAACTGAATGGTAATTGATTTTTAGACTTAAAATGAACATGTAGTTTAAGTACAGATGTTGAACAGTTGCTGGTCTCCATGGTAAATGTGATGTATAGGATCCATCGAGTCATTTATTACACTCAAACTCGCAACCTCCTTATTTCATGAGACCCTAAACCCCTGGTGTTCACAGCCGTACATAAAGTGTCTGTTACACACATGCTCTTAATAGTATCATGCAGCAGGGGTTTGTCAGGGTTATTCCATGTGCACATCCACACAGACACTCCTTCCTGCTGCGGTCTAATGACACTAATTCAGGTTAAGTGGATTGGCTTGAGCCAGCCCTGGATTGCATCTAAGTTGTCTGAGAGCCTCGTGTCGAGTCCACGGCTGCAGTGCCACTGGCTCACCCTGATGCCCTCCCTGAGGACACACAGAGGACACACACACTAATGCCTGCGCTGGAAGCCATACTGAAACATTGCTTTAATTGAAACATTTCATTGAATTAATTGCATATGTTACATGTTGATTATATAATAATACTCATTACTTGTTCAAAACCTTTTAAATAAGCTGACTGGAGCTCTGCTTCTTTCAGCTTCTTAGAACGTCGAAAACACTTCATATTTTTGTGAAAACCTTGACACATTTTATTTCAGGATCCTTTGATGAATAGAAAGTTCTAAAGAACAGCATTTATTTGGAATATAAATCTTTTGTAACAATATGAATGTCCTTACTGTCACTTTTGATAAATGTAATGCATCCTTGCTGAATAAAACCACTGTAATCAATAATGTTATCCCTTAAAACTTAAAACTCACCAAAATTATATATTTAAATGTTTTTTTCCCCTGTGAAAATATTTTTTTCATGGTTTAAAATAGCTTGAATGCAACTACACCCTTGCTTCATTTATTATACACGGAACCATGAACGTGCAAATTAGTCTCCGCCTCCACTCAATCACATGCGCTCAGAATACCTGATCCACTCGGTCAACTTGTTGTAAACGCTACACGATGGCAAGTGGAAATACTGGTTTAATTCAGCCATGCATGTTTGAACCAGAAACTGATTCAGAAGATTAAGTGGAAGAGCGAATTATACAGGCTCGTCTACAAGTCGATGTATCAGAATGGTAATGCGTTTTTTTTATCGCTCTCTACGTCAGACACATAACGGTAATTGATCTGATTAGCTTTTGGTTTTACTACGCTATCAAACAGCGGTACGGCTCACTTTTGGGGGATTTTCCACTGTGTACAGTACCTCTAGTACCTCTGGTACTATTTCTAAATTGCAGTGGAAAAGCAAACCGAGGCAAAGTAAAGCGAGACGAGCCGTGCCGAGTCGTACCAGGCGTACCAAGTGTTGCTAATGTTACACAAACCATGTTGCGTTCGCCATCTCAGAGTCAGACAGCTGCCTTCTCTGTCCTTAGAAATGCATTAAACAACTTAGGACGTCAGTGGAGAAAGGAATATAGTTAATCATAACATCGTAAAATACATCATATACCTCGAGAACAAGGGCGATTTCAAACCGCGGTTTTGAGACTGTTTTTGGTTTGCGTATATACTGAGAGAAAATACTCAGCAATGCTGTTGACTGATGAATTTGCACATGGTTTGTCTCAAAGCATATGAAAAACACCAGACATATAAACAACATTAAAAACTAAAAAAAATTACCAAAAAGGGGGTCTTTAATTTCTTAAAAAAACAACAACAACAACAACAATCTACTAATCCCACACATTTAAACAGTAGTGTAATTATCTTTAAAAGTCAAATTATTTTTATTTTTTATTTCCATCTTATTTGCCCATAACGGGCCTGCAGTCCACAGCAATATATTTTATTTATATTATTATTATATTTATGTTATTTTAAGCCTCATTTTGTTGTTTTTCAAAATCTTACACCATGGTAAAGTACTACATGCAGTCCAGTCCGTTTTCTTTTCTTTTTTTGAGCATTTACACTGCCTTACATTGACAAGAACAGCATGCAACTCTAAGCAAGAAGTGAAATGGTATGTCAAGTCAGTATATTCCTTGAAAAGGAATTTGAATTGTCTTTAATGGACTTTGGTGTCACTGCGGGGTAGTTTACGTTTTTTTCTTGGTCGGTGTGACGGTGGTGAATCAGATGCCAATCTGTCTTGTTGTGTCTGGCAGTCTTAACAGGTGATATGACCTTCGTCTCTGTAAGGGGATCAGTGTTTAAGTCTTTGTCGGCAATTCAGGCGAAAATACAGCAAATCCCCTGAGCTTAGCTAAGTATTGTCACTTTTACCCCACTCCTGCCCACCTTGGCTAAGCCCCGAAATTGCATTTGACAAGTTCACAGCTGCATCGCCTTCCAGTGGAGCTGATTAGCATGTCTAAGTCTGTCTTGGGGTTGGTCACGTTTGACCAAGTACAGTTACATAAAGGAAAGGTTGAGTCATTTAAAAGTCACTGGCATCATCGAGATTGGTCTCTGTAAAAGTCTGTCGCTTTATTCTGTTTATTACTGTTCTTTTTCACCCTTAGACTGATGCTGAGACCAGTCTATGTGCAGTTTACATTTGATTCCAAACAGAAGATGGCTATTCAGTTATGCCAGGGCTTGATTTTGATGCGTTCATTTTTTTATTATGATAAATTCCATTATAAAGGAATTATACAATTTTATATATTTTTCAAATGATTTGAATCTTAACAAGTGAAATGATCATAATCCATTTGTATGTTGTTGTTTTTTTAACGCAAATTATGACATAAATTCCGCCACTTAGTTTTTGCCATTTAATAGTCCGTGTACCAAGGAAACAAAGACCATGCTTAATATGATATGTAAGATGTATGAATTCAATAAAGAAAAATCAAGCTAAATAACACTTAAGTTTTATATTTCTATTGTCCAACATGGTAAACAGGAAATGTTCATGTTTCAGTTCTCCTGTGATGTGTTTGTCTACAGCTGGAAATTGTTAGTGGACAAATAATAAACATAAAACTGGTTTATGGGAGTTTATTTCTTGAAAGTCCACAGGGGTGAAAGTGGCCATACTTGAATCATCAGTCTACCAAAATGCTCACTGAATTCATCATAGTCGTATCACAGTTAATGAATGAACATCTGCAGCATAAAAAGTGCTGCCGTGCTGACCATCAGACCATGGGTCAGACTTTTGCAATACTTCTGACAATAGTTTCTCAGAGAAACTGTTTGCTGTGTGTGTGTGTGAATGAGTCAGAGTGTGAGTGTGTCCATGCTGCGTCCGTCTCTGCCAAACTGACAAAGTGACTCCAGCCGCTCTCCTCCGGCAAGCTGCTGCGGTACATGGTGAACAAAACACACCAATCTCCACAAGCGGCCAGCTCTCCCTCCCGCGCATTCTTCATCCGTACTGCACCACCTAATGCTGCCCACGTCTCGGACCACGTGCCGGGGCCCAGGCTGCGCTGTAGCGGCTGTGGGCGCTCGTGCCCAGGCGAGCTGGTGCCGCTTGGAGTGCCCGGCGTGTGCTGGAACGCGACAGCCCGCTGGTCCCAGGGCACCCATCACATGCCCATCTTTAAGCCATCTGCAAAGTAGAGCAGTTCCCGCCAAAGCATTAAATTAAATCCTTGTTTGGGCTGATTAACAAATGGCCTTGTTTTTTTGTGTTCCGTGGGTTTGTTTTTTCCTCCTGTCCTGCTGAAGCTCCATCACGTCGGAACAAGCGTGGCAGAGGCAGCGAGCCTTCGGGAAGTCTCAGGAGTGGCTCGGATGTTTTGGGGGGAAGTTTGCTCAGGATCGCGTCTGTCTCGAAAGTGGCCCATCCAATTCTCCGTCCCACAGCCATCAGGCTGTCACAGACCACAGACAAATGAACAATTAATCTGGGCTTGTAATTGAATGGCACCCAGTATGATATTTTAATTGTTCAATTGGAGCTGTTTGGATTCAGAACTTAATTGGAATGGGGCGGGAGGGACTTTGGACGTCCTGTTGCATATTTGCCAGCGATCGCTCAGGTATTACCTGCAAGCTTTTTAGTCAGAGAAAGTGTATCGTTATGCAGTTTCTTACGCTCTAACCAAGCGCATTCACTGAACAGTCAACCGAAGCGGTCAACCACTTATCTGAATGTCTGAGGTGTTCACGACCCTGGTGCTTGGTAATAATGGTAACCAATAGGACTGTTCACTTTGACCGAACGCTCTGGAAACTTGAGGGTAGAAGCATCACCAGCGCCTGCCAGACCAACTGTCCGCCTACTGTTTTGGATCTAAAGAAACAAATTTCACGATTGAGAAGCCAGTAAAAATGGCTTGATGAAACAGCACTGGCTGGGTTCGAGCGACATTTGCTTTTAGTCACGCAGCCCCTTCTGTTCAACCCCTGGCTCTGTCAACGGCACACTGATTCTACTCTACGCTGGTTAACAAGACACCATGGCTGATCCAGAATCAGAATGTTGATTAATCTCTTTGCTTTGCGTTTGTCCATAACTGATCCACCAATAATAGGTATAAATGAATGTTGTGTGTGACAGTTTAGAGAAGATAGTGTTTTATATATTGTATTATTAAAAAAATTCTATTCTATTATTTTTTAAATATTATTATATTTTATATTGCATTACAGTGGGTTATATTATTTAAAAAAAAAACTTTTGCTACTTTTTATTGTCAGAAAAAGAAAATTAAAAGGGGGGAAATGGAATCATGACACAGGCTGGATTCGAACCTACGTTTCCCGTATGAGTACCACACAGCGTGCCTTTCTAATTGATAAATGTTAAGCGAAATTTTTGAAAAATTAACAAGCCCTCTTACTAAAGTTTTATCTGTAGAGAAAATAATATGGTCAGCGACAGATAAATGTATGTAGGATCACTCTGACGACCATCACAGCCCGCTTTTATCCTTCATCCCTTTTCCCTTCTTCATTTGTACCTCTTGATTGGAAGGCGGATGCCTCTGTTCAGCTGTTCCCTCCTACCCAGCTATTTCTCTTCCTCGTTGAGGCATACCGGCAAAGACCTCCGTCTCCTCAAATTAACATGAGCAGGTGTTTTTCTCTGATGTGTTAATTAGGAGAAGCTGGTGTCATTATGCTTTAAGTGGATGTTACAAATAGAACATGTTGTTTATTTTCTCTTCTGCTGAAAAAAGTGATCAGAGCTGTCACGAGGCTCATGTGTCACTTAGAGAAGATCGTGGATAATTACCAGGAGTTCAGAATCTGAAAGTACATGTCTGCGGATTCTCCTGCGTCTGCGCTTGAACGAATACCAGATTGTCGATTTTAATAAATACTATCAGCAAGAACAGATTTAAACAGAGTCCTGAGGTTAGATTCAGCATATTTTTTTTGTCGGAGGATTGCATAGCTTTATGGCTTAAATAATATCAAAAGTAGGATGTGGTTTTGTTGACTAAACTTCTGTTTCTAAATAATGACTAAAGGAACATTTCATAAATCATAATTTACTGTACTCTCTTTTTCTGTGAACAACTTTAACTTTGCTCAACTACTGTAATGCTCGGAATATGGTGGAAAATTTTGACATTTTTTGGTATAAATGCACTATGTTATACATAAATTTACTGTAACACTTTTATTTCAGTGGTCCACTTTAGACATTTTACTAGCTCATGTAAAGTAACTTTACAACTACATGTTAACTAGCGGTCACTTTATTTTGATGGTCCCCCAACAGACATTCTACTGACTATAAGTGACTTATTCAACTCACTGTATTCTACTAACCCTAACACCTAACAGTCTACTAATACTCTGATGAGAGTTACTTTGACATGTAGTTGCATAGTTAGTTATAGTTAGTAGAATATCTAAAGTGGACCATAGAAATAGCATTTCTTGTTTCCTTTTGTGTTTACCTCATGGTGCGATTATGACGCATAACAGACGAAATTCAATTTATTTCTATCCCACAAATATTACTTTTCAGAAAATATCAATTGAACATGAACTTTCCATTGTTAAATGCACGAAATTGCAAATGAACAAGTCTGTTTGGTTCCAGCATCCAGCATGCATCACTCAGCAGGCAGATGTTATGTGCATTATCACTCTTGAAGCCTGTTATTGGACCGTGTGTGCGTGCGGCTTTGCCCCCTACGTGGTGATGCTGACACCCTTGTAATCCTGCTGTTTATTATTAGATAGCACAGGCTGTTGCACCAGAAGTTTTGCATGATAATATGGCATGACCAGCTGCTCAGCAGATGTTGTTTTTTGCGGCTTTAGCATAGAAAGGTTAAAGGTGTCTCTGCTGCCCCTTGTGAGGATTCTCTGACCCCCTGCATAGTGCGTTTCCACTCACGTTTTACTGTAAGCCGACCTGGTGCCACTGGCCTTAGTTTGGGCTGTTCTTACACCTGCCCTCGGATTTAGGCAGATAATGCAGTAGCTGACAGCTGGACTAGCAGTGGTAAACATGTTAACATTTTAATCCTGTGATTAGTCAAATCCAAAGTCAAAATTAAGTCAATTCAAGCGCCGTCTAATTGTGATCATTCTGTGTGTTTGGGGTGTTAATCTTGTGATATTAATGCATGTAGTTTGCCACGACCCAAAAAATTTTTTGTTGCGTTTTTTTTTTTTAATGGGTCATTTTTTTTTCTCTCCAATTCTTTGTAAAGAAAATAAAGTATGAATGTGAGGTTGAGTTTTTAGTGTGCATGTATATTTGCATAAGTAGTTTGAGGCCATGTGTTTTACTCTTTGCATTTAAATGTACATTTATTTTTCCCCCCAGGTGAATATATTAAGAACTGGAGACCTCGCTACTTCCTGCTAAAAACCGATGGATCCTTTATTGGATACAAGGAGAAGCCGCAGGATGCAGATCTTCCCTACCCTCTCAATAACTTCTCTGTTGCAAGTAAGTGATGCCTGCAAAGCAAAACAAGTAAGATTTTGGTCTTTCTTTATCTTTTGGGAGGCAACAGAGAGGTACATCTCCATGAATTAGCAGAAGAGTGGATTCATTGATCGTTATTGCATTTAAAATGAAATCCATATACTAATGTGACAGCCTAAAAATTCAGATTCACAGTAATGTATCTTTGAATGGCCTATGGTTGGGGTAAATTCTCATTTTATTTTTCATGAAGTCAAATTTTGAATTCTCTCTGAAAATTTGGTTAAAACAGGCTGTTTTTTTGCTACTGTCCCCTTAAATTTTTACCATGTAAAATGACCTTTGTTATAAGCCTGTTGTACATTTCAGAAGGCTCACAAAACAAGTGCAGAAACCACTCAAACTGTTAAGGCAGATCTGAAATAAATAATAAACTTCAGCTTGTTTCTAATGTTGGATCCTTGAGGATGTGCAAAAATGTGATTAATACGAGACGTAATGTTTTTGTAGTCATTCACAGTTCTGTTTCACCTCATTCTTCTTAAGTTTGAGTTTTTAAAATAATTCTTTCAGGGCAGTGGAGTAAAAGCATAAAAAGAAGTGACTTATTTCCTCTGAAACACAACTCGAACTCAAGCGCCCTAGGTTGTGGATTTCCAGCTTTCAGCGCTGGTTTCTGGACACGTGCTACGAGCGGCTCCCAAACCCTCCATCCGTCAAAAGGCCCAGCCAGGTTTTAATCTAAAGGCTGGAGGAGCGAGAGGTGGCCATACATCCGGCCTGGGCCTGTTGGCAGTGGGAGAGGATTGCCACATCTGTTGCAGAAAGCTGGGAGGCCAGGTGGTGCTGGGAGGCTGATAGCCTAATGCACTCTCTGAAATGGCATCGCTCTCACCCCCTGTGCAATGAGCTGCCACCAGACTGCCTTCCTCCGGCCCGCTCTCACCGAGTCCTTTACACAGCCTGACGAGCCATGCATCTGCTCCCTAGTACACCACACTCCATATTGACCAATTTGTCTTTTTTAACAATGATTGCAGCATATGACAAATTGCTTTGCACAGTGAAATCCACCAATTTGTAAACACGACCCTGTGAGTACAGGTGGATTTTCTGAAGGAAGAACAGGACATTTTTACTTCTACATAAACATTAAAAGATTAATTACATGACATTTTTTGTTACTTTCTGTTAAAAAAAAGAAAGAAGTAATATTGTGCAATATTATTACAATTTAAAATAACTGTTTTCTATTTGAATGTAATTTATTCCTGTGATGCAAAACTGAGTTTTCAGCATCATTACTCCAGTCTTCAGTGTCACATGATCCTTCAGAAATCATTCTAATGTGCTAATTTTCTTAATGCTCAAAAACATTCGTTATTATTATATAGATAATATTTATACAGATAAATGCTGTTCTTTTGAACTTTCTATTCATCAAAGAATCCTGAAAAAAAAAACTTACATAACTGTTTTCAACATTGATAATAATAATAATAAAAGTTTTTTTGAGCAGCAAATCAATACTTTTATTCAGCAAGGATGCATTAAAATGATCAAAGTTACAAAGACATTTATAATGTTACAAAACATTATATTTAAAATAAATGAAATAGAACTTTCTATTCGTTAAAGAATCCTGGGAAAAAAAATGGTACACAACTGTTTTCAAGATTGATAATAATGAATGTTTTTGCGCATCAAATTAGCACATTAGAATGATTTCTGAAGGATCACGTGACACTGAAGACTGGAGTAATGACGCTAAAAAGAATAATAATAAAAAAATTCAGCTTTGGCATCACAGGAATAAATTACATTTTTAAATATATTTAAAAAATAGTTTTTCACAGTATTACTGGTTTTACTGTATTTTTGATCAAATATAAATGCAGCCTTGGTGAGCATAAAGGTTTTCTTTCAAAAACTTTTACAAATCTTTCAGACCCCAAACTTTTGAACAGTAGTCTACAATATCTATATTCAAGTGTAAAGAAAATATAAGACTTTTGCTAAAAATGGTATAAAAGTTTTTGAAAACGAACTTAAACACAAAGAGTACATTTCTAAGAACTTGACACACGTTTAAACTAGATTTTAAACGTTTTTTGGAAACTTTCAATTATTCTTAACCCTGAATTCACTTCAAGAACTTCAAGCCAGTTCTCGCTAAAGGCGATGGGGCTGACTGCCATATTTTGTCTCCTGGTGTTTTTGTGCGTCGTTCACCTTCTCAACCTTATTTTGGACTTGAGAAAACCTTTAAGAGATGTTGCATGGTGCGAGCAGTAGAAATCGCAGATTCTGGCCTGTTTAATTGGCATGCTGGCTTTCTGTAGCAACTCTTACTTGAAGCAGTATTCGTCATCTGTGATCTAATGTGGCAAAGCAAACAATACTGTCAGATCTGCCTCCTCTCCTCCTGAGGTGTCACATTCTGGCTGCCGTGACCTTGTTTTTCTGCACTCAGCGTGGGACTCAATCTTCCCTCTACTGCCCAGGTAGATGTTCTGTACAGTGCGTGGCTTCGTGACCTTAGCGATGTCGTCATTAACCTTCCAGTCTAAATTTAGGCCCTGATGTCATTCAGAGGTGGCTGAAATTGGCCAGCTGAGGGCCCTCATTATGGGACTGGCAGCCCAGGCCGCTGTTGCGTTTCACCTGTCGTCTGGGCATTACCCCCAAAACCTGCAGCAGTGATGAGCCCAGTCTGGACGTCACCTCTATTCCCTGCTTCTTTCATAAAGCATCCGAGAAGTGCATTATTTCCCTCTGACTGAGCAGTGGCTGATGTGGCAGAGCTAAGCGCTGTATATGAAATGGTGCGCGGCATTCCAGAAAATGTACCCCTTGCTCATTCATCTCACCGTTGTAATCTCCCACCCGCTGCCTCCTCTCTGCTAATGGCCATTTGTTTTACATTGGACTCGCTGCTTCCCCTCTGTTTATCAAATAAAACACTCTGACAATGGCAAACATTCGCAGCCGGCGTGTTAGGAAATGGGCCGAGTTTAGAATTCAGGTCAGCTTTCTCCCTGCCTGTGATTTAAATCTATATTTATTTAGTGCGTATGTTTTTTGTATTGTATTGTATACATGAAATATAAAGTGGCTACAGTTTGTTTTTGGTCTGTCATTCCAGAATGCCAGCTGATGAAAACTGAACGACCAAAGCCGAACACTTTTATTATTAGATGTCTACAATGGACTACAGTCATAGAGAGGACCTTCCATGTGGACACGCCAGAAGAAAGGTGAGAACGGTCTCTAATGTAGAAAACACAATTATTAACAGCTTCAATTTAGAGGTTATGGCTGTGTCCAAATACATTCATTTAGTTCAGTGTATTTATAATGTGTATTAATTTTCTCTAATTAATCATTGTCATCAATCCTGAAATCAGTGGTTTTCATCTGATTTTGCCATGGGAACCACATTTTTCTTTGGTCATTGAGCCACAACCCACATTTTTAGAAATTTGAACCAAGCAAATTGATTGGTTAACAGTCCCACTTAACATACACATAAATTGTGTGTGTGTCTGTGTATATATATATATATATATATATATATATATATAGGCTATACTAGTTAGCAATCCTAAACTAGTTAGTAAGTTGAGCCACCACAGTTATCAAAAAATGTAGAATTGGTGGTATATTGGGTTACAGAAACTACAGTTTCCATGGTAAATACACATGAACTGTTAAAAACATATGGACACTGGTCCTGATGAATAAAATGAAAATCATACCTGCATGCAAATCCTTCCCAGCTAACACATGATGTACGTACCCCTTATGTAATCTATTGGTACTTTTGGGAATTTTGGAAATTGACAACGTAACTACGATGTTGGATGCTCTTAATTTTGACTGCAAACAAACGCGTTCTCTGTGAACCGGCCCTTACAAGTTTCAAAAATAACGTTAGAATAATGAGACTGACATATAGCCTGACATCATCTCATCTGACAGCAGATACTGAATCAGGACAATGCGAGATGCAGGTCAGTGGAGCGGAACTCCGCAATGTTTTGCGATGTTGATCAGTGACCTTAGGCTGACAGTCCAGTCCTTTTTTTGTTTCTTTTATTCAGGTGGCTGACTAATATGCTTTTTTTTTTTCTTCATTTGAAGTGCAAAAAAACTACACAACAACCTTTTGGAGGGTTCACGCAAAAGATATGAACAGCCACTGAGCAATTTATTCTTGCACTCCTAACTTGTCTATCTATCACAGGGCATTGCAGTCCAATGCACACTTTGTTTACCCCACACACACACAGCACCGAACAGGAGTGGGACACAGCGTACTGGCAGAGGCCCAGAAACTGCAGGCCTACATGTGAGGAGGAGAGATGTGGCGGCAGCTGGCATAACGCCAGACTGTATTCAAAGCCTTTATCTCTCATTAGCAAAAAACGCTCATTATACACCAAACCACTCCACACCCATTTATCCACACGACCTTGAAAGGGTGCGCGGGGCCCTTCGTATATGTTACTGTGTTAACCCAAAGGATCTTGAATTTGCCTTGGGCTTTCAAATGGACCACGACTGGAATATAACATTCAGCTTCCATTTAAAAAAGTGGAAATCCATACATTTATGTTGGTAATGAATATTTCAATCCCTTAATCATTTTGAGGGTTTCCCACTAACCAGTGGGAATGCACAAGAGCGGAAGTTTTCAGACTCTGCCCAGTAGGATAATATTTTTGCTTTGGTACAAATACCAGCCTCTGGTACCGCTGTATTAAATTCACATTTATTTGTATAGCGCTTTTCAGCTTTAACTGCATGTACAATTTAGAGTGATCTGTTATCAGAGGTGCATGTGCATCTGATTGCATGTCCAAGTTATGTATTTCAGATATACAAATCACACAGTTAGCTTATAATGTATTCATTTAAACAATGTATTCATTTAAGGCAGAAACAATGAGCTCATTGAAGTAATGAATATATGTTTATTAACAAATGATTAGGATATATAGAAAAATCTAGCATTGGTGCATTTAGAGCTAGCTGTATCAATATTAAATCATTACCTCAAGCAACGAATGAAAAAAAAACCTTGGCCTACTAATTAAATGAAACTGTTGTTGTCAATAGATTCAATCATTCTGTGTCAATAAAAACACAATATACTATATATGCATGTTCCATGTTCTAAATATGTTATGCATTTAATAATATGTACATGTAAAAGTATCATACTTACATTTTTTGTTAAAACATTCAGTTTCTTTTTAAGAAAAGAAAAAACAATATAATGTTCATCCTCAGTTCACTTGGGATGACATTACTGTTCAAAAGTTACTGTTACTGTTGGGGTTGGTAAGATTCTATTATTTATTCTATTATGCTGATTTGGTGCTCAAGAAACATTTCTTCTTCTTCTTCTTCTTCTTCTTCTTCTTCTTATTATTATTAATGTTGAAAAGTTGCACTTTTTTCCCTTAATTCAATAGGTTTATAAGAACTTTATTTAAATGTTTTGAAACAAGCCTTTACTGTCACCTTTGATATAAAAAGTATTAATATTTCTTTAAAAAACAGTATGTGTATGTGCATAATTCTGCTAATCAGTGTTTCCTACAAAAGGCTATTCTTGTAACTGAGAAGTGCCTCTAAACTCCTCCAAATAGACCAGCATAACTGGACTGGGCAGGGTGGAAAACCAGATAACCAACTTAAACTGGGTTAAGCTGTTTTTCCAGCTCGGCGGACTGCCAAAATGTGCTGAATAGTGGCACATTGTTGTTCAAGCCAAGCACCAAAATGTGTTAAATTACAATATTATTATATACTGCTGTAAATTTGTGGTACTGCAGTACAGAGTAGACCACACATCCGTACTCTGGTTCAGTCCAGTGCTGTGAAACAGGGAGAAACCGCTTGCTTCGCTCAAATGAATCCATCATTATTAAACTAACACATGCTCAAAAACATGAATGCACCACTGATTCTTCACAACAGATGTTGTGCTGCACGACAAATGAAAACTCAATGGAGGGAGACACTCGTTCGCAGAGAGGGGCGGCTACCCCACTCAAATTTGATTATACTGTCAGCTAGTGAGAACGGCCTTGTGATTTACTCAGATGGTCTGGCCTAATGTCTTCAACAAAGTAAAAAAGTCAAGTTTACGTTTCAGTTTACATTTTTAACTTTACTACTTGTTTAGTGTGTCTCAAGAGTATTCTTAAAGTATGAAGCAGTGTTTTTTTAAACACTTAAGAAACATGGGCTGTGTGTGTGCTTCCGAAGGGATGAGTGGGCAGAGGCGATCCAGATGGTGGCAGATAAACTCCAAAGACAGGAAGAGGAACGTATCCAGTGTAGTCCCACCTCACAGATTGACAACTTGGGAGAGGAGGAGATGGACACATCTATCAGCCACCACAAACGCAAGGTCAGATTCAGATGTTGATGTTTCCTGGGGACATCATTAACCTGAGACATTGGGAAGCTGAAAGGCAGAAACCGGCAAAAAGTTAAATTAAGGCTTGTTTCTGTCTGAATGTAGAGTTTGTGTGCTGAGCCTTTTATGTCACATATCACACAATGAACTAAGCAGCAAATGTTGAAAATGCACTTCAAACTTATTTTTCAACATGATCTGTATAAAAGCAACATAAAAGGAAATGAAACCGAGTTTCCAGTATATCCTGAATCCAGCAGATTCAGGATATGCTGTATGAAACAGACCTTACGACTCGGTTGCACAAAATTATGTAACTTTCTTTCAATAATGTGTTTTATGGCAGTGTATTTCTGGGAGTTTCATCATTTTTAAACAACAAGCTAATGTACAAACACGTCAGTGTGTTGGTGGCAGTGGAGTCTCTGAGCAGCAGGATTACATCCCCACAGCAGATTTAGAGATGTGGACGTGTTCTCATTGAGTTACATTAACAAAATAGAAACGAAGACCCTAATTACATGTATTACATTTCAGTATGCCTGACAATTATTGCTTTTTCTTTTTTCTTTTTTTTTTCAGACAATGAATGACTTTGACTACTTAAAATTATTGGGAAAAGGCACTTTTGGAAAAGTCATTCTCGTAAGGGAGAAGGCCAGCGGGAAATATTATGCAATGAAAATTTTAAAGAAAGAGGTTATTATAGCAAAGGTAAGATTCGTCAGGGATATTTTGTCAATTCATTTTATTTGAAAAGGTTTCATGGTTTTCAATCAGACATTTTGTGTTGTGTGAGTTAGGTTAATGACATTTTTAACAGTTATAAAAGTGTACTTTTAATCCCATGATTTGTAATACAATCTCATTATATCCAGGACTCAAAATAATGTACTGTAAGCAAACACAGTTTATTTTACAAACACCTTCTTTTTCTTCCCGTAGGACGAAGTGGCCCACACGCTCACAGAAAGCAGAGTACTAAAAAACACGAGACATCCCTTTTTAACCGTGAGTGCACATTTTGTAATGAACTATCATTCAGAGTGAATTTACAGAGACCTTAAAGCTTCACAATGCTTTTGTATATATGATTGCCTTTTCCCTAGAGCCTCATTATAATGTAGAGAATAAACTGTAATGAATTTACAGTAAATGTAGCTGTGCATCTGTTGAGAAGTCGCCAGTGAGAGGTAATTTTCTGACACTCCAGATGCTGTTGTATGCCACGCAACATACACAGCAGGTTTAGCAAAAACAATTTACTACTGTCACTCAAGCTGGTGTTCCCTCGTAAACTTCACCTTCCCTCAAAGTTAGCATCAAGGCCTACGAGAAAGAGCAAAGCTTTTCAAAACGCTCCTTTCATTTTCTCTCGAGACAAACACTTCTCTCACTGCATACATTTTGATGAGCATCTCTCACGTTGCGTTTGTTTTAGTTTTGTGAGATTTTTGCCTTTTGTTTTTCTTCTAATGGTGTATCCACCTGCTGTTTCAGTCTTTGAAGTACTCGTTCCAAACAAAAGACCGCCTATGCTTCGTGATGGAGTATGTCAATGGAGGAGAGGTACGTGTTTGTCTGCATTTGTTTTTTTGTATGACTGTCTTATCGTCTGTGTTGGCACTTGGCAGACGATGTATTTCTGTAGTAATGCTGTCACTAATATCTTCTTTCTGTTTGGCTGTGGTGAGCTAAAAATGTTAATCTGTTATCAGAGAAAAGTTAAGTGCAAGAGAGAAGTGCATGATCATATCTTGTGATACATCCACAGTTAGAAGAGACTTTCTCTCATCCTTTGGGTAATATCAAATTATCAACCAATATTATTAACAACCGATAACAGTTATATTTTAGTAATAACTAATATGCAGAACTGATGTTTGTTTTATGTATTTATTGTTTATTATTATTATTATTATTGTTATTAATGTTGTATTTATGCACATTTGGTTTGAAATCTGTAAGGTTTAAAACAAAATAAATATGCAGTAATTTCAACAAATTATTATTATTTATTCCATTATTTTATGCAAAGTTGTTTTGCAATCTAAATGGTTTGAAATTTATTATTTTCATTATTGTTTTATGCACATTTGTTTTTCAAATTTAATGGATAAAAACAAAATGAATATCTAATCAAAAGCAGCAATATTTTTATTCCATTATTTTATGCAAAGTTTTTTTTATGATTTAAATGGTTAGAATGTTTTATTATTATTATTATTATTATTATTATTATTATTAATTAGTAGTAGTAGTAGTAGTAGTAGTATTTGTAGTTTATTCCTTATTATTTTGCTATTTAAATTTTCATCCTTGCTTTAGACTAGGTGTAAAATTCTTCACGTTTCTTACTTACTGAATGAAAGTTGAGTAATTATGCGAACAAAGGACAGTGCTTTTACCTGTGTTTGCTGTTGATCATAGTGGTGTAATGCTGTTGTTGGGTTCTTTTCTCTGGAGACTTACCAAATGGTACTATTTATCTGTAGACCTGATTTTTTAACAATCAATTACATGTATAAAAGTGTGAATATCAGTCAAATTAAAAAACCTCTACCTCTAATAACTATTTCAGACTCAAAATGATTGTGATTTTATTGTTGTACGTTTTGGTAAAAGCTTGTAGT
This sequence comes from Rutilus rutilus, assembly GCF_951802725.1. NCBI lineage: Eukaryota > Metazoa > Chordata > Actinopteri > Cypriniformes > Leuciscidae > Rutilus > Rutilus rutilus. The sequence continues at coordinate 9,868,385 of NC_140225.1, forward strand.
TGCTCAGGATGTACTTGGTAGAAGTTTGACAGTGTCGCTCTGTTGATATGGCAGAGCGCAAGATTCCATCTAGAGGGACTCGAGTTTTGATAAATGAAATTCCACCACCAAAGGTGCTGTTTAATCAGAAAAGCAGCAATCTCGCTCTCATTCCCTCAGTCTGCAATGTCACCTGCTCCCCCTGCCTGGTCCAGCCAGAGCCCCTAACCTCCACATGCTGCGCAGAGCCCATCCGTCTCTCCCCTTTCAGCCTCGCCACATTCACAGCTGCCAGTGCTCTGATGAAGGCACACCTGTCCTCGGCCACCCCGGTCCCCTGCGCAACACCCGCTTACCCCCTCCTTCAGCTGATCAGCGGAGCCGTTAGCTCTCCCCGGACAGCCATATTCAAACATCCCTCAGCAATTAATAGACAGACTCTCCTCATTGGGCTTCTGGGTAACTTCTATAAGCCAGGTTCAAGTGGTGCTGAGGGCCAGATAGTTGACTGGAACCCTTGACATTGACTCGGGAGGGGAGAGGGAAGACACTCCATAAAAGCTACGGCAGAGATAATTGCAGGGGACGGGGTGTTCCTGCCACTTTAATGGAGCGTTAGCCCATGAGCACACAGCGCTGCCTTTAACAAGATTGGTGTATTGATTAAAATGCTGATTTAACAGGCCGCGCCGGCCTGTCTCTGGAAAGCCGGGGATGATGTGCCAGCTGCTGTCTGGGTTCGCTGGGCATCCTCCGAGGGCCTCGCCATCTATCATCTCAATATGGCGATGTGAGGCAGTTTGTGTTGTGTTAATTTCCTCCAATAAATCAGTAATTATTGCAATCCTGTCCCTGCTGTTTACCCTGCAGCTGTTTTTCCATTTGTCGAGAGAACGGGTGTTCTCCGAGGACCGCACGCGCTTCTACGGCGCCGAGATCGTTTCCGCCCTCGACTACCTGCACTCTGCCAAGATAGTGTACCGGGATCTCAAGGTAAACAGAAAAAGGGGAAATAATTCACATATTTAGAGAGAAGGTTTTGTTCAGTAGTGATGCCTTTATCCGAATGTATGTCATGGGACGTGGAAAATGTAATTAAAAGCTCTTGAGTTTGGGGCTTTTTTTTCTTTGCTTTTTGGAAACATCAAACTCTGGCGGCTGTGGATGATGACACAGTGTTTTGCTCGCAGCCTTGGACCAAGCCAGTTGTGACAGTGCCAAGAAACTTGGACAAACAGCTTAGCCATTAAAATTGAAAGGTTAAATTAATGTGGCTTGAAGTTTCTTTCCACTTCCTGGGAATAAATACATTTTCGTAGTTGTCAACTTTTTTGCCATCATTAACAACATGAATTAAGAAACTAATACACTTAAAAAAAAAAATTTCATGTTATTTTATGTTATTTCACCCATGAGTTCAATACATGTAGAAGCCATACGAGTTCATTGTATTATGAAGATGTTTTAATGAAACATGAAATACACTTAATGACCTTTGCATATTAATACAGGCAGTCTATAAATTCAATGAATTCAATGAATTCAAAGTCAGATTTGAAAAAAACTTGAAGAAGTTTTGTGTTGACTATGGTGTTTCAAAAAGTCGACATTCACACTCTTTTCTTTTTGCCCAGCTGGAGAACTTAATGCTTGATAAAGATGGTCACATCAAAATTACAGACTTTGGCCTCTGTAAGGAAGGAATCACCGATGCTGCTACCATGAAGACCTTCTGTGGGACGCCAGAGTATCTGGCACCAGAGGTAAAGAAACCCCTGATGATTAACAAAACCTGCAACTAACCCTACAACTGTCAGCATTAATCAGTGGAACATATGCAGTAGACCATGAACATGCTCAACAATTTTTAAATGACAAATTTATGATTTCAGATAATATCACGAGAGTCAAGTATGGCTAGAATGATTGATTGGTCCTATTTAAACATTAGCTTTAGATGTCATGACATGGAGTGCCTTGTTGAATAAAATAATACTTAAAACTTGCAAGTTTAACCATTTGCTTTCTATATAATATTTAGAGCAAAATGAAGAACAAACACTCATATAATATCATGTAGTCTATTACTGGAGCCTCTTCAATAGGGAATACGCATGCGCTCAATACCTCTGAAGTAAACTAACCCTGGAACATTAACTGCTCCGGAGCAGGTTATGTTCTGAAAACGAGTTGCTATTGCTACTTACATAGCCTCAAAGTTACCTTATACCAAAGTTGAGGTTATTCGCTTACTTTGGGTAAACTTACCAAAGTCGCTTAACCTGCTTTCTGGAATACCCTGAATGGAGAGAAGGATAGCTGCAGGTTGGAGAAATGGGCGAAAGATTTCTTATTGGTGAAAGGAGCTTCTTGTGGACAACTGTGTTAGCCAATCAGCATTAACCATACATATTCCTTTAGACTGGAAGAAGATGGCAGTAAGACGTGCTGTGATGCTGTATATATCATAGATATGTATATTAGTTAGGGCTGTCAATCTTGCGCATTAAATTGGTGCGATTAATTGTTGAAAAAATAACTTGTTAAAATGATTAACACATTTAACGCACCCTGACCTGTATGTTATCTTACATTGCATGCAGTTGCTTAGTGACGAACATGATGCAGGGCAACGACTGATTCATGATGAAGCCTATTAGAACGCAGTTATATGCCCCTAAAATTTAAGATATTAATGCAAAAAAGGCCCCTGCATGGGTTTTTGTCTTATCATATATATCTACAGTATATCTATATCATTTGATATAGTTTAGCAATATCACACAAGCAAGAGTGCTGTTTTTTCCCGAATATCTGCACGATTGCAAATTTGATATTGATTTTAAACATAAGTTAAATAAACAAGAAGTTAATATTGTTTCATTTTTTTTTGTCTGTTTTTGCTCCATTTTGCCAATGAAAATGTTTCCAACTAAGCCACAGAATTGTTGTGCGTCTCTGAGCGACACATCAGTGTTTCATTACTGAATGAATCTGTTTTTTAATGAATCCAGTGAGCCAATGATTCAGTGACCCCATTCATAAAGAGTCTCACTTACTTCATTCCTGAATGAATCAGCTGTTTGAATGAATTGGTTGCATGAATGACTGAATGACTGAATGACTTGCCGCCACCTACCGGTGGATTTAGTTTCATATTTAGAGTATCATTTCATTTTTTTATCATTTCATATTTCAATATACATTTTTTTTTAAACCATTAATCCCCATTTAAAACGTATTAATCCCATAGCATTATTTATGCAATATTAACTGCATTCATTCCACTGCATTCATAAACGGACTGTGTAAATATACCTACAGTAAATGCCACTTTAGATGTATTTTCGAAAAAAATGTTCGATTAAAAATTTTAACCGCTTGAAAGCACTAATTACAATATCTTGTTAAAATACAATCATAATTTATTATTTAGTTTGCGTTATATCTTGCAGCTTTAGTAATTATTTTATTTGTTGTTGACAGATACCCTGGAAATCCAGAGTTCTCGCGAGAGCACAAGTTGAATTTGCTCAGCGAGTTTACTCTGGCGTCGAGTAATGATGCTCATTAAATATGCCCTTGTATCCGAGCTGCACCAATCACATCGGGTTATCTGATTTAGCTGGGCCAGAGGCGAGCTAAACAGATGACGACAGCGCTGTGATGTCAAAGTCATTAGTAAACATTGCAAGATGGCTAATGGATGAACAACAGTTGTTTGAAACGGCTTTGGCCGCTACAATGAACGAGTTAGACTTGGCTTTTTATCTAAAAGAGGAACAGAAGACGGCGCTCGAATCGTTCCTTTGCAAGAAGGGCATTTTTGCTGTTTTGCCGACCGGATACAGCAAGAGTCTAATCTACCAGTTAGCTCCGCTGGTAGCTAAGGGTATGGGGCTTATTGTTGTGATTGGTCGTAGTGTTATCCAATTGCGTGCAGTGAGATTTTCAAATGCATGCTTGGTGCCGCCCCTCGAGCTGGCCGATTTTCAGTAGTCGATACCAGACCATTAATCTTTCAGATTTAGGTCTGGATTTTCAGGCTAGTTGACAGACACGTTACAGCGAGACAAAAACAATGACTGTATTTGCATCAAAGCCTTCAGAGTTGGCAATTTGTATAGTTGTTCGTTTTGTGAAATGAATGAATGAATGAATGAATCGTGTGTGTTTTTCCCCACACTTGGTCCCAAAGCGGGCCGGTACAGGAGGCTGTTGCTAAGTTATCATCATGTTACTCTGTAACCACTTGCTTTTTTAACCAACACAAAATAGGTGTCATTTAAAAAATCTTAGGAGTTTGGTATTACAGTGAATATAAGGAACTCTTAAGAGTTTTTTATTTATTTAAATTTGCTAAAATATTAGCAAATTATTCGCACCATTTTCATAGCATGAAAAAATGTCTACCTTCAGGTTGTAAGGGGTTAAACTACCGTGAAATTAAATTAAATTGAAAAGCTTGTTCAGTTGAAAGATACAGTTGATAATGATCAGGAGCACCCTACAATACACCGAACTGAAAATTAATGAACTGTTTAGGCTCTAGAAGCTTCTGAGATGCCTCTAATAAGATACATTATTAGGATGTTCCTAATGCATTCATAATGGCTCAGCTGCAGTAAAATCAGTTGCATGTTCTTAAAAATAATTGTATACTACATTGCAATATTTATCTTTTCATAATTGCTGCTTTAAACAATACAATGGTTTAAAACATCTGGCAAACAAATTGACGTTATGCCATTTGTTCTGAATTTTAGCTTTTAAATGTGCAAGGAGGAAAGTATTTTAAAGTATTATAACTATACTTACTACTATTTTTTACTGGTAAAAAGTGTATTACAGATATACATATATATATATATATATATATATATATATATATATATATATATATATATATATTTGTAATACACTTTTTACCAGTTCGATCTTTAAAAAAAATTGTTTAACTATCTATCTATATCTATATCTATATATTACATTTATATATCTATCTATCTATATCTATCTATATCTATATCTATCTATCTATCTATCTATCTATCTATCTATCTATCTATCTATCTATATATATATATAGTGTGTGTGTGTGTGTGTGTGTGTATACATACATATATATAAAGAATACATATAAATACACTTTTATGTCTTATGCTCACCAAGGCTGCATTTATTTGATCAAAATACAATAATCTTTTTATTGTTGTTTACAATAAAACAACAATAAACAAAAAAAAATTTCAGGATTCTTTGATGAATAAAAAGTTCAAATTTTTTTTTATTACATTATAAATGTCTTTCAATCAATTTGATGCATCCATGTTGAATAAAAGTATTTTTTTTTCTTACAAAAACATCTTTGAAAGGTAGTGTAAATAAATACTATATTAATATATTAATACAATTCCACTCCATTATATGTATATAGGCCTCATAGACAGTGTCATAAGTGTTAGATATTTTTATTAGTAATATAATGCACACCCTGTTCAAAATATATAAATAGCAAAAATAAGTATGACATTTATTTTCTTTTGAACAGTAGTTAGCTGTTCAACCTTCTGTCCAACCAGAGGTGTTCACGGTGCCCAGATTGCAGTGGCTAAATCCATATTTATAGACAGGAGGGGGGAGCGGGCAGGGGGCGGCAGCGGGAGTGAAGGGGGATATAGATTCCACTCGAAAAAGTACGGAAGACAATTTGGCGCAACATTTTGTTTTGCTCAGCCTGGCCGCTGTGCCAGGAGATGATTTGAGTGTTGGTTATTTTTCACAAGAGTATGTGATTGCACAAAAAAGTACATGCTAAACAGAGGCAGATGGTGGCAGATGGGGAAGGTTGGAAGAAGGTGGCTGGGAAACCTGGAAATCTATACTGCCGTACTGGTGTAAAAATAACAGAGCACAGCCTGAGCCAAGTTCTGGAGATGCAAAGTAGAGGGGGATTAAAGAGAGAGAGAGAGAGAGAGGGAGAGAGAGAGAAGAAAGAGAGAGAGAGTGTGAAAGATATTTTGAGGAAAAAAATATATTTTCTTTTAGGGTTACAGAAGTAAAACTGGAATAGTTTCGCTTAAATTTAGCCCTCGCCAAATGTTTTAAGTGTTAATGAGAATGAATGAAGATACATTTACAGAAATACTTCTCTAATAGCCGATGGTTTTCACAAGCTCTGTCATCTGTCATCGAGTTCTCATCTGTCATATCTTCAGCATTTAGTAATTACAGTGCTTCTGCAGCATGTTTGCTACCAATAAAACATATCGCTGTTTTCCAGGTGTGATTCAGAGCACATTAGTTTTCTCTAAATGAGCCTACAGGACGTGCGTTTGTCAGCATGCAGGTGTGGCTAGCGTTCGTCGTCTTGTGGGATGCGTACAGGTGCGTAGCAGCAGGTAAGCGTGGATACCGTGATCTGTGCGTGTTTACAGTATGTGTGCATACATTTGTATGCACTTTGCACACCCATCTCTGTGCATATGCGCAAGCGTCTTCGTGTAGCCCGGCCAAAGTGGGATAAGCTCATGGAGGCTGTCTGTTCCACTGCCCTGCTGGGGAACTGGGCTGGTGGAGCCACAGGCTCTCTGTCCCATCCCTCCCCGTCCAGTCTTGCCAAGGGCCCAGTCCTGGGAGCAGCAGCCCTGCCACATGGCTGTCCGAGCAGGGGCCTGTTCCTCCCCTGCGGCCGCTCCTACTCGCCTGTGGCTCTGGAACAGGGAGACCCCAACTGGCTCTGTGTGCATTAATCGCATCCCCGCCTGCAGCCGAGCTGCTCACGTACACTCCCAGGACAAACAGCACAATCCGGCCATACGTGCAACACACACACATGAACAGTGCTTGAGCTCCTGTTTGCTTCCAGAACACACAGTCCTGTCCTGTCTTCGCATAGACGTGCACAAACACACCCATTCTGTCTGTGTAATTCAAACACATTTTAACTCGTTCTCACAATTAAAGCAATTACTTTTATGAAAAGCACTCTTAACTGGGAAAAAAAGTCAATGTAATGCACATGAACTTCACTGTATGAAGCAGCTGCAACCGAAATATGATGAAAGATGCTCAGTAAATAATTCAGTTAATAATGAATAATAATAATAATAATAATAATAATAATTTTCCACCATGTAATATAGTTGAAATCAAACATTGCACAATGTACCTGTACTTTTCAGCACATTTGATATGACATTTATTTATTCCACTAAGTAACATACACTACTGTTCAAAAGTTTGAGGTCGGTAAAATTCGTTTTTGAAAGAAGTTTTTAATGCTCACCAAGACTGCATTTATTTAATTAAACTACTGTAAAAGCAGTAATATTGTGAAATATTGTCACAATTTAAAATAACTATTCTATTTGAATATATATATATTTAAAGTGTCATTAATTCCAGTGATGGCAAGGCTGAATTTTCAGCATCATTACTCCAGTCTTCAGTGTCACATGATCCTTCAGAAATCATTATCATATGCTGATTTGCGGTTCAAGAAACATTTCTTATTATTATTAATGTTGAAAGCAGTTGTGCTGCTTAATATTTTTGCTTAATATTTTCTGTATATTTTCAGGTTTCTTTGATCAATAGAAATTTCAAAAGAACAGCATCGTTACCGTCACCTTTTTTAAATACATTTTCTTAACTGTTAAAGAAAAGTATTAATTTCTTACTGATCCCAAACTTTTGAACGGTAATGTAGTTTAAAACACACAATGTGCTATGTACCATTCAGCACATTTGATCTGACATTAATATGTGGCATAGTCATATACACCCATCTCACTGTATGGAGGTTGTTAGCGCTGCTTCCACACATGGACGTTCATATTGTGCTCCCTAATCAGACGGAGTAATGAAAGCTGCTGTTGTCTCTGCCTGTTTTTAAAGATCAGAAAGGAGACATCATTATAACACCACTCTGAGCATATGGTTAACTGGCTTTGTGCCAGCCAGCCTTGTCATTAGTCAGACGTATTAATCACGACTCTCTGCTCTGAAGAGCTCTTCTCCATCGCTCACTAACTCCAGCCACCTTGTTTCTGCCACCTAGACTTTAAGAGCTACCGGTAAGGTGTGTATGAGCATCCTCGGTAATTGGGGCCCGGGATGCTTGCCCAAAAGCACAGCTTTGATCCAACGATATCAGGCTTTTAGGACTGTGCTTCCAGGTTCCAACTGTATCCTGTGCTGGACCTTTGACCCGATACACTGGTGCAGAATGAACGTTCAGTTGCTTTTATCAGTCTAGAGCTGATGGGCCAGAGAGAGAGAGCTGGCTTGCACTGATATGATTTTGGTGATGAGAAGCACTACAATAAGAGTGTGTGAAGTGCTGCCATTATCAGCTACTCATATTCATATATTAGCAGTTGTTCATAACTGCCATTCATTTTGAAACTCTCAGTTGAAATGACTGTTATGGACATGAAATTGATTCAATGTTATGTTACATGGATGGACGGATGGATGGTCTGACGAATTGATAGATATATAGAATGATTGACAGATGGATGGGCCGATAGATAGAAACATAGATGGATGGGTGGATGGATATACAGGTGGATGGATGGATATACTTATAGATGATTGGATGGATGGATGGATGGATGGATATACTTATAGATGATTGAGTGGGTGGATGGATGGATGAATGGATGGATGGATGGATATACTTATAGATGATTGGGTGGGTGGATGGATGGATGGATGGATGGATGGATGGATAGATAGATAGATAGATAGATAGATAGATAGATAGATAGATAGATAGATAGGGATATACATACAGATAGATAGATGGATGGGTGGATGGATGGATTTTAGAATGCATTACCTGTGTTAAATTTATTCCAAACGCAAATTCCTCTTTCTGTCATTGAAATTCCAATTCAGCTTCTGTGGGGTGTGGCCAATTATATTCAAATTCACACTCAAGAGTTAAAAGGGAGACAGTTCTTAAGATCTGAATCTTCCACAGCAATGGTCCACTTTTGGTCCAATTTTTAAAAGCCTTTTGAGTTTCTATCCATGATTAAATGTTAAACAGGTGAACCCTTTAACACATTTAACATTCAATAATGCGATTTTCTCTCTGAGATTTCTTTCTTGAGTCCTGATACATTTTGGGATCCACCGTTGATATTTTGAGGGGCGATCATGAATGCTTTCATGCAGGAATGTTTGTGTATGTGTCTTCAGGTTCTGGAGGACAATGATTACGGTCGTGCGGTGGACTGGTGGGGTCTTGGTGTGGTCATGTATGAGATGATGTGTGGCCGACTGCCTTTCTACAATCAGGACCATGAGAAGCTCTTCGAGCTCATTCTAATGGAGGACATCAAGTTCCCCAGGACGCTTTCTGCTGATGCCAAGTCCCTGCTGTCAGGTCTGCTCATCAAAGATCCCAATAAGAGGTATAAACCGCACACCTGGTCTAACCCAGAAACCCAGATTCATCACAATGATTTCTTTATACATTTCAACAGTTTTTTTTCTATATTTCACTTATTTAGACAGGAACTGGTGTAAAATCATCAGTTGTCTTCTGACTAAATACATATTTCCTTTCCTTTATTTTTTTCTGTCAGACTTGGTGGAGGTCCGGATGATGCTAAGGAAATTATGCGACATAGTTTCTTTACTGGAATTGACTGGCAGGATGTCTATGACAAAAAGGTAACTTAGAATTTATGCTGTCCTGCATTTCCCACTACACATAAAGATGCACTCAGTGTTTTTACGTTGTGCTGGATATTGAAGTCCACCTCTGCATTACAGTAAAAATGTATGGGCCCCATCATACACCCAGTGCAATACAGCGTCAGGCGCGAGGCAAGTGTTTTTTGCTAGTTTCAGCCCGACGCAGTTATCATTTTCACGTACTGCGCCACGTTGTTTAAATAGCAAATGCATTTGTGCCCATGGGCGTGCTGGTCTGAAAACGAGGTGTGTTCAGGCGGATTGATGACGCTTTGCTATTTTGAGGCAACTGAAATAGACTGCGCCATTGACCAATTGAAACCTGGTCTAAAGTCAATGGCGCAACTTTAATTTTTTTTTTTATTTAAAGAGCGCGTTAGTAATATGTGCCTATAGGTGGATGCACAACGCGTGTACACTTTGTCCCGTAGATGGTCTGCTTACGCGCTTTAACCTCGTGCACAAGCAGATCTGTTTCCTCGCTAGAGAAGCGTTCAGTTTTTCCGCTTGCAAATTCGACCATGTGAATAGCGAATCCACCATGGCGCAAACTGGCTTTTAAAGGGAATGGGAGATGAGACTCTGATTGTTTTATTGCACGTTACGCCCAAAACACTCATTAAGAGAATAGGGACAACCCTTTTAGGCCATGTGCCGGGCGCGCCGACCATTTCTCCCGTCGTTAAACTAGCAAAAGTGGATTCGGACCCCTTGCGCCGTGCACTTTAGACCATGCGCTTAGATAAAATAGGGCCCTATATCTCAGAATTGGGTTTTATATGTCATAATTTGATTTTCTTTCTTATTTCATGCTTTGGTTTTTTTTTTCAATTGTAAAAATGTTCTATTAATTTCTTTGTGTAAAACTTTTTAATGGAGAAACATTAAATAGTTCATTGTGTGTACACAACAAAATACTTTTAATGGTACATGTTAAAACAGAGGTTATGTGTGACTCAATGTTATAATAGGTCACTGTCACTTAAACTGCCTTCTCGAATAACACAATGGCTGGCAGAGGAGGTGCGGTTCAGAGGCGTTAGATTGAGCCCTCCAGCTCGCCACACTCTATGCAGTGTCAGATCTGCACAAACAGGTGCTTCATCCCCCTCTCTTCCTTCCTCAGCTGATACCTCCCTTCAAGCCTCAGGTGTCGTCAGAGACAGATACCAGATATTTCGATGAAGAGTTCACAGCTCAGACGATTACAATAACCCCTCCTGAAAAATGTGAGTTTGTCTCTGCATACATTGGCAATTCTGTAACGATATAAAAGTGCATTCAGAAAACATACTGGCTTCATGTTGTATTGTGCTGAATTAATTATCTTCTCAGTGGTGAGAGGTATGCTGTGTACTGGAAAATATTTGTTTGGCACAAATCAAGATCGCCTGAAAACTACGGGTGTTACTTTTTGTTCGCACATAATATTGTTTAAGAAGGTTTGTGAAGAAGTTATCTGGTTATATTCGTATTATTCAGTACATTTCATCTGATCTTCATCTCACATGCACTGACCCGGACAGAATCTGGAGAATAATAGATTTAAAGATGTTACCAGAGCTTGAAAAGCATTTTCAAATTAGCCAAGATATGTTTTACATTTATAGAATTTTAGTAATGACATATTTTAGGAAGTCTGAGATTTCTGCATTCTGAGTGGGCTTGGAAATGTATACTTTTATTCAGCAAGGTTGCATCAAATTGATCAAAAGTGACAGTACAGACATTTGTAATGTTACAAAAGATTTCTACTTCAAATAAATGCTGTCATTTTGAACTTTTTATTGATCAAATAATCCTGAATAAAATGTATCAGTTTCCGCAAACACATTAAGCAGCACAACTGTTTTCAGTATCAATAATAATAATAAGAAGAAATGTTTCTTGAGCAGCATATGAAAATTGAAAAAAAAGAAGAAAAAAAAATCAGCTTTTCCATCAAGGAATAAATTACATTTTATAATATATTGAAATAGAAAACTGCTATTTTAAATTGTAATAATATTTCACAATATTACAGTTTTTGACTGTATTGTTTATTAAAAAAATGCAGCATTGGTGAGCAGAGGAGATAAACATTAAAAACATCTTTCTGACCCCAAACTTATACTGTACTGTAGAACTGTAGTGTATACTTGACCTTTTGTCTGTTAATACGTAAACTTGTTGAAAATGTTTTTTTTATTAATTTTTTTATGTTTTGTAAACCAACATAAATGCTAATCACTTATTACATGTGTTTTAAACTTGATCTCCCCCCCCCCCCTTTCTTCATTTTAGACATCCTTATACAGCTAGTATGGTTGTTGATGGTAGCTAATAGAATAGGGAGGAATTTGGAATTTCCCTCATTTTTTCATCATCAACGTTGACCGTATAAACATTTATTAAATGAAATGCTAATCAAAAATGTTTTGAGCAGTTTTTGTGCTTAAGCTGCAAATAATGGTTACTCTACTTCCAATCAACTCTTCTGAATGCTAAATTAAATAGGTTTAGAGAGTGTGAGGTGAAACTAAGGCAGTGATATTTTCAATATCAAAGTCAAAGCTTATAGAAGGTCTAGTCGATATTTAGGATGTGTGGGATGAATAAAATGTTGTCTTCATCACCCTTTTAATAAAAGTAACAACCTTGTTTTCGCCTGCAAACTTCCACAGACTCCATATTCAACAGCTTGTTTTCTGGAAGTGTGTGGGTGCCAATTTTTTTGGCATATTGCAGGCTTTTTTGTGACCCGACGGAAAGTGTAAAAGTGGCTCAGATAAAGTTTTCTTCTCAGCTAACTGCATCAAATATTTTATTTGCATAGGCTTGGCTGAAAATGACCGGTAACAATAGCCTAGCCCCCCTCCTGACCGATTGTCCCTGTGCCCTTCTCCTCAGTCGACGAAGATGGGATGGATTGCATGGACAACGAGCGACGGCCACACTTCCCCCAGTTCTCCTACTCCGCCAGCGGGAGAGAGTGAGCGCCACGCAGCCGAAACTGCCTCATCCTCATCAAGGTCACCACTGGAACAAATTAGGTCTTCAGCTTCTAACAGCCCCGGCCCTGTTGACCCTCCATCGTCCATCTTGGTTCTTTCATTTGTTTAGCTAGACCAATGGAAACTCCTGATTTAGGGTGATGGGAATTTGCACGTGGGGTCGGACCGAGGTCCAGCCCGCTCAAACGTCCTCACAGCTCCAGCCCAAAGGTTGGGTCGAGATGGGAGAACTTTAGCTGTTTGTTAGGAGTTTTGTATTTATTGTGTTTCTCTCTTTTGGTTTGAGATGTTGCTCCACATTCATTGCTTTCTCAATGGGAACTGGTATCAAGTTGTTTGACACATCCGTTCAGTTCAGATGAAAACGTAAAACTGCATGGCTTAGAGATTCACATGGGTTTTACGATTCCAATCTCTCGGGTACATGTAGTATAACTACACACAATCGCTTTTGTTTTTGTTACTGTTATATAAAGTTAAAACTGCCATAAACGGTTTACTCAGGCTTCACAGAGGATATCTGTGTTCAACTCAGTCACCAGGACTAGCTTTACCCCTCATCATTCCACAAAACAGTATTCCTTCAGATAAAGCCCTGTGAACCTGAGCTATGCAGTCACTAAAACTACCCTCAGATTATTTCGACCATAAATGTATTTACGGAAGGCTTTATTTCTCAGTGTTTTATGGAAAAGATGGCATGTTTGACTGATGTGGAATGTTTTATGCAGTGATGATCAGAATGAATTCCCCAAAAGCCCAAACTTCTTTGTAAGAAACCCTTTCCACTCAACGCTCAATATTGCAATCACAGTATAACATAAAAAAAAACAGCATTAATGAAAAGAATTGCAGGAAGCACTGTTTTATGTGTTATGAAAAAAAAAAAAAGTGATTTAAAAAAAAATATATATATATTTAAGCAAATTTAACTTATTCTTTTCTTTTTGTTTGTTTGTCCTCTCGTCTATTAAGAGTGCTTTTTAAGTCTCCTTTTTTGAATGAAACAAATGCACCTAAAAAAGGCTTACGAATGTAGACGGGTCAATGCAAAGGCCTCGGTTTGTTTTCCCTGAACCGTTTTCTTTTCACACCAGTGTAGTGTCGTTCTCAAGGGAGTTTCATTACTCTCCTCTATATTGTGAGCAGTCTTGAGTGATGTTGAAATGTGTTGCTTGTCTTTCCACCACTGAAAGGGCTGTAAAAGACCACACTGATTCATTCAGCTGTCCTCTGGCGGTACGTTACTGTATGTGAAGTCCGTAACAGAGCAGGACACGCTCGAGCATTTCAACACAACAAAGAATCATTTTGTTTAATTGTAGGTATAGACAAGTTAAATCAGGGTTTCTGTGGGTCTTAAAAAGTCTTAATTCACCCTTACACAAATTAAGGCCTTAAAAAGGTCTTAAATCAAAGCAGAAAGTCTTCAATTCAATGAGGTTGCATTGCAAAAAATGAATATCTTCCTCTGCACTGTTTTCCGATGCGCATATCTAAACGTCTTTGATGCTTTTACTTGAGAGGCAATGTCTTGAAAACATTTAAATGAGTATAATATACTTAACTCATTGACAGATATTTGTTCTTGTTTTAATTATAAACTCATTTTGTAGTTGCTGTCCAGTAAATGCATCTTGATTTAAGAATCCTTGTCGAGTTTCACTGGAAACCGAGGAACATCACTTTTGTGCGGTGCGATCAGAAGTTACAGTAAAAGTTATTGACATGTTTGGAGCATGTGGTTTGGAGCAGAGCTATATTGTAAAACGAATTAAAAGGTAGTGGATATCTGTTGGAAGTCGCATTTTCAAACTCTGAAGTGTTGCTAATAGAACTCATTACTTGGTCTTAAATTGACCTGCAGAAACCCTGTAAATGCTATTTTGAGCGTTAACGTGCTTCGCTACATCTAATATCATGATCGCATTCCTTCCTAGAATACTATGGTACGCAAATCGAATCCTTCCATCATGGACCCGTACGACCATATCAAATATTAGCTTACAAATTCTTCGATGAGCATTGAACATTTATGAGTGAAAATGTTTCTGGTTGCAGATTGAGGATTGAATTGACTGAAGCTTGCTAGGATAGTGGTGAATGAGTTCAGATGGACAGAATTCTTTAAATGAGATCAAAGGGAAATATCTAGATTATCGAGTAATAATGTGATATATGCAGTACATTTCTTGATGGTGTTCGGCAATAAAAGTCTGTCCCGTGGTGTTTATTTTCAGAGCGTGAAGATGGCGTATGTGCATGTTTAATGTGTTCTTTTAATTTGGGCAGGAATGGAAAGAAATGTGGCCCAGCGCAGCCCCTGTATGAGAATTTTCGTACTAAGGCGGGACATTAATGAAGAGGGAAGTGATTTACATGAAAAGTGAAGTAGAACAAGGTTTGATAGAGTGAGAGTTTCTTGCATGTGTGTTAAGGACTGATGTGGATTTGATGACGAGTGCTCAAGGACGATTCGGAAAGTTTCTGTCCACATCCCTCACGGCGAACAGAGCTTTCTGCCTGCATTGATTGTGAGCATTGTTGATTTTCCAGTGGTGTGATGTAGCATGGTACCGTTGAGCTCGAGGATGTTCTTGTGTTTAAAACTGTGATGTCCAACCCAATAATGTTTTCTGATAGCACAGCTGTGGTACTGCGGGAAGATTCGCCGTTTGTGTCATTCTCTGTCTTCCAACTTTAGATCATTCCTTGCCTTTTTCTGATTTCATTTATTTATTGTTTGAGAGCGAGAGAAAGATAAAGAGAGAGAAAAGATTATTAATGCCACTACCTGATATAATTGAATAGGCTTGTACTGCTGAATGTCTTCTTTTATTACCTTTTTTTTATTTATCAGAGAATAACTTGAACATTTTTCAAGATTTTGTTTCTCGTTTTACATTTTCTGATTAGGTAACATTTACGAATTTGAATAGAGAGATGAAAGCACTCATTTTGTATTTCCTTGTTTGCTCTTTTATTTTCGCTTTTTAACTTTAGATAAACTGATTTGTAATTGTACGACTATTTAATCATACTGTGACGCTGTTCATCCATTTCATCGTCTTTAATATGCACTTGTTGAGGGACTTTTCCTCGAGACATGGAGAGGCAGAGAATGTTGTGCATTGGGGCGGCGGTACCTTGCATGTGAAATGCGTTCATTGGGAATACTTCATTTAAACAGCAGAAGGGCCTTTGGCTTTGGCCAAATCAATCATACACTTTTGTAACTCCATATTTTAACACTTGGCTTTGTATCTGCCTGTAGTAGCACTTTCATACCCATTGCTCTTTTTATATAGCTCAGCATAAGGAAATAAGGTCCATGCTTTGGGAGAGAAAAAAAAAAAAGAAGAAAATACTTGAAAGCACAGATTCGCGCCTCATAGACCTCATGCTACTTTACTTTTCTGAGTGATTGTGCTCTGTAATATGTAACAGCGTGGATGCAGATAGACGTGAAACGCTGCCAGGAGAACACAACCTTTGCCTGGTGACAGACAGACTAACGTTTCCCGAGATTTCCTAATGCGCTAGTGTTGTAGAAAAGCTGATCTGTACCAGTGTCACCACTTCAAGAGTTTCAGAGGACAATAAAGACCCAACCTAAAGTCATTCCTCCCTGAATACTGAACTAGTGTGAGGAAGGGACCCATGGAGACCCATCCCTCCTAAGCGCACCTCAGCGTGCCACTGCTGCTACTGTTTGTACTGTCTACAACAGACTTTCTCTATATCGCGCTCCTGGTAGTGTATTATGAATGAGCATGAATTGTAAAGTATTTATTTAAAAACAAAAGACAAATCTTAAAAAAACAAAAAAAAAACACACACATTTTATGTCCATGTAGCTTTAGAGTTTGTGACATTTCTTGACCTCGCTAGCTCTGTCATTAGATCCATGTTGAGAACTAGTCATGTGGTTAAGAATTTTACATGGAAGGGATTAACACAGAAAAAATATAAAAATAAAGAAGAACTGTAATACCATCCATCATATTAAATAATAATGAAAAAAAAAGATTATAGGTCCCACGTGGATGTTGAAAGCTTATCTGCAAGAAACTGTTTTTGTACACTGTACATCCTAGTATTTTTACACGTAAATGTATATGATAGGGATGCACATTATTTTCCTTCTTACAGACTGCTTAAATAAAGCACTGTCAATCTGCTTTGGGTTGAGTCGTGTCTGTTTGACTTAACGTTCATGATTCATCATTACACACCTCAGAACCCGCTGATGGATTTACAATCAACATTCAGATGTTAGGAAATCATTTATAGATGTTTGAATTGACACTTTACAAAAAGTATTTTTTTTAAAACAACATTAAATAATAGTAAAGGTCCCTGTTTTAAAAAATAAAGTTGATTATTTATATATATATATATATATATATATATATATATATTTTTTTTTTTTATTATTATGAATAAAATAAATACATAAAGATACAGTACCTATAACTTATCGTAGTACTTCAATCTTTACTTTTCATTATGTGGAATGTGTTATAATGATTTAAGTAAACTTGTGGGAACAGCAGTGATGATCACATGACCCCATGGAGATGCCCTCACGTGGTCACAGTGTCCATTCTTTTCTCAACATGCACCGGGGGAGAAATGGACGCAGAAGAGACGAAACACTGTACCACTATAATCATCTCAGCAGAATAAGAAGAATGAACCACACTGTCGTCTTCTATCTCATGGCGCTTTCATTTACTTCAGTTCATTTCTAATTGACCTTGTATAATCATCTCTCTTGCGGTCTGAAGGCTTCAGTGTGGCGGTCAGCGAGGCAGCATGTGGGTGTTCTTAGACAAAATACCAGAGGGAGAGTCTGAATTACTAACTCGTTCTAATAACAAAACAACAGCATGGTAGTATTAACAGAGCCGAAAGCGCCGGCGCTTTGCGGAGCATCACTCCATTTGCAATAATCTCCAACGAATGTCAGCATTCTGCGATTCGCTGTCTGTTGCTGACGTGCCTCTAGCAGCAATCTGGATGAGCATCTGTGGGCGCCTAGTGTAGCGTGATGTGCAGCCATGACTACCAGCTGCTGTGGTGCTGCTGCGCGCGCGCGCGCGTGTGTGTGTGTGTGTGTGTGTGCTTCGCTCTCTCAGAAACACATTCAGGTCAGATTTTACTACAAAATCAAAAGATTCAAAAACATTTATATCCAGCATGAATACAATTTTTAAAGGCATTGTTACCTTTTTGAATGCAATAAGATGAATTCTCATTAAAGCTACACTGTGTAATTTTTAAGTTCATTCTTTTCGTTCTTTCAAAATATGTGCTCATTCATGTGTAATTACTTACACAAACTAATCAAGTATTCTCGTAAGAGCAGAATCTGCCATTCAGAATACATACGAGCGAGTCGCTCGAATGGCGGAAGCCATGTTGCGCCTCCATCTTGAAAATACATTAGCCAAAGAGGGACATACCTGGAAATTCAAGCTTCGCCTTTCGCGCTTTTTCACTCAGTGGCACCGTGACGAATGCGAGGGGGAGATTACTCGCGACTGCCGGTGTTGTGCCGAATTTCGACCCCCTGCCAAATTATTACCCCCCTCGTTGAAGTCAGTACCTGATTGCCTAATCCTAACCCCTCCCCCACAACTAAGCCTAAACCTACCAATGCTAGGGGGTAATAATTTGGCGGGGGTCGAAATTCGGCACAACA
This sequence comes from Rutilus rutilus, assembly GCF_951802725.1. Classification (NCBI taxonomy): domain Eukaryota; kingdom Metazoa; phylum Chordata; class Actinopteri; order Cypriniformes; family Leuciscidae; genus Rutilus; species Rutilus rutilus. Next base: position 9,886,775 of record NC_140225.1, read on the forward strand.
CCTGTAGATTTGAAAGCCTGATAAAAATAGAGGATCACGCCTATTCTCAAGGACATGTAACAGTAGGCGTGTTTCCATTACAGATTTGCGTAAAACTTTTTTTTTTCTAAATGTCGGCAAAAAACTATTGCGAAATGACGGCGTTTCCATTAACCGATGTTATGCGACTAAAACTTCATTTTTTCCTCTCGCGATAAGTCATTCCAAAAATCATGGCAACGGACGTTGGTAAGTTTATATCCCAGCCACTGCACTGGCCATTATTATTAATCTAAGGAGACGTCCTGGGTGTTTCTCCCTCATTTCTGCCTCGAGGTCTTGATTGTGACATTTCTTTGAGGTTTAGAATCCAGTATCTCGTCTTCTGTCCAAACATACCGTGTCATCTACGTCAGGTGACCTGTAAATGCCAAAAACTGTTTCCATTGCTGTTTTGCGAAATATTTCTTTTTCGAATTACCTGAAAAACCACCTCATGCGTGTGTAAAAAAAAAAAGTTGTGATAAATGGGAGTTTTTGCGAAATTGACGTGTTTCCATTGGGCGTATTTTCACTTTGCGCAATTTGGGTAATGGAAACGCGGCTAGAGTCGCCAAGGAAGCGAAAGAGAGACAGGCAAATCAACAAGACCAAAGAGCATATTGGAGTGGCTTTTCCAAGATGGAAAGAGCTCATGAGGAGCAAGGATTCGACAGGTAGTTCAGCCTATTTGTGTAAATTTGAAGTTTTAGAGTTGCTTGGCTAAGCATGGTTGTGCATAACGCTAGAACGACGTCTAGGATACTTTTCTATAATAATACGGCCACTGTAGGAGTTAAAACGCCCTCGGAATGGGAGTGGCTAGAAAGTAATATTCAGTTGGTAGTCATATACAATTTCACCGCTAGATGGGAGACAATCTTATACAGTGTAGCTTTAACACAAAGCATCCAGATCTTTAACATTTTTATTTTTTCCCAATGATTATTCTTATTAGATGTCATGACTGTATTACAGGTATTTTGCAATATGACATTTTAAGAAAGTTTTAAATTATAATCACTGTACAACAAATTCTGCCATCATGTATAGATACTTTACAAATAATATATGAACTCATATTTCCACGCATTTTTTGGTTGTTTAAAAGCAAAGGCTCTGTTCTTTCTTTTGATATATTGCATGTTCAGATATTCATACAACAAAATATTCTGGGGGCCATGAAAGTTTTCTGAAAATGATCAAAAATGGCGCTGACTGGCAACTTAAAAAAAATGCTGGCGAGCTCAATTCATATGTCAATTCATAGGTTTACGATCTCTTTAATGTGAACTTTCTGAAGCATCGAAGTGGTAGTTGCGTTGCTGACAATGGAGGAACAGAAATCTCTCAGATTTAATAAAAAAGTATCTTCATTTGTGTTCCGAAGATAAAACGAAAATCTGGAGCGACATCACGGTGAGTAATTACTGACACAAGTTTCATTTGTGAGTGAACTATCCCCTTAACATAAAAAAGAGAGTGAGGTAAGATGTAAATAGCGAAACATTTAAAACATGTCAACTGTTTTATGATAGAAATGTTTTATCTTCCAAGCTGGGTTTTTTTTGTGTGTGTAGTTTTTGAATTTTCTCCAATGGCTTTAAGACAGATAGTGGACAGATGACAAGAAATGATTTTTTTTTCTTATATTAATTTCAAAAAGGGACTTTAATCAACATTCATGAACCCAAAGGCTAATTTTCATTGGTAGTCCCTTTGCCAGATGTTATTAGGCATAAAATAAATGACAACAACAATAATAATTTATTGACCAAAAATGATAAACAACTCTGTAAAATACAGTTAAATGCCACATGTTATACAATAAGTTAATAATAATAAAAAAAGGGGGAAAATACGATGTTATGTGTTGTTCTGACAAAAAGAAAGTGATGAAGTTCTGAAACGTATTGACTTGAACCTGCATCTCCGTGGCTCAGCATGTCTGAAAAGTATGGCATATGACGTGCAAGTACTTTACAAATAATGTATAAATTAAAATATATTAGTTATAACTGAATCTACAATACTGGGTGGGAAGAATACTTTGCATTACAGTAATGTGAGTGGTGTGAAATGGAAGTTCTACAGCAGCAGAGACTGACCTGGACCTGCTCCTGCATGAGCTGCTTCTGTCTGCTGAGGAGCTGCAGAACCTGCTGAGAACTGGCCTGACAGTGCTGGTCCAGCTGCTGCAGTCTGACAAAACACACACACACATCGACAGTGAGCTTCAGAGAGCTGGCCTGACAGTGCTGGTCCAGCTGCTGCAGTCTGACAAAACACACACACACATCGACAGTGAGCTTCAGAGAGCTGGCCTGACAGTGCTGGTCCAGCTGCTGCAGTCTGACAAAACACACACACACACACACACACACACACACATCGACAGTGAGCTTCAGAGAGCTGGCCTGATAGTGCTGGTCCAGCTGCTGCAGTCTGACAAAACACACACACACACACACACACACACACACACACATCGACAGTGAGCTTCAGAGAACTGGCCTGACAGTGCTGGTCCAGCTGCTGCAGTCTGACAAAACACACACACACACACACACACACACACACATCGAGACTGAGCTTCAGAGAGCTGGCCTGACAGTGCTGGTCCAGCTGCTGCAGTCTGACAAAACACACACACACACACACACACACACACACACACACACACACACACACACACATCGAAACTGAGCTTCAGAGAGCTGGCCTGACAGTGCTGGTCCAGCTGCTGCAGTCTGACAAAACACACACACACACAGACTGAGCTTCAGAGAGATGGCTGCTTTTCAACAGCATGTTCTGAATTTTGGGATGTTTGTTGAGAGAAGAGCAGAATTGTCTGTCAAAAATCGTTTGTCTGTTAAAGGGTAGTTTTCACTAAGTGAACATTCAACAGATTATCATTAACTTAAAAGGGATGGTGCACCCAAAAAATGAAAATTCATCCATTATATTTTCATTTGTTTATTATGACTTTTTTCCCCCTTGTAACACATAAAAATGGCAATGTATCAGAATGTCTAAGTTTCTTTTCCATACATTAGTAAACAACTGGAGCCGGAGCCATTAATGTTCCATAAAGTCACTCATACATTTGCCAGGGACCTATGAATGGCTTACTCTGTCCACATGGAGCAAGTACAGACCTTAGTCATGTTAGACGGCATGTATCATTTTACGTGAAATGAAAACAAGGCTAGTCTTTTCAATGGCATGCACTGTATAAAGGTCCTAGATCATGTCATTTTCGGAACTCAACTGTTTTATGGAGTTTTGGACTACTTTTGGAAAGATGTTACGTCAGCTGAACAATAGGTATGTTGTTAAAAAAAAACAATAGAATCCGTTGAACACACTGTAATTCTATCCCTCACAGTCCCGGTTTCATTACGGTCAGATAAGAAATATGGTGCTATCCTGACTAAGGTTTAAAAAAATGACATACAAATGACACGATTCAGTATTATGTCCATGTGCTACTGTACAGGATTCCAACAGAAGTGAATATAGAGTACTACTCTTGTTGACTAGTGCCAGATCCATTTTTAAAGCCTCTCTGTGTCTGGTGAAACAGTGTTTCTGCCTTTCACAATAATTGTCATTCACCTCTGATTCCTTAAATCCCATTTTATTTGGGAGTGTGAGCAGAATAGTTCTCCTGCCTGCACCAGACAGCTTGTTCCTGTCCTCGGGCCTCAGTCTCGAGCGCTGTTCTTTTGTCATCCTTTGATTCCTCTGCTGGCCTTCCTAGCGTGAGCTGGACAGGGCTGATCTCAGGGCTGTGGTGGGCATCCTGTCCCATGCTCAGGCCCTGCTGTTTCGGGAGCTGGCGCCACTGCTGCCGCCCACCTCCAGAGTCTGGCAGCGCTCTGACACTGGCCCTAACCTCCTCCTCACACTATTTAATCCAAATGTTCTTCTGTATTAGTGCACTCATCCGAAACTTTATCCACAATTTTTGCTGTTCTTCAGGTCTTTCACAAAGGACCATTCATCTGCCATTGTTTACCAAAATAAGAAATAGAAGAATAATAAAAACTTGCGAGAGCCGCAAGGACATCTCCATTATTTGTAAACCCGTTTAAGCTCTGTTAGTGGACCATCTGCTTTTTTGACACAGGGTTTTCTTTTCTTCTCGGAATGCATGAGATTTATTGTTTGATACTGATTCAGTATTAGTAAAAAAACAATCATTAATATGTAGCTAGAAAAACACACCCTAATCACTCAAAGAGAACATGCATAAACTCTATGTGCAGACATATGGCGTGACTTACTGTTGGAGTTACTGGATATGATATATGAGTTGTATAATGTATATGACTTTGACATCTATGACTCAGATAAAGATTTTTTAAACAAAAAATACAGTGAGCTTATAGATCCAAGTACATGACTTTACAGCCCTCTTTACCCATAAGAAAATGATTAAAATCAATTTAAAAATAAAGACTTTAAAATTACAAATGTTAAATGTAACTAAATGTTAATATACAGTAGACTAACGTTCAAAGGTTTGGGGTCAGTAGGATTTTTTATTTATTGAAATTAACATTTTTATTCAGCAAAGGCATTAAATTGATCAAAAGTGACTTAATAAATACGAAAATATTAAGCAGTGCAACTGTTTTCAAAATTGATAATAATAAAAAATGTTTCTTGAGCACCAAATCAGCATATTATTATGATTGATCATGTGACTGAAGACTGGAGTAATGATGCTGAAAATTCAGCTTTTTTATTTTACATTTTTTAATTTTATTTGATATGGACATAACAACAGCATTGGACAAACCATTGGTTTTTAGTGTTATAGCAAAACTTCTAATTTGCAACACTTGTCCATAGAACATTTGCATCATGGGAATACATTACATTTGAAAATATATTCAAATAGACAACAGTTATTTTAAATTGTAAAAATATTTCACAATATTACTGTTTTTACTGTATTTTTGATCAGCCATGGTGAGCATAAGAGACTTATTTCAAACACGTTTTAAAAATCGTGCAACTCCAAACCATTCGTCATTAAACTCATAATAACGGTAACGTATGGCTCTACAGTAATAATATTGGAGTATTTTTCAAAGCAGTGAGGAATTAAAAATATTGTCAGTATTAAACAAGAATGAATGGAATGACTCATGACTCCTGACATAATATCACTAGAGAAATAATGAATATTTTTATGAATAATGAATCTAAAAACAGTTTGCTCTTTATGCTGAGAGCGTCAGTATGTTAAATGATTCCAGTAGAATCAGCTGTTTGTGTAATTCCCTCACCTCACACACAAGCAATCTGCAGCACCTTTGCACCTCTGGAGACAGGCATGCTGCATTAACCTATTATACTATCACACCGCCCTTAATCAGCAAATGTCAAACGCCTCTCAATCTCCCCCATATTTATCTGCTTTACAGCCACTCAGGGAAAAGTCTCGAAACCGCCCAATGCGCACGACCCGTGCCCTTGTTCAGGGCCATGTTAGTTTGTGTTTGACTCCCACAAACCGTCCCAAAGAAAGAAAAAAAAGAGAGAGAAAACTCCCGTAGTCATCTCTGAAGCTGGACTCACAACGGGAGTCTGATTAAATTAGAAGGCTGTCCAGCAGCTAAGGCTGCAAATCCAATAACCTCCCTCCATTTACTGGCACGCAACTTAATTAGGTTTTTAATACAGCTTAGTGCATGGAGCTGGGCTGAGCTGGCCCGGCCTGGACACTGCTGCCTCTGCCCGCTACTGAGAGAGATGGAGAAGGGTTTTAAGGGAGAGGAGAGCTTCCCCGCTGACCCTGGTGAAAGGACACCATCTGCTGGCTCCCAGGCTAACTGAAGCCAGATCAACACACAGACACGGTTAACCCGACTGATGCGCTGACAAAAGAGCGCTCAGGTAACTGTATTGGCCATTTACATATCTATAAAATGCCAATTAGTTCAGAGAATACTGGCTTTTGTTTGTAACTGACTTACCGGGGGGAATTAAAGAAGGTATGCAAGTAACTTAGAACTGTTCCTGCAAATAAAAGCGCCAACAATGCTTTTCAAATTGTTCTAAAAATGCAATATTTATAATATATGCAATATAAAGTTGAGGTTCTCAAACTGTTCAATCTGAGTACCTAAACCTACACTGTTGCTCACAAGTTTGGGGTTGGTAAGATTTTTCTGTAAAAAAAACAGTAATATTCTGAAATATTATTATAATTTAAAACAACTGTTTTCTAATTTATTACATTTTAAAATGCAATATATAATTGAGGTGGCAAAGCTGAATTTTCAGCATCACTACCCCAGTCTTCAGGGTCACATGATCCTTCAGAAATCATTCTAATATGCTGAATTGCTGCTCAAGAAGCATTTCTTATTATCAATGCTTGTTTCAGGATACTTTGAGAAATAGAAAGTTCAAACAGCATTTATTTGAAATAGATATATTTTGTAACAATGTCTTTAATGCATCCTTGATAAATAAAAGTATACATTTCTTGATCTAAAATTAAATCTTACCAACCCCTAACATTTGAACAAATGTAATTTTCTGTTAACTGCTTGTGTCACCATTATTTTTATCAAGTGCTTTTATTGTCTCACTTCAGTAACATAAATCACTGTTATGCACAAGTGTCACTGGCTAAAACAGCAGTCCAGTAGTTATTTAGTTCCAATGAAATAAAACTGAAAACAAAACAACAGTCTAGCTATGGGTTGGCGGCTCAAGACAGAATTGTAAAAAATAAAATAAACATTGAATGAGACTCCCAATGCAATAAATGAATATTTTGGTAAATATAAAACTTTAGCTCAAATGGGCGAATCGAAATCAATGTCTGCGGTAATGGACAGTATGCATCAGATGCCCCTGAGTTTATATATATAAAAGGTTTACTTACAATGGGAATTTTGTTAGATGATAAAAGTAATTTTTTAAATTATTATTATTATAATTTTTTATTGATAGTTTAATTATACAATTTTTTTAAATAAAACGTTTATTTTGGTGTAAATTCTCTGCAGGTGACGAGGCGAGTGGCCTGCAGTGCTGCCACCTGTACAGCTGATGGACTGGACTGAAGTTCCTCTGCTCGTGTGGCCTGCTGTGGCCTCAGGGTGTGTGATTTTTCGGAGTGATGTTCAATGCTTAGCATCTGTTTAGCGTCGGCCAAATGAACTGGCAAAGAAGCAGTGGATACACTCTCAGCTCTTGCGAAAAGACAAAACAAATCACAACTGTCAATTTTTGCCCTTTTAAAAATCATAGCTGACATACAGACCCCAAATCTGGTGATATAAAAATAAATAGATATCAAAATAAAAATGTATTTAATGTAAAACAAGACAATTTAAAATGTAAGAAAAACCCTGGAAGTCATCTCATGTGTGAAAAAATGGTTTCTGAACAGTGCAGCTACACAAATAAAACCATTTATCTCTTTTAAGACATTCTAATGAGAACAGGGCTCACAGAAACAGTAAAAATAACAGTTACTTAGTACAGCATATCAGAACAAATGAGGCAGGTTTAGTTCCTTCAATGCACAAACAAACCAATAGAAAAAGATCTCAACAAATGGAATGACAAATCACTAAATCCAGCGAATTTATGAGGCTCGCATCAGCAGCATGCTGCAGATAGTGGCGGGAAGGGGTACGCGAGGCTTGGAGGAAGGATAAGCAGTATAGAATATATGCAATCTGTCTTGGCTTGCCCGGCTAAAACAGGGCTGTCAGCGGCAGCGAGGACACAGTCCCTCACTGCTCTCTCCTCCCCTGCCAGGGCCAAACACAGCTCCACTGACCGCAGGCCCTGGATCTCACAGCCCTAATCTGATAGACTCACCAGTGTCTATTGTTGCACATGATCTCTGCTCCCCCTGTCTGTTTTTATTTACAGATCTGAGCTTGGACCCAATGTAGATATGGCACTGGATTAACATATAAATGTTAACCCCCAAAAAATACAAATAATAATCAGATCGTTAAACTAGATTAATCATAGGACAATAAATGTTACATGGCATTGTCACTTATTATCTGATTTTTTATAGCTAAAAATAAGGCTTTAGAATGAAGGAACTCACATTGAAAATGAAGTGTTACTAAGTGGTTATTTGGATAATCAAGACTGGATTACAGAGGTGACTATGAGAGTGGCCAGTGAATGAATGTGAAGACAACAGAGCTATATGATTTGACCCAGAATGGCTCCTAGTCCCTCCCTATGAATTGCAATGAATACTTTCCATCTAATGATAGTCCATCTAACCATTTCTAGATAGGTTTTCCCAAAATGGCAGCATTCTTCTCCTAAAAGATGCTGTAAAACACATCAATACTGGAAACCCTGCAGAGGAGCACTTGACAAAAATTAAATAAATAAAAATCCATATCAAGAACATGAATATTAGCCTAGATGTTGGCTAAGCCGTCACTTATATTTTATTATTTTTATTCTGTTGCATTATTATTTTTATTTTATATATTTACTATCACTATTATTTATACCACTATTATTATTAATTGTTTGCTTTTGTATCTTCAGTATTCTTAACGATTTTGGATTGGCAACTCATTTCTGACACATGTAACAACTGAACATTTTGCCCATTGTTGTCAACAGTTATGTTATGAAAAAGATTTGAAAGATTTGAAAAGCAAAATTAAATTATATATATATATAACTGTTGACAACAACTGAATAATAACTAAATAAATAAATATTGTAACTTTTAAATTAAAATAACTTTCTTTGTCTTTGTAATTTGTACACAATGTTATGGACATTAACGCCAGTTAAAAGTTTTGATCTACTAGACTCCGTGCTACAATTAATATCTGCTGTTAAAAGATAAAAATAAAATAAAATACATAAACAAAATTACATTCAGCTGTACAACATATGTGATGTCAGTTCCCTACAAACATCATAAAGTTTGTTACCACCTTCAGCTTGGATTTCCTTGCGAAAACTACATAGGGACCTTGAGAAAGATGCTAAGTGAGCACTTTTTGATGTTATAAATGGGGTCTTAGCGCTGGATAGGAAGCGATTGGATGCACCACGAAGCGTTTTACAGTTCGCATGCCTTGGGATGTGCCCAGCACCCGCGTAAGCAGGAGCAGTAGAGCCACCGCTCCACAAGGCTCTGTCAGCAGGCCATGGAGCTGTTGCCCCCAGCAGTGTGGGCCAGCTGGCCCAAGAAGACTAGAGGAAAGAGGGATATTAGGGTGGAGAGGCTCCCTGCTGCCCCCTAGCTGCAAAACCAAGAGTGCAAATATGTGTGACTTTACACTATGACTTTTAAATATAGAGCATAATTTGTTCAAACTGAATTAAATGTGTCAGAAGTATCTACTGAATGTGTTATCAGAGCAATCACTGATTACTGACAGATCAATGATCACCGTTTTCAACATTAACATTCATAATAAAAAAACATTTTCTTGGGCACTAAATAAGCATATGTGGATCATTTGACACTGAAGACTGGGGTAATGAAAATTCAGCTTTGTCATCACAGGAATGAATTACATTAAATATATGAAAATAGAAGACATTTATTTTAAATTGTAATAATATTTCACAATACTACTGATTTTACTGTATTTTTAATCAAATAAATGCCGCCTTAGTGTGCATAAGAAATTTCTTTCAAAAGCATAAAAAAAAGTTTCCGTCCCCAATTTTTCAACGGCTGTATGATGATGATTATGATCAACAGGATAAAAGAGAGATTAAATAATATCCTTCTCCTTATATACTCTGAAGAAACTGTGAGCAGTGCTTCCACAATAATGAACATAGTAAATCTTTTCTTCTTTTTTTAACACTTCAATGAGAGGTTTTCTATTACAGCTGCTTTGACATTGTTCTATTTTCTTACTGTCATAATCTATCTCTCTCAAATGGGAAAGCAAAAATAATATCTGCTATGCTCTCCACTCTCCACTATAGAAGTTTACTCTGCTAAAGTTCCAAACACAGAAATGTGAAAAGAGTCTATATCCACACCTCTGTGCTACCAAGCGGCACCAGGTTTGAGTTGGCTGTTTTGAACAGTTCTGTTTGAGAATATACAGTTCAACAATATCAAACACAAACGACTAAAGAGAAGCTAGAAAGACATAATATGCTCCACATATATTATTACAATCTATGAGTCTGTCAGCAAAGTTCAGATTTATGGTTGAAATCTGTTGTGTTTACATACTCACTTTTAAATAATGCCACTTGAAGCACTATTATTATAAACAAGACTCTTGTTTGATTTAAAGAAGAGAAAAAAGCTTTTTTTTTCCTTTCAAGCAGACTGATTAAAAAAATGCTAAAGGTACATCTAACTCAGAAAAGACAAAGATCAGCAAACGAATGCTAAAGAAAAAGCGACAAACATCATCCACATCACATATGCCATCTCCTTAACTCCTTGCCAACTTCATTTGCAAGTGAAAAGTTTACTAAGCTTTTTTGCTTTTGGGAAAAGCAGCACACACACGGTGTCTTAAATGCGTGTCCGTGTGTGTGTAAGAGAATGATGGGGTGGGTGGCAGGGAACCAGATGAAGCAGCCCTCGCCCGAGGCCCAGCCATCTCCCCGGCAGCAGCGCGGCTGTTCTCGGACATTTGTTCCATTGCACCATCTCCTCCAGCCTTTTCAGCAGCGCTCCAGCTACCGCTACACATGGCTCTCCATCCACGCTCCCCTCCGCGCACATCCACACGCCACTACCATCTTTCTTTATGCTGCCATATGGCTGACAGAAGCCTGTAGATTTAGGCACACATCTGCGTATACGCTACAACACTCCTTTAAGGAACAGGAGCGCGCTTGCTTCTGTGTGTGTTGGTGAGAGGGAGTGATAATTGGTAAAGACACTCATTGGCAGATGCGTGTTTGTGGGGCTCATCTAGTGGAGATGAGAGAATGTTTGAGGAGCTTGTGTGAGCAGGGACGTGGAGCAGGTGAAATTTTGGACAAATAATCATATTGCAATCATATAACAAATAATTATATCCGGGTTTTATTTCTAACCCCAATTTGTTTAGTTTTTTTATCAACAAAAAGACTTATTTTGAATGTTTAAGTGGATGTTTAAGGTGCTGTAACTAGTCTTTTTAAATAACCTTCGAATAACTTCCCTAGTTCCTAGGTGCAACGAATAAATTCTAAAATGCACAAAAGGTAATACAAGTGATATAAGGCCATAAAAGCAGAATGCATACTAATTATAAAATAATATGCATTTAGCCTCACTATAGAATGCAATGCCGCAGGACCTGTCATCTTACTAAAAGCTTTTCATGTTAAATACCCATTAATGCTTTCTGAAATTAATTTTGAAATGCCATTATAGAAATGCCCATGATTTCCAAGCTTGGAAATTAATAAAACAAATTCCCTGTTATTTCCATGGACCCCTGCCTGCCTACTTATACGATGTTTGTCACCCACAAATGCATCTGCTTTCAAAGCACAAGACAGTTAAGCAGTAATAAGAATTTACAACACATGTTGTTTAGCCTATATGAATAATAATAACATTAATACTATATTTAATACTAAAGGCATACCTGAGTATGGCTCAAATAGCTAATTAGGTACGTTCATTCGATTAAAGTTAGATATAAAATAAAGTTTAAATTAGTTTATTCTGCCATAAATTTCCATTAAAATGCAATTATAAGAACAGTAAAAAAAACAGTATTCTTACATTATTTACAAAACCATTTCTAATTACATTCTTCATCAATACACTTAATTTGAACTTAAAGAGAGTCTTTGCCTGTATTGTATGTTAATGAGGCAGACAATATGAAATTAGTCAGTAATATATATAGTCTGATTAATACATCCCAAAGTGGCTTTTACCACACTAACGTCAACTATCTAACACAGCAGTGAAGCGATGCCCAAAATGCATTTATGAAATAAAAATAGGATTGATCCGCATATGTATTATTGATGTTCTCCATAAAGCCGAGGCTATTACGCACAATCGCTGGCCAACACTCAAGCCTTTCATATATCACTGGCCCTAATCTCTAGGCAGAAAATATGCGAATACCACGTGGAAAATAAATAAATAAATTGCAGGAGTGAAACATTGTGTGCCGAAAACCCCTGTGTTGCTTGGCGTTGGCTCGAATGGTAAAAATAAATCAAGCTGATTTTCCAAATGTTTCATGCGTGCCACGCTGTTGCAGCTCTTCGCAGCACAGATTGTGCGCCCGATCAAGAATATCTGAGGTGGGGCCCCGGCTATTTGCATGCATGCCGAAGCCATTTGCACCAACTTATTAACACGTACACCTTAACCCACGGGCGGCGGGGTGAAGTGCCCTACAGAGCAGAGACACCCGGGGCACTGAAGACGCGGGAGGGACCAGACCTCTCAGTTTCTTACTCAGAGCCGAGGGCTGAAGTTTGGCTCCGGCACCTTCTGTCTTACATACCAACAGCAGGAGAAATGTGTGTGTCAGCGTTGCAATAAACAAAGCATGCAAACAGCGAGAAAGAAACGGTGCGATGCGCTAAACTCTCACAAATAGATTTTTCTCTATTTTGGCCAATACATGAAATTGTTTTATTTGCACTCTTGCACGTTGAAACTTTCTCTTTGTTTTGAATTCTTCTCAAAAGATTAGCTTTAACATTAAATTCATAGAGGATGGTTCAAAAGATGCAAAAAAAAAAAGCTCTAGCTTTTCTCTAGCTTGTATATATCTTCTATGGTAAACATAACTATAAATATTTCACACATATAGATTCTTTCTAATCGCTCCATCTCACCTCTGAGCTCGGTCTGTGAGCTCTTGTGAGAAATGTTGCGTAATTGCAAAGGTGACAAACCATTTTAACAGCTCCAGTTATGTGAGGAAAGCTCACTTACATGCCCACACGGCACAACTATCTAAAAACAACATACTTTTCATTACGAGGCGGCAGTGGAAATGTAACTTTTCTCTGTATCTGGTTCGAGGAGGTGGATATTCGCTAATATGTAAAGTTGTGGAGGAAACAGAAGGATGTTGTGCTCCCAGCAGAAGCTCAGTTCAGGCTGGAGGTACTGTGGATACACCCACACACACTCACTCGCCCACATGCTGGCTCGGGCGGTGTGCCAGACGCCCCTCAACCCTACACTCAGTGGCCACATGTGCCCCAGCCTGAAACACGCACACACGCAGTCTTAAGTGTTACGAGTGCACTGCTTACATGTATCAGATATATAAAAAAAGCCAGTATCTGATTCCAGTTAATATAATAGACATATTGAGAGGTTACAAATCTACAGCCTGCAAATACAATCAATGGCTTCTTGAAGAGCCAGCCTTATTTCAGTCTGATAAAATGTAATTTTCTGATGAACATACACTACCGTTCAAAAGTCTGATGTCAGTAATATTAATACTTAATAAATTAATACTTTTATTCAGCAAGTAACCATTAAACTCAGCAAGAGTGACAATGAAGACATGTAGAATGTTACAAACAATTTCTATTTCATATAAATGCTATCTTTTAAACATTTTGTTCATCAAAGATAAAAAAAAAGTATCAGCAGCACAACTGTTTTTAACATTAATAATTAAAAAAAATATTTGAGCCAAAAATGTTAGGCCCTGTTTACACCTGGTATTAAGATGCGTTTTGGTCGATCGGATCACAAGTGGATGAGGGAGACACATTCCCGTTAACACCTTGTGTTTTAATCCATCTCTTGTGTCCACTTTCAACCACTTCTGTCCTGATTTCTTTGAGCGGAGGGTAAATGTATGTGTTTTTCAGATCTTTCGATCTAATGAATTAAATAAGCTCACGCAATTTACATATGAACGCACCTGGAGACGACAGAAAAACATACGGAAAGCATCAACTTTCGTTTCTATGAGTATGTGTTAGAAATCAGGAATGGTGAGAGAACATTGTGCTTGGTATGTTTTCTCTTCAAACAAAACTTGGGTCTCCAGCCAACAAAGTTTAAATCCCGTCTGGCTAACGCACTTACCATAATGTTTACACATTAGGTCAGTAGGTGGAGAGTAGGTGTCTTTTGTGGCTGTTTGAACACATTCGACCACAGGAGTAAGAATGTATTTTCGACTACCTCTGGAAGTGGTCAAAAGTGGACAAGCTCAAAACGTTTTAGACCCCGTTTACACCTGTATTTAGCATTGTCCACTTGTGATCCGATCAACCAAAATGCAAGTGTAAACAGGGCCTTAGAATGATTTCTCATGTTAGAAGGATCATGTGACACTGAAGACTGGAGAAATGGCTGCTGTTAACATCACAGGAATAAATTTAAATATATTAAAATAGAAATCAGTTATTTTAAATTGTAATAATATTTCACAATATTACTGTGTTTACTGTATTTTTGATCACATCCTTGGTGAGCCTAAGAAACATTACAAAATCTTACCAACCCCAAACTTCTGAACAGTAGTGTATTCTTGCACTAATTCATTGACCTCAATCTAGTTTGTGATTCTTTCTCATGCCTACCATTACATGAGGCTTTGAAGGGTTTGTTCAGACAGGCAGCAAAAATCAGATTTTTTTTATTGCCGTATCCAACTAAAATATGGTTTTGTTTTTTGTAGTCAGAACAGCATAAATAAATGAAATCTGATGTTAACAAACTTGGACAAAAAGACTAAATTTAACCACATGCAAAATGACAAAGACAAACTGGATTTGTGTGCAGTATGAACAAATCCTGAATATTAAGATTTTTGCTGAATCGAAATGTAATTGAAAACCTGCGAATCATGAGTAAAATTGATTCACAGACATCCTAAAGATTCACACCCCTAATTGCTGTTGGTTTTCAAATGTACTGATGCCATGGTGTTATACACTACACAAGCTCCTATAGGGACTGTATATGTGCGGACTTGAGGTCAGTGCTGCAGGTGTGTGTACCTCTGCTTCATGCGCTGGTGCATCCTGCCGTGCTGCACACACTGCTCCTCCATCTCCTCACAGCGACCTCGCAGTTTCTCAGCGCTCTCCTGCAGGTGCTCTTTCTCCAGAGACAACTGCTCTATCTCCGCTCTACACACACACAAACACACGCTTAAGTTTTAGAATCCACATTTGGATGCTGTTAAATAAAGCTATAACTCTAATAATAAATCTGCTTTAACTCTAATACTACTTGAACTGACATTAGATCAGTCAGCCCTCAAAAACAGAGAGTTTAAAAAGCAGCAGCTTACAGAGCCTAAACAAAACTGCACATTTCACAAAAACTGATCTTAATGGACAGTAGATGGATCTTAATACACAGTATATTAGTACTATCAGTTATCAGCTGATATAAATATTTTAATATGATAAATTCAGGATTCACTCCCATATTTAAATGCAGCATGTATGAGGGGCTATCAGGATGTAGCAGAGAACCATTTTTTCTTCGTTTGTTTGTTTTTCCACATTTATTGAAAAGAGAGTAAAGAAAGGAAAGGAAAATATAGCAGCAAGCAGCAATTCTCGGTGTTCAAGCACCAATGGCCCATGTTAGCGATCCAATTGAGTATCTTATGATGTGGTTTTTACAGCAAAGTCCATCTTGAATATTCACTGAAAGTAAGGTTTGATGGGATGGGATACATTACAGAAACACATAGGTGTCAAAAGCAGCAACTGACTTTAAAGGAAATCACACTCTCTTGCTGTTAGATTAAAAGAGAAGTAAAAAAATTCCCCAGTATAAAAATGTTTACTGTTGTAAGGCAGTTTGTGGTGTAAGTGTGGACTCATATTCAACATTTAAATTTAGATGAATTGCATGTCATAGGATGCCACAGGACTATTTCAAATAAATGTGAAGATATCATTTGCAGCTCAAAATCTATGCATTTATCTTAAGGCTATTTTAATTTTTATAATTTATTTCAACTGTTTCCTTCTACCCTTATGCTTGCAGTTCAGCACACAAGTGTTTGTTTACAACTGTAAATACGTTTATTTGTAGAATTGTTATAATATATATTATCTTAAAAAAGACAAATAAAACTGTCTCTCCATTGGATAGCAACAGATTTAATCATGTCTGGCACTGGCAAACTAAAAAAAAATGTTTTCAATATGTAGCATATTAAAATAAGTTGTATATTCAAAGTTAAATAAACATTTAATGATCTATAAGCATTTCACATTATTATCTGTACACTAATTAAATGAAACTATACTGTCAGTAAACCATAGGTATACAAATAAACTAGATCAATGATGGTGGGAAACCAATGATGGTGGGAAACAAGAATTTTGATTATTATTGAGTTATTAGCTAAAACTTAAGTAGCTTGTTATAGCGCCACCTTGAGGCCCATTTTTCACAAAATTTGGCACACATATACATTTTTTAATGGTTGGCCATTCATATTTGATGTTATTAGCCACTGAAATTTGATTGGCTGCTAGCGGCCATGTTTTTTTTTTAAATGTCCGATTCATATTAGAGGATATGTTAGGAAGTCCACCAAAGAAGATGAATACCAATTTTCAACCTAATGAATTGTACTGTTGCAAAGTTATAATTGTTTTTAGTTTTAGCACCCCCATTGTCAGAATTATATGAAACTTGGTGTGCCTCCTCAGAATGTCCTGTCGTCTTTGTGTGTCAAGTAAGTCAACTCATAAAAATGGGCATTGCCTGACTAATTAGTTAAATTATATCTTTGCTTTTAATAACTTTAAAAAGTTACCAGCACCGTCCCTAGCTGCCAGTTTTGGTGAAGATCAGACCAACGGTCAAGGAGAAGTTAAAAAAAATTATGTTTTTAAGAAAAGCCAAAATGGTGAAAAGATTTATATGTTGTAGGGCTTGACTCAAGAATTCTGGGGACATTTTTTTGTTTGAAACCCTCAGGGTTCCAAAGGTATGATCCAAAATGCAAATTGCAGACGGGTGTGTGTCTGTGTGCCTGAGTAGCGGTGCATAATTGGGACCACACTGCTGAGTTTGGGGTCTCTGTGAATTATAGTCTCTGACACCCATACAGTTTTAGGCCAGAAAAATAAGGAAGAAGAAGAAAATCAGTACAAACAAAAAGAGAAATAGGGAGGAAAGAGAGTTTGGATCACTGAATGGGTCACAGCCAGAATTGAACTTGCACTAATCACTTTGCCATGGCTCCAATGACAATTACTTAGGCTTAGGCTTTTTTTTCTTTTCTTAACAAGACCACACTCTCATTGCACCAGAAACACCTGAGCACTCTGCCATCAGGTATAGCCCTGCCAAGTCAACTCCATTAGCACTGTAAACACCCCGCTCTCCAAAAGTTAAAGAGTACAACGAAGACATCAGCTCCCCAAAACAGATCTTTGATTTAATGTGTAAACTTGTTTAATAAGTCAGCAGCAAACGTCCTAATGGGTTGTGTTTGATAAAACTGTTAAAAGATACAAGTAATTAAATCCACCACCACAACTCGCTTGGATGTGCTGCTGCTGCACTGTAAACACGAGAGCAACCTTCATCTGAGTCTTATGCAGAATGAACCTTGTCGCCAGCGTGCTGCGTGCTCATCTGCCTATAGGTTTAAAGCACAACACTGAACAGAAGGCCACACTGTCACCGGATATAAAACAACAGGACAAGGAGATCAGTAGAGGGAAATGAATCAAGTGTGTGAGTGTATATACATAGTCAATACACTGCTCTTATTATATAACATATTTGTTTTAGTTTAACTTCATTAAAAGGCAATGAAACACTTACAAACCTGTCTACATTATATATATATATATATATATATATATATATATATATATATATATATACACACACACACACACACACACACACATATATACAGTGCTATGCATAAGTTAATACACCCATGCTAAAGTTGACTAAAAAGAGGAATAAAAAATCATATTTTGGAAATTGAACTTAATGTCTTAATTTAAAAAATTAGGAAAAATCCAACTTTTAAAGACACCAATTTTCTTTGTGAATGAATAATGTATCGTAAATAAATAAATGTTCTTCCTTAAAATACATGGTGCATAAGTGAGTACACCCCTATGTTAAATTCCCATAGAGGCAGGCAGATTTTTATTTTTAAGTTTTTTTTTTTTTTTTTTTTTTTTTTTTTAGGATACTATGCATCCTGATAAAGTTCCCTTGGCCTTTGGAATTAAAATAGCCCCACATCATCACATAGCCTTCACCATACCTAGAGATTGGCATGGTTTTATTTCAGTTAGCCTAATAGCTAGTTTGATTTGCATTGAGAGATGATCTTATGGAAAGTACCCCATGCCAATCTCTAGGTATGGTGAAGGCTATGTGATGATGTGGGGCTATTTTAATTCCAAAGGCCAAGGAAACTTTATCAGGATGCATAGTATCCTAATTTTTTTAAAAAAAAAATACTTAAAAATAAAAATCTGCCTGCCTCTATGGGAATTTAACATAGGGGTGTACACACTTATGCACCATGTATTTTAAGGAAGAACATTTATTTATTTACGATACATTATTCATTCACAAAGAAAATTGGTGTCCTTAAAGGTTGGATTTTTCCTAATTTTTTAAATTAAGGCATTAAGTTCAATTTCCAAAATATGATTTTTTATTCCTCTTTTTAGTCAACTTTAGCATGGGTGTATTAACTTATGCATTGCACTGTATATATATATAAATATAAATATATATATATATATATATATATATATATATATATATATATGTATGGTACCAGATCTCATTAACACTAGCCCTTTATGAGATTCTGTATGTCGGCAGTTGATGATTAACATGAACATAAACTTTAGATTTTGTAACTTTTAGGTTAAATTGGTAACACTTTACAATATGGTTCCATTAGTTAACATTAGTTAATTAGTCAGTCCATTAGTTATTTAATGCATCAACTAACATTAACTAACAATGAGCAATGCATTTATTACAGCATTTCTTAATCTTTGTTTACGTTAGTTAATTGTTACTTCATATTAGCTCAGGTCCATTACATAATACTAACAGACACAACATTTGATTTTAGTAATGTATTAGGTAAATGTTAAAACTAATGTTAACTAAGATTAATAAATGCTGCATTTATTTATTTATTTTTATTCATTTGTTCATGTTAACTTTTAGTAACCAAATTAAAGAGACCAGTCACTATTTCTTTTTCTACATTTTAAAATCTCACTTCTACTTAAATAATAAAATAATTGTAACTCAAATCTACTTTATTGATTGTTATTTGTTTGTAATAAATGCGACAATGTAGAGTTGCAAGATGTTATCACAAAATAATCCCAGAAAGAATTATCAAAACCCTGAGGCAATGTTGAAAATCCCTTATGTAATTTACTGTACGTCAACAGCCCATCCTTGTTTGTTTTAACCTTTTAAATTCATTTCATTCACCTTGTTTGCAGAAGTTATGCAAATACAGCTTTTCTTCACTTTTTGTGCTTCTTTATGGTTCACTTAAATAGTCCTGTATTGTGACATTCATTCTTAGTACAGATATTCCATCAGGTCATAAAAATATAATGAGGTCATAATATGAGTTCATAAAAGAATGAGAAAATGCTGTAAGTAGAAAAGTAAAGTAGAACACTGCCTGGCATTTGTCAATTACCCATGAGTGTTTTTATGTCAACAGCAACTGTAAAACTACAGTGCGATCACAAATACGCAGAGATGATTCGCCGCATTCATCTTCTTCAGAGGTCTTCTTGAGTTCAGCGTGCGGGCGGAAGGGGGAGGGCGAGCAGCAGTGGCCTGTACCTTCCCAAGCTGGGCTGACTGACCATGGCAGATTGCAAGCTGCGATGTGAGTAATGCGCTTTACACTGTTTTAACAGCTGACTACCCCAGAGGCCTGAGGTGAGAGGCACATGTGATGGGCAGAGAGCAAAGCCTGCGCGGAGGACAGGCTGGCGTGTGCCAGGGTACAGTGACAGCTCCCTTACTGGGGCACAGACTAGAGCAGTATGGCACAGAAAGGATGCCACGCTCTGGATAACACACCGCGAGTGGCTCTGCGCTGAAAGTCGGACTCCGCGAAGATACACAATTCACAAAGCGTCAACAAGATCAAACAGTTGAGAAGACGATGTCAGGCAATCTGCATTTTAAACATGGAAACTGATATTCACTGATTTCACTGCAAGGAATAGCACAGTTACAGTGAACACTATGTTTAGTTCAGCTCTAGATATGCTAGACGTGAGAGTCATGACCAAAGAAGCCCTGAAGACAGCCAGAGTTCACACATCTTTAAACCAATGAATTTTACCAAATTTTGATGATTTCTTTAGTCATTAATGAACTAGCAATTTCTAATCAATAAAATATGTAGGAAAAAAATTTAAGACTAATCATTTCAATCAACTCAACAACTTGCCATTCCCAGACCTTCTGACCAAAGGAACCCTGGACACAAATGTAGGTCTGGTCCCTGGCCTGAACTTGACTGGGTTCAATATTTTTTTGAGTTTTACATTGGGTTTGAGTTTGTAATAAATTAAAAATGAATACTGTATACATGATCTTAAAGGACTGAAAGTGCTACATGCCTGCTGCTCTGGGCCAGTTCCTCCAGCTTTGCCCCAAGTGTCTGACATTCCTCCTTCAGTTTCCCAATCAGGCTGTTCTGAGCACTGAGCAGAGCGTCTGTTTCTCTGACTGTGAACAGATAAAGTACTGACTCATTAAAACAGCAAACGCACAGATGTGCTAAAATATATAACACAGGAAGAGCAACACAAAAAAACAATGGATGTTCTTCCTGGGTCGAAAAGTAACAAAACATTTTTTTTTTTGTTCAGGGTCATGTGTCAAAATCAGAAAGTAGTTTGAAAGTGGTTACTGAAATACATTTTAATAGATTTAATATGATAATTTTCTCCAACATGATTTGAGATTACCCAAAGAACATCTTGTGCTTCAATGGAAGAGCACCTGACCGTCTGTACAGTCACATGATTAATGTCACACATTTACTTATTTGAATAATGACCAAGAAATTGTGCAAAACACTACATTTTCATTGTGGTCTCAGATTTGGTCTGGGACCCCCCCTGTAT
This sequence comes from Rutilus rutilus, assembly GCF_951802725.1. NCBI lineage: Eukaryota > Metazoa > Chordata > Actinopteri > Cypriniformes > Leuciscidae > Rutilus > Rutilus rutilus. The sequence continues at coordinate 9,907,880 of NC_140225.1, forward strand.
ATTCTGCATTTATATCTGAGCTACACAAAGAAAATGTGAGATACGGATAGAAAAGGAGACAGACAGAAAGCAGGAAAGTAGTGACAACGTGGATTGTTGTGTTCATTAAATTTAGTTTTCATCAAGTTCAAAAAGTTCAGAAGCTGTTGAAAGTACACCAAAAGAATCCTACTGCGTCTCTGCGCTTTGAAACTAGCTGGGCATGTGCAGGCCACAGAGACACCACACACAAAGCAGGATAAAAGAAACAAACTGGACTCTAAACAAACAGGGCAGTGTTTAAAAAAAAAGTGGTATCATCTAGAGGCGATGCTGTCTTAACTACTAAAATCAATCCATTTAGAGATAGAGAGATAGGGACGGGGGGAAACAGGACAAAAATAATTAGCTATCGAGAGTGGCCATTATATGCTTAGAGAGGGAA